>NC_134109.1:67372500-67693500 GCF_040939455.1 Microcebus murinus | reverse complement strand
CACTCAGCAGGTGGATGGTTTTCAGCCGAGTGCCTTATCCCTTCCCTCCACTGTGCTGAATTTTCCCAAATTTGGAGCCTCCCTGGTTCAATTTTTCTAGAACATAAAACACTCTGCTTTGGTGGTGATGGGAGAGGAGTTGTCACTTGGCTACATGGGTGGGAGAGGAGAACTGGCAGTCTAAGTCCTTCTCATATACACTTTTGATTGCCCATTCACCTATACACATTCTATTTCTCCTCATTCCTCACCCTACATTCAGAGGGGTCTACTGCTTCCAATTCCTGAGTCTACCAAAATTCTGTGGTATGAATTGATTTCTTAGTTTCCCATTAGTGCTGTAACAAATTGCCACAAATTAAGGGGCTTTAACAATGCAAATTTATTATCTTACAGTTCTGGAGGTCAGAAGTCCAAAATGAGTCTTAATGGAGCCCAAATCAAGGTGTTGGCATGGCTGTGTTCTTTCTGATGGCTCCAGGGGAGAATGCTTTCTTGCCTTTTCCAGGTTTTTGAGCCTGCCTGCATTGCTTGGTTTGGAAACCACATCACTCCAACATCTCATACTCTGACTCTTGTGTCTCCCTCTGTCTCTTTCAAGAACCCTTATGATTATACTTGGCTCGCCTGAATAATCCCCAATAATATCCCAGCTAAGATCCTACTTAATCACATCTACAAGGTCCCATCTGCCATTTAAAGTAACATGTTTACAGTTCCAGGGATTGGGCTGTGGATATTTTGGGGGGCCTTAGTTAGCTGTCCACATTGGCATGCTTCTTACTGACTTTCCCCTGTGCTGACAATTTGGTTCCAGATTTGCCTCTCTGCAGTCAATTACCATCATCTACCTGTCATTCATCCTCTGCTATGTTTCTTACATCTCTTATCTGCTGTCATCTCCTCTCTCATTTCCTGTTTTTGTGGGTGTATATATTTTAAAATCTTTTACTATCATATTTGAGGTACATTCAACTTCCATTTTTAACTAGAAAGCTGTACTTATGAGAAATCTCAGATGCAAAGTGTCTTAGTCTGTGTATGCTGCTATAACAAAATATCTGAGTCTGGGTAATTAACAAAGAACATAAATTTATTTTCTCAGAATTTAGGAGGTTGGGAAGTTCAAAATCCCAGGGTTGGAAAGTTCGGTTGTCTGGGGAGGGCCACAACTTCTGGAGAGGAGGAATGCTATGTCTTCACATGATGGAAGGCAGAAAGGCAAGAGACTGAACAAAGGCATCATGAAGCTTCTTTTCTAAGGGATTTCATTCACAAGGGAGGAGCCCTCCTGTACTAAAATCACCTCTTAAGGGCTTTCAATACTATCAAATTGGCAACACTTAAAGTTTGGACGGGACACATTCAAACCATAGCACAGAGAATTTATCTGACTTGCTCAAGGTCATGAAGAAGAGCAGGAGTATAAGACTATCAGGTTGGTCTTTTTTTTTTAAACTGCTGCTTCTTTACACCAATGGCCCAGGCTTTCTGTGTAGAAGCAAAGAAACTGTATTGATGCAAGCGAGAGAAAAGATCAGAAAATTTTACTTATGCCTTTCCACATTTGCAGACTTTCCCAGATAAGAGTCTTAATAACAATATTCACTGAGTGTTCATCATGTACCATTCACTCTTCTAAGGGCTGTATTCCTCATGACAACTCTTGGAAATACGAGTCTGTGTAATCCCAGTTTTTCAGGTAGACAGTGAAGGCAAAGAAATTTCATTCACTTGCCCCCGAGTATACAGCAAAGAGAGACTCCTAGAATTGATAAATAAATTCAGCAGAGTTTGGGGTTACAAAATCAATGTACACAAATCAGTAGAATTTCTATACACTGATAACAGTCAAGCAGAGGGTCAAACAAAGACTCAGTACCATTCACATTAGCTACAAAGAAAAGAAAATACCTAGGAATATACTTAACCAAGGAGGTGATAGATCTCTACAAAGAGAACTACAAAACATCGAGGAAAGAAATCACAGATGACACAAATACAAAAACCTATCATCCTCATGGATCAGTAGAGTTAACATTATTAAAATGTCCATACTACCCAAAGTGATTTACAGATCCAATGAAATCATCATGAAAATACCAACATCATATTTCACAGATCTGGAAAAAATAATTCTATGCTTCATTCAGAACCAGAAAAGATCCCAAATAGCTAAAGCAATCTTAAGCAAAAAGAACAAATCTGCAGGCATCACATTACCAGACTTCAAACTATGCTGTAAGGTTATAGTAACCAAAACAACATGGTAATGGTGCAAAAATAGAGACTTAGACCAGTGGAACAGAACAGAGAACCCAGAGCTAAAACCATCCACATATAGCCAACTGATCTTTGACAAAGTAGAGAATGAGAGGCACTGGGGAAAAGAATTCCTATTCAATAAATTGTGCTGAGAAATTGGATAGCCACGTGCAGAAGAATGAAACATGATCCATATCTCTTATCACTCACAAAAATTAATTTAAGATGGACAAAAGACTTAAATGTAAGGCATGAAACTGTAAGAATTCTCGAAGGAAATGTTGGAGAAACTCTACTAGATATTGGCATAGACAAAGAATTTATGAAGAATACCCCAAGCGCAATCACAGCAACAACAAAAATAAATAAATAGGACTTGATTAAATTAAAAGGCTTCTGCATAGTAAATGAAATAATCAACAGAGGAAATAGAGAACTTACAGAATGGGAGAAAATATTCACAAGCTATACAACTGATACAGGGCTAATAACCAGAATCTAAAAAGAACTCTAGCAAATCAGCAAGAAATAATCAAACAACCCCATCAAAAAGTGGGCAAAAGATATGAACGGAGCTTCTCAAAAGAAGAAAGACAAATGGCTAATAAAGCTATGATAAAATGTTCAACATCACTAATTATAGGAAAATGTAAATTAAAACCACAGTGAGATGTCACCTTACCCCAGTTAGAATGACTTTTATTAAAAAATCCCAAAACAACAGATGCTGGAATGGATGCAGACAGAAAGGAAAACTGGTTGGTGGGACTGCAAATTAGTACAATCTCTATGGAAAACAGTATGGAGATTCCTCAAAGAACTAAAAGTAGATTTACTATTTGATCCAGCAGTCCTCCTACAGGTTATTTACCCTAAGGAAAAGAAGCCATTTTATCAAAAAGACACCTGCACTCAAATGTTTATTGCAGCACAATTCACAATTGCAAAGATGTGAAATCAACTTGATTGCCCATCAATTTGTGAGTGGATTAACAAAATGTGGTGTATGTATACCATGGGATACTGATCCACCATGAAGAAGGATGCTGTAGGGTTTTTTGCAGCAATTTGGATGGAACTGGATACCATTATCCTAAGTGAATATCTAAACAATGAAAAAACAAATACCACATGCACTTGCTATTAAATGGGAACTAACTGATGAGTACACGTGTACGCAGAGAGAAGTAAAACTCAATGGAAATCAAGCCTGGGGGAGGAGAAGAGAGAATATGGGTGAAAACCTACCTAACAGGTACAATAAACACTATCTGGGTGATAGGCACACTTATAACCCTGGAAAAATTGATACATGTAACAAAAAACATTTATACCCCCATAATATTTTGAAATAGTAATTTAAAAAGTGCCTCACATAAAATTGTGCACTCAGAGGTTACAGAGGGAAAGTGGTGAAGACTGGCTATTTTATACTTAGATTGGACAAGGGGGCCGAACAAGCTCATGGAGCCTGCTCAGCTGCTGTCTTTTTCTATTGTTTTGTAACATGTTCTGCTCTCATGTTCTGTGGAGTGTTGCCAATTAAAGCAGTGACAAAAATTTTACCAAATGATGAAACACTGGTAAGTATAAGCACCAAGCTCACTTCATTTCTTCAAATCCATGTTTTTAATCTGAATATTCTTTCTTTTTTATTTGCATGTCATTTTCAATTCTACTACTCTCCCTCCAATTTTCTTATAGTAATTTTATTTTCATTGTGATTAATGTTCCTTCAGGTCCCTAGTGTTTATTCAAGGGCCTGCTGCTGTTATGACTATTTCATCTTTTCTAGCATCCTAGGGACATTTGCACTCTTAACTTTCCCTTCTGCTTCAGTTACTCTTTTGTTGCTTTCATTTCACTTTTTCTTCTTTCTTTTCTCAGATTGTAGCCTGAGCAAATAATAGAAACACTTTCTTCATTACAGCGTCCTTTCTTCTCTCAGAAAAAAAAAATAATTTCCCTGTATGACGATGAATAGGATCTGCAAAGAAAAACCTTAGCTTCAAAACATTCAGGCAATTAATAGGAGAGAGCAATAAGTTCATAAGAAGGCAAGAAACAACATATCATTCTGAAAAAACCTTCAATAGTTTTGAAGCAAGTGCCTGTTTTGTGACAAATGATACTGAAGGAAGTAGGAGAGAGGGCACTTAACTCTCAGGGTATTGCTGAATCTCCTTCCAAATCATCAAAAATGATAATAAACAATACAGTCTTGTCTGTAGAAGAGACATTATTTTGTTCCACAATGCTGTATATTTTTGTCAACTGCTCTAAGCCTCCTGTGGTTTCAAAATGTATTGGTGCTTTGGGGCAATTTGTCTTTAATGGTTATGCTAAAAAAAGAATTCATATAGCTAGTTTGTTCTTTAAGGTCACTTTTCTACCATGATCAAAGTGTCTAAGTTTCACCGACAGTGAGCACACTCCATTTTTCAATATGGTAACATTCCTTTATGATGTGGCTTATTACATGAAATTTGCTAGGGCACAGTTCAAACACATGTCTAAAATGAAACCATCACAAATAACAAAAGGCTTATGTCATATGACTGGTTTATAATTATGCTCCATATTTGGATTTGTTATACAAAAATATTTTGGAAGAATCATGGGTTTCATTGTTTCAGACGTAGGCATTCATTGGTTATTTTCAGCACCTTTACTCCCATCTGTGCTGTTACCTGCTGCCACCTGGATGTCTTGCCCACAGTGATCAGTGGGACTGGAGAAGGAAAGAAAATGACTTTCATTCTTTCTGTAAGAATTCCTTAGGGAAGTGGACAGGGCAACATTCCTTATGCCAGTTGACATTGCCGGCTGTATTTTTTTTTTTTTTTTTTTGACTTACAAATTAGCAGACTGTTACCAAGAGATAGATGGAGTTCTCATGTTTCAGAGTGTATGCTTAGGTATACTAGAAATGAGAAATCTCTATTCATGTTTTGAGCTCTCTAGCAGGGGGCCTATATTCTAACTGGAAGGAACAAATCAAGTAACCGAATAATAGAATGAAACCATTTACCACTAAGAGATGTATGGTTCTAGTCAGCTGTAAGAGTCACAGGACTGCAAGTAATATTTTCAGTGCAGCCAATGACTGGAGTGGCCTGGCATGAAATAAAGAAAAGGAGCACAAATGAGGATGATGAAGAGAAGTGTTTGTGCAGGACTTTTAACCCTTAGAGAGTCTGGCCTAGTTTATCACAGAGAACAGGGAGCAGGTACTAGTGACAAAGACTGGGTTCAGTATCAAGTTTCCATATGGCTGTCTAGAATCTGTATAAGGGACAGGAAGGTCGTATTAGTGGGATAAAACTCTAAAATATAAAAACCTACTTCCAAGGCGTGTTTAATGAGTATCATTTTATTTCAAAAAATTTACCGTTTTTCCAAGATTTTACTTCATCATATTAATTGTAAGATTTGGAGAATCTTATCATCCAGATATTTAAAATTTTTTCTTCTAGTATTTAAAAAATTTTTCTTGTGTATGTATGCTTGGGTATTTTATGTATTTTATTAATTATTCTTGAAATCCAACAATATATAGACATTTAAGTTGGCTTTGATTTTTCATTATTGAAAATAATGCTCTTATAAGCAAATTTTACATATAGCTTTGTATTTAAAATTATTTCTCCAGGCAAGATAACTATAAATAGAAACACTGGTTTAAAAGCTGTAAGCAAGTTTAGGCTCTTGACATATGTTGTTATTTTTTTCCCAAGAAAGAGTAAATTAATTAACTCTTCTACCAGCAAAAGAGGATTGCCTACTTTATTGCACCCTCATCAGCATTGGGGATTATTTTCTTTTTAATCTCTCTTAATTTAGTTATTATGTTTAATTTACATTTTGAGTTGTTACTTGGATTGGATATTTTATATGTTTATTAGCTACTTAAATTTCTTCTTAAAATTATTTATTAATGTCCAATTGGTGTTCTTAAATTATTAAACTATATTAAGTTTTTATACTCCTTGCTGAAATGTGGAAAAAAAAATGTCCTGGCCGGGCGTGGTGGCTCACGCTTGTAATCCTAGCACTCTGGGAGGCCGAGGCGGGCGGATTGCTCAAGGTCAGGAGTTCAAAACCAGCCTGAGCGAGACCCCGTCTCTACTATAAAAAAATAGAAAGAAACTAATTGGCCAACTAATATATATATATAAAAAAATTAGCCGGGCATGGTGGCTCGTGCCTGTAGTCCCAGCTACTCAGGAGGCTGAGACAGGAGGATCGCTTGAGCCCAGGAGTTTGAGGTTGCTGTGAGCTAGGCTGACGCCACGGCACTCACTCTAGCCTAGGCAAGAAAGCTAGACTCTGTCTCAAAAAAAAAAAAAAAAAAAAAATGTCCTGGCATGTCTCATCCAACCATTAACAGATCTTGGATTTTTAATTTTTAGAAGAATACAAAGACTCTCTTTTAATAATTCTGTGGTCTTCATATAATGAGAATTTTAGCTTTCTTAATTATGACCGATATTACTATAACTCTCACTACAGGTGACACTCGACTCATCAGAATGACCAAAAGCATTTATTAAATATGTACTTTCATATGGCATTGTATTAGGGGTAACACAAATGCTGTTTTACTAAGTATAGCCGCTATTAATTCTCATGCTTGGCCCTTGTAAATAATAGCTGATTAATTACTGCACTTATTTTGAGAACTAGTTATTCTGTGCCCAGTATTTGGTTACCTGGGGATTTCAGTGACCTTAAATACTCCTCTTACTTATTTTTTTCTGGATTTTCAGCTTTACCACACATTGTTTGTGCTCTGATAGGCAGGTACAAGCTGAAAACCATTGCCAGGCATCCACAATTGCATGTCAATCCCCCTCCCACCTGAAGACATATTACTCACCACCCAGAGTGAATCAGAAAGGGCTTTAAATAAAAGAGAACCCTTTGTTTTAGCTTTGACAACATTTCCCCACTTAAATTTAAACATTTCTCACTACCCACAGGGATGAATATCTTTCTGGACTATTAGGACATTACTAAGGTTCTGGCTCCTTGACTCTGGCATACAAACTTCTTTGACCTTGAATTAAAAACTTTCTCTTGTTTATTGGTTTGATAATGTCTTTCCAAAGCTAGTCAAGCAGTGCTGCCACATGGGAGCTGTTTTAAGGTCTCATATGAGCCCTGAGATGTATTTTTGTGTTCTGGCAGTGACCTCTCAAAGCCTCTATGTTTGTGGTCAGTGAGGTCCCCATGTGCCTGGGGTCCCATACTGCTACTTGAGCAAACAGTGATGCCGACCACCCTGTGGTGGGTTCACCCGGGCTGCTGCCCTGAGCAGAGGGCACGCTGCACTGCATCACACTGTACTCTGACCCTCTGTGACTACAGGACTTCTGCCACATCTCTTAGCCTCAGTTTCCTCATCTGTAAAAGAACAGAACTGGAGTAGATGGTTACAAAGATTCCTTCTATCTGTATGGAAGAATAGATGAATGAATCTATCAATGAATGAATCTGACTCTGATCCCCTCTGTAGACTTAATTTTTTAAAAAAAGTTCTAATCCTCTTACCCCAGAACATTAATTATTTTAGTAAACATTTGAGACTTACAACCATGTGTCAATGATCAGACGATCAGTTAGGAATTTAGTTTTTATTCTCCCAAACTACAGGAGCAAATAAAAAGTTACTAAAAATATGTACAGAATCAAAAAGTCTGAGCAATCACATGGTAAAGTCAGGTTGTCATCTCGAGGCTGTGAGGCTGTGAGGCTGTGAGCTAGGTGATGCTGTGGCCACAACAGTGGACACAGTCAGGAAAAGCTAAGGTGTGAAGGGTCAGCAGCTATCACAGAGAAATTCTGCAGAATCTCTTCTTATAATTAAGGCAAGACAGATTTTGCATTATAAGACTAGATATTTTGTGGCGGTATGGGGCTGTCAGCTCTCCTCCACAAAGCTATGAAGAAAGTATTAATATAGCTGTGGGGAATTCTTTACCCTGATCCCTTCCCCACACCCAGGGAAATAGCTCTCAATTTTTTATTTTTAATTTTTGTTTGAAATAAAGTCCTAAGTTAGCCAAAAAAAAAAAAAAGAAAGAAAGTATTAATAGATGTGGAAATACAGATAAAACATGGGAAATCAGAGCAGTCCTGGGCCACAGAGCCAGTGGCTTGATGATAGAACTTAAGAGCCTATCCTGAATGAAGTACAGAATTATTTGAACCTTTAAGATTTAACGTATTTGTAACTCGTTTATCTAAGTTGTGTTTTTTTCTCAATAATTTCTTTGTTTATAAAATTCCAGTGAAAAGAGTTCTATGTGAATATATTACAGTTGAAGTTGAGAAATGTAGATTTAGGAGGAGGGCCAATTATATATTTGGTTAGTGTACTAAGTTCCAATAGTGACCAACAGACAGTAGGCATCCTGAGCAGTAATGCTATCCTAAGCAAGAACTGTGTTTAAATTGGCATCTGCAAAGATGGTATTTTTTGTGTGTGCTAATTTTATCTTATTTTGTTTTATTTTTTAATTATTTTTTTATTTCAGATTATTACAGAAGTACAAATGTTTATGTAACACACATTGCCTTTGCCTCACCCGAGTCAGAGCTTCAAGCATGCCCATCCCCCAGACAGTGTGCACTGTACCCTACAGATGGTCTTTATGCCTCTATCTGTATGTATACTTATTAGGTTTATTTGTTAGGGCACTGTTTGGAAAATTGATCAACTATAAACAAGCATCTGAAGTATAAAATAAGCTAAATCACTGGCTTGAGCTGTCTTATTTTAGGCTGATTACAAATAAGTATAATTTAAAAAGTTAAATACATGTTTTAAGTTATAATAAAAAAATTTTGAATTTCACCAGTTAACATTTAAAAATAAATTCCTGATTGTTTTGAGTGTAAAATTCACATTAAGTAGATTCTGCTGCTCAGATATACATTAATATTGGTAGCTTGATAGGAAAATTTTCATTGTGATCAAAATAAGGAATAAATTAAACTTATATTCCAAATGAATTATGGATAGAAACACTTGAGGTATAAAAATGTTGGGAAAACTTATAGCTCTCTATCGATGCTTATGTATCTGTCTGTATTTTTTCTTATAGTCATCATGCAATCAGATAATAAAAATGCTATATAAAAAAGATTTTAAGAAAAATAAGATAGATTTACATTTTTAAACTCTAAGTCTTTGAAGGAAGTGAAGTAGATTTGACCCAGGGTTAGAATTGCGCTTGAGGGTATTAAGCTCACAAAAGTGAGGGGAGTCTGTTGTCCAGGCTGGTTCTGCCCTGGTCAATCCTTTTGCTATTTATCTTTTTGGCTTCACGACTCTTGATTTATTTTAAAAGGATAAAGCCATTTTCTGCAGCTTATTCTGTACTGCCAAAGTGTACTGTTTACACAATCTACTAGAATTTAATGTTGTCTATAGAATTTTGAGTTTCATTCCAACTTTCAGAGAATTGTTCATTTATTTTGAAAATATTATGAAACCAGAATTCTCAAATAAACTCTTTGTGATATTCTACTTTAGAAATATAGAGGCCAATAACTATAGAGATGCTCATATCAGGGGCTTTATTTATTGTTTTTTATTTTGGGTTCAGCAATAGTAACTGCTGAGCAACTCCTAGGATTTACTATGATTAGCTTAGCCAGTAAGTTCCCTGTCACGCCCCCTCGCCAGCAAGGAAGACACGGCAATTGGAGTTCTTCTGACAGCGCTTTAATGGGGATTGCTTAGCTGGTTACATGCGGAAGACGCCGAGGCGTTCTCTGCGGCTGCTTATATAGACAGTAAGTACACGGGGCATAACCTGATTGGTCAACACAGAACAGGAGAGGAGGCAAGGCTTTGCACATGCGCTGAACATCTGTTTGTCAGACGCACAGTAGGGTGTGACCAGGAAGCGGGCGCCATCTAGGAATGGCGTTGCCACCGCGCCCGACAGTTCCCAGACAGATTCAAAAGCTGTTATCTGTGATATTATCTTGCATCTTCTACATCAGCTTACAGTTCTAAGATTATATTTTCTGTATAGTAGGAATTCATGTTTAGAGAGAAATGTGATTGCCTAATTGATTCTGAACCTAGAAACTCAATGGTAGCTTTTGCTGTAGTTAACCTGAAAATACCCTGCTCCTGCTCTGTAGTAGACAATTCTTATGGGCCAAGAACTTGTCTTTGATCTTAGTGTCTCCCCTAGTGTTTAGCACACTATTTTGCTTGTGATATGCCATCAATAAACTTTTCTTAAGTTATGTATGCCAGGAGGTGTGATGGTATAATATTAGTAGTTTGATTTCTTTTAGATTTTTATAATTAAATGCTACAGTGATTTAGGTTGAGGTTAGTATAGAGTAATATATTTAACAATCAAAATCTTTTTTTGAAAGCTATTTATTTCTTGCCTGTATTCATCCCAATATTTCCCAGTACCTCCATCCCACTACTGGGAAATTATATTTCTTAATGTGCACTTTGCTGACCCTTACCTTGTCTGCTACTGTAGAGCCTCACCACTTGGTGTACTTCCCTAAGAATCTCTGGAGTCCAAGCTGGGGGAGTGGGGGTATGTCCCATATAAACTTGTGAATCTGGGTAGAAATCTACTTTGCAGTGTCTACATGCTTTCCTTCAGCTATGCTCTAGGCCATCTGCAGTGGTGCTGCCCTATCCAAACCGTACCACCACTTCTGCCTGTTCCTGCTGCTGCTTCTGCCAGGCACCACCACCACCAAAGCTTCCAGGCACCACTGCTGATTATACTGGGAGTGGCTGTCTTTGTTGGGGCTGTAGATGCCTTGGAACTCTGGAGGGGCGGAGTCTCCCTAGTGTCCTATGGTAAGAAGTCCCAGAACCAAACTTCAGGGGGAGGGTACAGGGCAGGCATATAATGCCTTATTTCCCTTTCTTGCATATTACTCTGCTAGAGGGATACTGAAGTATTTTCACCTCGAGGCTATATTTTAAAGAAATTTTAGTGCAAACAGCTCTTTTGGTCTTCTCTAACAACCTTCTCTGCCATAGGCGTAGTATATGAGTTCATGGGAAGACAGGTTGGGGCAAATCTGAGAGAAACTCTGTGCTTTCTCAGTGTCCCTAATGACTCATGAGAAATTGTTATTATTTTAAACTGATTTACCTACCTTCCTTTAAGGTCATTTTTCTCCAATATGATTTTCAGTCCTTATGAAAATAAACTTATGTGAAATTTAACACACATTATGTAAAATTTAACAATATCAAACACAAATATAAAATTCTAATATTTTCTAGGATATACAAACAAATCACCTAAAAAAGACCAAGAATCATGTTGACATCAAATTTCTAAGAAGAATCAGATTGATATCAGATTTTTCATTAGCAGTAATAGATTTTAAAAAAGATAATGGGGAAATGCTTTTAAAGAAGATAGCATTGCATTTAAAATTTTTATATCCATGCATCCTAATTGTTATTCAGATGTCAAGGAAGAATGAAAACATTTTTAGGCATAAAGGACTTCAGAAAATTTGCTGTACAAAGATCCACACTGAAAACATTTGGAAGAAATACTCAAATAATAAGAGACAAAAATACAGGATATGATCCAGGAAATATAAGACTATTAATTAAAATGCATACTGGCCATAAACAACTGTCATGGCTAAACTGAAGCATACTGGCAGAATAGCAGCCTGGACAGGGAGAGCAGATCACTTAGTAAGATTTACAGTTGTCTTAGGGGGAAAAAAATGTTAAGTCAAAAGAAAAAAAAAGAAAAGAAAAGATACAGAGAAAGCAGTGAATATCTACACAAACCCAGAACTGAAATTCTTGACTATCCACATGACAGAATTGGGGACAGGCAAGACAAGTTATCAAATGATACAAAAACATGCAAAAGTAATTTTCTTGTTAGGGCAAAATATAGAAATTGATCAGCTTATGGTACCTTCATGAGTCTCCCTTTTCTGTCCTTAACTTGTCTATGTTGTCCTTTCAACTATAT
Organism: Microcebus murinus; assembly: GCF_040939455.1. Classification (NCBI taxonomy): domain Eukaryota; kingdom Metazoa; phylum Chordata; class Mammalia; order Primates; family Cheirogaleidae; genus Microcebus; species Microcebus murinus. The sequence continues at coordinate 67,681,231 of NC_134109.1, read as the reverse complement.
CCCTCTCTTTTCTTTCTTCTTCCTATCTTTCTCTTTACCTTCTATACTGCCATTCTCATTCCAAGTTTCCACAGTTGGAGACATTTGGTATAGAATATAGGATGGGATATTGAAGGCATAGTTGCTGTCATTGGAAAGAGGGTGCAGAAAGGTCTATGTTTGACAAATATTAATCTTGCATGGAAGACTATTTAACCTTTAGTCCATATAACTTATTTAAAATATAATGCCAAGAACAGCTTGTATTCTTTTATTCTCTTTTAAAATTGTTGCTTCCTGTAGCAATGACATACACTCAATGAATATTTCCTCCTCTAAATGTTTCTAAAACAAAAATCAAACCCTAAATCACTCCCACAAATCCATTAAGCCAGAAATTATAGACCACATTTTATTTGTCCATTAACATATAGAGAGAGCACATTAATCTTTCTTACAAGGTTAGCCCAATGTTTAGGTTCACCTTACTTACTTACTTGAATCCTTCCTAAGAGCTCTAATTTTTCAATGTGTCCCAGTGGCATCCATCTATATTTCCAGAAAATTCACTTTGGGCAGTCTTGTCAACCATATAAACCATAAATTCAATAAAGTTTAAGTCAATACGTATTTGTTAAATATTTTTATGTTCAGAGTACTCTGTTGGGTACTATGGACAAATACAAAGAAGTTTTAATTTTTAATACTTTATTGGGAGAAACACACATAGAAAATACCATTCAGTTCAATCCGATTAGGTAAATTTTTACTGAGAATGGATGATGTCTAGGCACTGTTTGGTGCTTGAAAAATTCGTAGTTTAGGATGAAGAAAATAGAAATGTATGGAGCATTATGGGAACGCAGGTGAGTCAGGGCTTAATCATGCTGAGTTGGCAGTAAACTCAGTGAATGGAGGAGGCAACACTTCATCTGGGCCTTATACTATGACTAGTACTGCACCAGCTAGACAAGAGAGAGACATTCTAAGTAGATTGAACTGCAGGAGTGAAGGTAAGGAAGCATGAAAATACATCCCGGACTTACAGTGTGTGGTCTGGGATTGTTTGGTGAAATGGTAGAGCAGCGGCCTGCCAGTAGTCTATCTAGGTGGTCTCCTAGGAGACAACTCATCATAAGGGGAGAACATCAGACAGGCAAGCTTGGCTCAGGAATTAACCACTCCCCCCCAGCAATTAAAAACTGATATTGAATGCAGTTTCATGGATTACTCTGGCCAAGGATGACTACTGATAAAGTGTTTAGAAAAGGGAAAAAAAAAAGTTTATTTGCTAAGATTGCAACAAAGATGAGGTTTTAAAAGGACCAGCTCATAAACTTAAAAATACAGTGAGTATTTAAAGAAAACATTCCCCATAATATTACTAAGGTGATCATGTTTACCAGCCAGCTCTTGTCAAAATGCTGTGTAACAAACCACTACAAAACCTAGTAGCTTTAACAAGCATATAAGTGTGTCATCTGGGGCGTGTGAGTTCTAGTCTGGAATTAGCTGGTGGTGCCAAGCTTCTGTTTGGCCTCAAACCTTCTCTGGGTTTCAGTGGGCTAGCTAGGGAATGTCCTTTCAGGTGATGACAAAATGTCAGGGGTGAATAGATAGAGGTGGTCTCTGTCAAGGATTGGGGTGTACACTGGCAAGCTGTCACTCTCACTTACATCCCATTGGTCAAAACAAGTTGCATGGTCAGCCCAACACCAATAGTGTGGGCAAGTATACTTACCTCCACTGGGTGGAACTGCAAAGCCATGTGCCAAAAGGCAAGGATGGAGGGAGGGTGAAGAACTGAAAACATTCTACCACATTGACAGATCATGGCGGAAAACAGAAAACTTTGTCATATCCACAAACATTGTGGACACACACACATGCATATACTTTTCAGACATCAGTATTGCAAAAATTAGAACATTGTTTTTGTTAGAGAATCGGTTATGGAAAAGGCTCAAGGTTCACTTATTTTGGAGACTAGAACTAGACAAGGTAACCTTGTTTTTAAGAAATGTAGGGGTTTTTGTTGTTTATTTGAGGAGTTAGTGCTTGTTTGCTTTTACTGACTGTGAGAAGTTATGGATGTGATTCTCCGTAAAGGTAGCAAGTATCCTCTGTTCTACACAAAGAACTCCTGTCTAAATCTGACATGCGAGTTAGGGATAGTATAACATAATATGAGGCTAGAAAAAAAAATTGTCTGGGATCAGGTTGTGAATTATATGCGTATCAGGGTAAAGAGTTTGACTGTACCCTCTGAGGAGTCATCAGAAAGCTTTGAATACAGGAGATTTGAATATATCAGATTTATGTTTTAGAAATCTGACTTTAATGACAAATGAAGAAAGACAAAGAGAGATACATGAATGTAGACGAAATATAACTTGATGCAAGGTAGACAATGATTATTATTCTAAAAGAGAACTACAGCAATGAGAGAGCAGAGAGTGGAAAAATTAATCCCATCAAGGAGATTTGAGGAAGGCCACTCCATAGATAGTTATCAAAATGACTTTGACAAATTAAAAACAAATAATAGGGGAGAGAAAACAAGCAAGAAAGAAGGTAGAACATTCATTTATTCAGCAAATATGTTATGTGCTAACTGGTTCTGGGCACTGTGATAGCTAAGTATTGAGGATGTAAATTTGGACAAATTCAGAAATATTTCTTGCCCTTTAGGAGTTTATATACAGTGGAGAGTCAGACATTAACCAGAGAGTATTGAAAAAGACATTTAAAACTGTATCTGTAACAATCCCTGTGAATGAGAGATACACAGTGCTAAGAGACTGTTCAACAAGGAGTTTCACCTGGTGAGGTTAGGGAGCTCAAGGAATTCTTCCATTAGGAAGCAACACTTAAACTGAGACCTGAGAGATTAGAAGGGGTTAATTAGGTAAAGATAGTAGGGATGACTTCTGACAATATTGAGGGCTTACTACATATTTTCTAAATGCTTTACATGTATCAAATCTTTTCATTATAAGAATAACTCCATGATAGAGAGTCTGTTATAATCCCTATTTTACAGGTATTAAAACTGTGGTTCCTAGAGAGTTTAGGATTATACAGCCAGTAAATAGTGCACCTGGCATATGAACCCATACAATCTGTTCCAATGCTCCTGTTCTCCCTGTTCTCATTATACCATCTCCCCAGATAAGGAAAAGAATTCCAGGCAGAAGAAATAATATGTTCAAAGATCTGAAGGAAGCATTTCCAGAATGAGGAACTAAAAGCAGGCAATGTCACAGAAATTGATGTAGCAAGCAGAAGTGTGAATGGGGTCAGGTAGGAAAGGCAGACAGAGGTCATTGATACAGGGCTCTGTAATCCATGTGAAGGACTTTTTCTTTTCTTTCTCTTCTTTTTTCCTGAGAAATTATAAGATATTAAAGCATTTTAAGCAGAGAGATCATACTTTTATACTTTCATTTTGAAAATATTTTGGGGAGGGAATAGGGAGCAGCATAGATACAAAGGGTCATTTGGGGGCTATTGTGTCATGCCAAGCAAGAAGTGATGGTAGTTTAGAAAAGATGGCCATTGCAAAAGATGAGCAGTTGTGGGTGGATTGTAAAGCTTTTTGGTGGGTAAAATTTCAAGGACGTTGTGAATTGAAAATCAGAGGGGGAAGAGATGTGTCAAGAATGACTTCTGGTTTCTGGCTGGCTGGCTGGAGACACCACTGAGCACAGACTCGTCTGATAGATTATTTTCAAAACTGGGCAAGGTCAGCTCTGGCATATTTGAGGATTGAGAAATGGGGGAAAAGAAAAGCAGTCTAGGATGATTGTAGCAGGTAGTGCTTGTCTATGGCTTTTCCTCTTACTGCTGTAAATTGAGAGTTTTCAGTTGCCACAAATATATAGAAGCATCTAAAAATAGGAAAAGAAATTCACTTCCTTTGGCCGACAAAATTAGTGACGAGAATTACTTTATTAAGCTCAGGATTATTCTTATATACATTATATAGCATATAGATTATATATGTAGTATAGCATATATAGATTGAATATAGATTTTCTGGTCAACATAATGAATGGTAGAAGAACCATAAAGCTGAGTAATTTCAAGTAGCTCTCATTCAAAATGAGTTATATTTTTTCACTGCCTAGAATTTAATGAATTAGAGAGTTCTAGGATTAGAAGGCATTTCAAGGGATTAAAATCTATTTTTCCTTCAAGCTTAAATGTATTTATGGCCACAAGCTATTTTTTCCATTAATATTAGCCACAGGGAACTAGCATTAATTGATTGATTGACTAACAAATAGTTTTTTTTCTCATCTTTCCAAAGATGAGAAGAAAAAAACCTCGTAAGCGCCTTTTCACTTGAAAATCAGATTGATTGAAAGAAATGCTTTACCTTAAAGGACAAACCTACTATGTTGCAAAAATCTAATTAGGCTTAAAAGTACCATTAAATGCAATTGAACATTTCAAGCAAGTAGATTGGAATAGAAACTTTAGGTGATAAGCAGGGTACTAAATATATTTCAAAGTGAGGTACAGATATAAAAGAAACTGCCCCACTAGAAGCTATTTTTAATTAGCACTTTACTTTTGGCTCACTTGTTAAAGAGTTAATTAAGGGTACTTACACTCATAAATTTAATTTTGCTTTTATGCCCTTTCTTGAGACAGCAAATTGTCATGAACTGTAAAACACACGGAAGATTATTTTCGAACTCTTGATTACATTCATTGTAAAAACTTTACAGCTCAATCAAAAACATATACTCACTAGCAAATTGGTATTAGCTGACCAACACCTAAGTGGACATACAGGAATAACATTTATCGGGTGTCGGGCAGGTCAGGGATAGGGGATGGGTATATACGTACATAATGAATGCAATGCGCACCAACTGGGGGATAGACACTCTTGAAGCTGACTGGGGGGGGGAGGAGGGGCAAGGGCAATATACGTAACCTTAACATTTATACCCCCACAATATGCTGGAAAAAATTTTTAAAAAATTTTAGATAAAATTACTTACTGAATAAATTATTCACCCAAATCACAGTTGATGAGTAATAAAGCATGTATAATTTGCATCCATGCATTAATATAATCACTAAAATTAGCCTTTACCTAGTAATCAACTAGTTTTTTAATTTCTTAAGAATACTTTCTTTGCATCCTCTAAACAAAATTTTAGTGTTTATATCTGTCATAATCTAAAATTTTATATAAACCTCAATTTTAAATTTCTTTTTAAAATTTTATTTCAGAATATTACAGGGGTACAAATGTTTCAGTTACATAAATTGCTTTATGTATCATTTGAATCAAAGTTACAAGTATGGGAGGAGGGGATGGGTAAATTTTTAAATTTCTATCAAAATATTCCATGTTTGCATTGGTAGAGAAAAAGTTATATATGTATGTGTAGAAAGAGAGACAGAGACAGAGACAGAGAGACCAGGACAGAAAGAATACAAAAGAGAATGGGATTAAGAGATGGTACAGAAATTAAGCATTTATTCAAATTAATTTTATACATAAGATACCTAATATGTACGTCATAAAATAAAATATACAATTTTACTACATGTAATAGATTTCAAATTATACATTTTAAAAATGCTTATTTTAAAGATTTCCATATTCATGTGTAAAAACACTTGTATACTAGCTCATTGTGTTTATAGTAACATGACTGTTTCTTTATTTCATAAAAAAAAAAAAAACTTGGTCTAGGCAGTTTTTCAGTGAATTTGGGTGACAGACAGATGGGCAAGATGCAATGCTTTAGAACAATGGTTCTCCACAATGCTGTTGTGACCCTCTAGGGATTGTTTTTGAAATATGTGGAGGTGCGGAGGTGTTTTGCGTTGCCACAATGATTGGAGAACTTTACTGCTATTTTATGAGTGGGATCAAGATGTTAGCTATCCAACCCTGTCCACGAGAGTTTGATAAACCATGCAACTTGATCATATGCTTCTCTGTACAACTCCTGAATATTCTATCACTCATTCACGTAGGTGAAAACTGCCTTTACAATTAGTTGAGCCTAAAACCTAAATTGTTTATGCATATCCAGACAAAGTATTTTTTCCAGAGCTTTAATATACACTGAATATTCCAGAAATACAACTGCAATGCATACTGAAGAAAAATTTATATTGTCTTATTTTTCATTTTACAAAGATATGTTTTCCACTCTGATAAAAGTAGATATTTTAGTAACTAATACACTGCAACTCCTCGGTCTGCCTTTCCTTCTATTGTAGCTCTCTGTAAAGTAATATAGTTATTTAAGAAAGTATGCAGCTTTCAGTTCATATATGCAACATTGATATAATCAACACAAACACCTCTAAACTTTCTTATCTACACTAAATTCAGATTTTCAATATAGATTCAGCTGGACAAGTAATTTTTCAAAATATTACGCAGAGATGACCAGCAATCACGTCATCTTTTTAAATGGTTCCTCTGCTTACCATGTGTGAAATCATATATAATTTACTTTACCTTGCTAAGCTTCAATTTCAAATGTAATAATTATAGCATCTCATAGTATTATAGTAGTAAATATAATAGTGCATATAAAAATGTTTTATGCAGTATTGACATAAAATAGGCTCTCAGAAAATTTTAATATTAAAAATATTAATAGGAGGAGGATCAAGATGGCGGACGAGAAACACCACCAGAAAGAGTGTCTCTGCAGAAAAGACAGATTCTAGCAGAAATTAGAGGAAAGAAGCAAGAAGGTGAGCATACAGCAGACGAGGGCCGGAAGGAGGGTTACCTGAGACCCCGGGAGACTCCACTGGAGGAGGCTACGGAGGAGAACTGGAAGCTGAGACCACTGGAGCAGCCCGGAGACCAGCGGCAAGGGTAGGTGGATAAATCACCTTTCCCCTCCCCTGCATTTGGGACTGCTGGTGGGCTCCCCAGAGGGTGGAGAGACCTGCGGACACCAGCCCAGAGACAGCCGCCACCAGCTAGAGGTGAGCCTGTACCGGACACGGCACCAGACTCCCAAATCCCTCGGGGCACCTCCGTGTGCACATTCTTGAGCCGCATGGCAGGCGCCATATTGCCTCCTCCTCCCCTCCGCCAACCCTACCCGAGGCTGCCCAGAGAGACAATACAGCCACCAGCCAGAGGCACCTCCAGGGAATGGGACCTTCCCTTTTGGGACCCTATAGCTGACTAAGGGGAACTCAGACTGTGAGCTCCCTACCCGCCAGCCCTCCCAGGTGCTGCTGGCACGGTGTTCCCAGGAGAATGGTGCTGACTCAGAGGCTGAGAGACACAGACACAGCTTGGGCTCCCTTTGGGTGAATTGGAACCAGAACTCCTCTCCCTGGTGGGGATACAGTTTGAACTCTGGGACCCAGAGGTCGGACCTGCAGACCAGATCCTGTGCACCGAGGTCTAGCATTGCTGGGGCACAGAAGGGATATTTGTGAACAGCCTGCTGAGGTGTGTGTGCCTCCAGGGGCAGATCAGTGTCCTAGAGGGCAACTCTCCCCCCAAAGGGAGGCCGTGCGCCCAGCCCAGGTGGCGTTCCTGTGCAGGGAACCTCCCCGCCGGTATCACAGTCCGGGGAGGCCTGGTGGCTTGTGGTCTGGCCTGCTGGCACAGGCCCAGGAGTAGCTGCGGGAGTTGGGGAGGGTGGAAAGAAGCCAGGCCCGCTCCAGACTGCGGGTCTCAGACAGCCCCACCCCCACACACAGACTTTCTGGCTGAGCGGAACCATTCCAGCCCCGCCCTGACAGCTTTTCCTGGAAGCAGAGAACAGAACTTTGATCCCTGCTAACAACATTGGTGGTGCCTGAGGGCAGGCTTACCCAACCCAGCTCCACCCAGAACAAGAGCTGATAACAGGACACAAAATCAACAGCATAGCCTGTTCCTTCAAGCAAGTGCCACCTACTGACAGGGACGGCATCCTGCACAGCCTTTTCACGGCACCCACTGACTCATTATACAGGGAGTGGTCGAATCTCACCCACAGACACCACCTAATGGCTCAGAAATTAAACAAGGTGTGTGAATACCCAAACAAAAACCTAAAGGAAAGAAACAACAACTGATCCATATGGGAAGAAATCAGCGAAGGAACTCAGGAAATATGAAGAACCAAACGGAAAACTCTCCCCCAAAGAGGAGCCCCAGCCCCCTAGAAACGGGCACCAACCAAAATCAGGCAACCAAAATGACAGAAGAGGAATTTTGTCTGTGGATCATAAGAACACTCACCGACCTTCAACAACAACTTAATAACCAACACAAAGAAACCACAAAAAGCCTCCAGGACCTGGAAAAAGAAATAGACACAATGAAGAAAAGTTTAACCAAACTCCTGGAAATGAAGAATCAATTCAGGGAACTACAAAATACAGTGGAACGTCTCAAGAACAGGGTAGATCAAACAGAAGAAAGAATCTCAGAGATTGAAGATAACACCCTCCAACTAAATAAAACCATCACAGAGATAGAGCAGAGAAACAAGAGAAAAGAGCAAAGCCTACAAGAGATGTGGGATTATGTGAAGAAACCTAATGTGAGGGTCATAGGATTACCAGAAGGGGAAGAGGACAACACCCAAGGGTTGGACAAGCTATTTGAAGATATAATAGAGGAAAATTTCCCAGGCCTTGCTCAAAATCTCGATATACAAGTTCAAGAAGCTCAGAGGACCCCTGGGAGATTCAATGCAAACAGGAAGACGTCACGACATGCAGTCATCAGACTGACCAAAATATCAACTAAAGAGGCCCTTCTAAGAGCTGTAAGACAAAAGAAGCAAGTAACATACAAGGGAAAGCCAATTCGAATAACACCAGACTTCTCTAATGAGACTTTACAAGCAAGGAGAGACTGGGGCCCCATTCTCACTCTTCTGAAACAAAACAATGCCCACCCTAGAATATTATTCCCTGCAAAACTAAGCTTCATATATGAAGGAGAAATAAAGACATTCTCAGACAAGCAAAGGCTCAGAGAATTCACCAAGACAAGACCAGCCCTACAAGAAGTACTCAAAACAGTGTTATGCACAGAACACCATAATAAAAACTCACGAATATAAAAACAACCAAAACCCAAAGATTAAAGGCCAGATAATACAATGGCTCAAGAGAGAAATCAAAGCAATAACATCCAACCCAACAGAATGAACAGTAATCTACCTTACCTATCAGTTCTCTCAATAAATGTGAATGGCTTAAACTCTCCACTCAAGAGACATAGGCTGGCTGAATGGATAAGAAAATACAGGCCAAGTATATGCTGTCTTCAGGAAACACATCTAACCTGCAAGGATGCATATAGACTAAAAGTAAAAGGGTGGAGATCAGTATTCCAGGCAAGTGGAAGCCAAAAGAAGCCTGGCATGGCAGTTCTAATTTCAGATGATTTAGTTTTTAAAGCAACAAAAGTAGTGAAAGACAAAGAGGGTCATTATATAATGGTGAAGGGCACACTTCAACAAGAAGAGATAACAATTTTAAATATATATGTACCCAACTGAGGTGCACCCAGTTTCATAAAGCAAACCTTACTGGATCTAAGCAAATGGATTAATAGCAACTCCATAATCACCGGAGATTTCAACACCCCACTGATGGCACAAGACAGATCCTCTAAACAGAAAATTAATAAAGAAATAATGGACTTAAACAAAACCTTGGAACAACTGGGTCTGACTGACATCTACAGGACATTCTACCCACAATCCACTGAATATACGTTCTTATCATCAGCTCACGGACATTCTCCAAGATTGACCATATCCTAGGACACAAAGTAAATCTCAAGAAATTAAAAAAAATAGAAATCATACCATGTACCCTCTCAGATCACAGTGGAATAAAAGTAGGAATCAACCCTAACAGAAACTCACATTTCTACACAAAAACGTGGAAATTAAACAACCTTCTACTAAATGATTACTTCATAAATGAAGAAATCAAGATGGAAATAAAAAAATTCTATACTTCTACATTGCTTGTGGGACTGCAAATTAGTTCAACCTCTGTGGAAAGCAATATGGAGATACCTTAAAGCGATACAAGTGAATCTACCATTTGATCCAGCAATCCCATTGCTGGGCATCTACCCAAAAGATCCAATGACACTCTACAAAAAAGACACCTGCACTTGAATGTTTATAGCAGCACAATTCATAATTGCAAGGCTGTGGAAACAGCCCAAGTGCCCATCAATCCAAGAATGGATTAATAAAATGTGGTATATGTATACCATGGAGTACTATTCAGCTCTAAGAAACAATGGTGATATAGCACATCTTATATTTTCCTGGTTAGAGCTGGAACCCATACTATTAAATGAAGTTTCCCAAGAATGGAAAAACAAGCACCACATATACTCACCAGCAAATTGGTATTAACTGAACAGCACCTAAGTGGTCACATAGGTACTTCAGTAATAGGGTATTGGGCAGGGGGAAGGGGGGCGGGTATATACATATATAGTGAGTGAGATGTGCACCATCTGGGGGATGGTCATGCTGGAGACTCAGACTTGTGGGGGGAGGGGGGGAAATGGGCATTTATTGAAACCTTAAAATCTGTATCCCCATAATATGCTGAAATAAAAAAAAATTAAAAAAAACTAAAAAAATATTAATTATTAGTAATTGCAGATTATATAATTATGAATATTTTACTTTTTATCATCATTTTTGAGGAATTTTTTATTGATAGATAATATTTGTACATATTTATAGGTTATATGTGATATTTTAATGCATGCTTAGAATGTGTAATGATCAAGTCAGGGTATTTAGGATATCTATCACCTTGAACATTTATCATTTCTTTTTGTTGGGAACACTTCAAGTTCTCTCTTCTAGCTATTTTAAAATATATGATATATTGTTTTAAACTATAGTCACCATACTGTGCTATCAAACACTAGAACTTATTCCGTCTCACTATATATTTGTATCTATTAACCTGCCTCTCTTCATCCCGGCACTCCCTTCACCACACATACCCTTCATAACCTCTGATAACTATCGTTGTACTCTCCACCTCACCTTCATGAGGTGAGCCCTTTTAGCTCCCACATATGAGTGAGAACATGTGATATTTGTCTTTCTCTGCCTGGCTTATTTCTCTTAACAAAATGTCCTTTAGTTCCATCCATGTTGCTTCAAATGACAGGATTTCATTCTTTTTTGTGACCTAATGTATTCCATTGTGTATATCTACCATATTTTTTCATCTGTTCATCTGTTGATGGAGACTTAGGTTGATTCTATGTCTTGGTTATTGTGAATAGCACTGCAATAAACATGGGGGTGTAGGTATCCCTTTGATATGTTGATTTTCTTTCTTTTGGACAAATATTCAGTAGTAGGATTGCTGGATTATATGGTAGTTCTATTTGTAGTTTTTTGAGACATCTTCATACTGTTTTCTGTAATGGCTGGGCTAATTTACATTCCCATCAAGAGTGTATAAGAGTTTCCTTTTCTCTGCATCTTTGCCAGCATTTGTTATTTTTTTGTCTTTTTCGTAATAGCCATTCTACTAGGGTAAGATGATATCTCATTGTGGTTTTGATTTGCATTTCTCTGATGATTAATGATGTTGAGCATTTTTTCATATACCTGTTGGCCATTTGTATGCCTTCTTTTGAGAAATATCTATTCAGATCCTTTGCCCACTTTTTAAGGGGGTTATTTGTTTAATTTATTTTTTGCTGCTGAGTTGTTTTAGTTCTTTTTATATCCTGGGTTATAATGGGTCCATTGTTAGATGAATACTTTGCAAGTATTTTCTCCCACTCTGGTTGTCTTTTCACAATGTTGGTTACTTCCTTTGCTGTGCAGAGGATTTTTAGTTTCAATATATTTGTCTATTTTTGTTTTTGTTGTCTGTTTTTGAGGTCTTAGCCATGAATCTTTGCCTAGACCAATGTCCCTAAGCATTTTCCCTGTTTTCTTCTAGTAGTTATATAGTTTTGAGTCTTACTTTTAAGGCTTAATTGAATTTAGTGTTGACTTTTGTATATGAGAGATATGGGTCTAATGGCATTCTTCACAGAAATAGAAAATACAATACAAAAATTCTTATGGAACCACAAAAGATTCTAGATAGCCAAAGCAATCCTAAGCAAAAAACAAAAATCTGGAGGTATCATGCTGTCTTCAAAATATATGACAAGGCTGTAGCAACCAAAACAGCATGGTATTGGTATAAAAACAGACACATAGAGCAATGGACAACAGAATAGGGAACTCAGAAATAAATCCATGCATTTACAGACAACTAATTTTTGACAAAGGCACCAAGATTATCAATTGGGGTAAGGACATCCTTTTCAATAAATGGTCCTGGGAAAACTGGATATTTTGCCCATATTCTTCAAAAATATGTTCACATTATTACTAAAATGTTTAGGCTCATAAAATTAAAATAATGCAGATAAAGTTGGAAATTATTAGCTAAAGGCTTAAAGTGTCAGATCAATCTGACACTCATTGAGTCCAAGTTCAAATTCATGTACACTGAGTTCATATGTGAAGAAAAATAACAAAATTAGAGATCATGTATAAAATACTGAGTATATATAGGTAAAGGTGGTTTTTGAAAGTTTATAATTTTTAGCTTTATAAATAAAACTTTTATCTTTATAATATCTATTAAATGTTTTCACATTTTCAAGGAATATATAATACATGAAAATAAGGACAGGTGTGGTAGCTCATCCCTGGAATCCCAGCACTTTGGGAGGCAAGGGTGGGTGGATTGCTTGAGGCCAGGAATTGAAGACCAGCCTGGGCAACATAGTGAGACCTTGTCTCTACAAAAATAAGAAAAAAAATTAGCTGGGGGTGGTGGTGCACACCTGTAGTACTGGCTACTTGGGAGACTGAGACAAGAAGATCACTTGAGCCCTAGAGTTCAAGGCTACAGTGAGCTATGATCATGCCATTGCATTTTGGCCTGGGTGATAGATAGAAACCCTGTTTCAAAAAAAAAAAAAAAAATAGGAAATAGCCTGAATAGTAAACTATAATTATTAATTTTCATTTCATTTTAACACATTGACTGCCACACACAGCAAAACAGAAAATTTTCCTTGGGGCCACAGTGTTTTATTGTGAAAATAGAATAAAAACTTCGAGTGTAATTTAAAGGTAAACATAAATAGAAAAATGAAATTTATTGACTTCTGTTTATCTAATCCATTTCTTAGAATTAAATTGGTTAATATTAATTATAACAATAAGAACACCAACAACTAAGATTTCATGTATGCTTCACATGGCCCTGGGGTCAAAACTAGAGTGGGTTAAATACAACTCTCATGGCAGTCAATGTGTTAAACTCATGGTTATGTTCTAACGATAAAATTATGTTGCCATTAGATGTGAACATACAAAAGAAACTGAGATAACTGACTTGTGCAAACATCATTTCTTTCCTTCCTTGAAAGAAATGGAAAAAAGCAGTTACTAATGTAACTATTTTCTTGTTTACTGGCTTCCTTTACTTCATAGGAGACCCTATTTCTCATCATCTTATAGCATATTTTTTTGAAATTCTGTATTTTACATAATGTGCATCTTTAAAAGTTTTTTTTTTTTTTTTTTTTTTTTTTGAGACAGAGTCTCGCTTTGTTGCCCAGGCTAGAGTGAGTGCCGTGGTGTCAGCCTAGCTCACAGCAACCTCAAACTCCTGGACTTGAGTGATCCTTCTGCCTCAGCCTCCCGGGTAGCTGGGACTACAGGCATGCGTCACCATGCCCGGCTAATTTTTTATATATATCAGTTGGCCAATTAATTTCTTTCTATTTATAGTAGAGACGGGGTCTCGCTCTTGCTCAGGCTGGTTTTGAACTCCTGACCTTGAGCAATCCGCCCGCCTCGGCCTCCCAAGAGCTAGGATTACAGGCGTGAGCCACAGCGCCCGGCCTAAAAGTTTTTTTTTAAAAAAACTGTTTAGCTCTTTCTCAATTTACTTTTATCTTGGTGGGGGATAAAGATGGAATGATTTTTTTAAAGAATATTGTCATTATATTTCAAAGTAGTGAATTTTCCCTTAAGAATTTGGCTCTACATGGTTTCCACTTTGCTAATTTTCTGTATATTTGCTTGCACAAAGACATTTCATTGAAAAACTATTGACTCCTTCTCACATAGTAAAACTAAGAAATACTGTGATTCTTTCAAGTAATAATTCTTGCTTGGTAATTTTAAAAATTGCTGATATGGATAGTAAGAAATTATATAATATCTATTCAATACTTTTCTTTGAGTAAAGAGATATAATCAGCTTGGCTTATGGTCCCATTAGAAATAAGGTATTATGACCTAGAAAGGAAATGGTCAAGGTTCAGTCAGTGAGCCTATTTCTAAAGGGTATAAACTGACTTAAAATATACAATGTCTAACAAAGAGCTGGAAGAACAAAAATCAGAGAATTTAGCTATTCTTAGAAGATGAAGAGCAGAGGGCATATTGAATTGATCATTGACAATTGTGGTGATCAAGTGCTGGCCGATACTTCATGGCACAGAAATTAGAAAATCTATACATTTAATTAGTTCTGGTTTCAGGAAATAATTTCTACATTTCTTATCTTAAACCATAATTAACTTAGGCAATGCTATAGAATGTACTATTTGTAAACTGTTTTATGCTTTGATAATGGCTAAATTTTCCCCTAAATTTTCTCCATCTGTAAGTGTGTGATAGCTGGAAGCCAACGTGGGGATTCTGCCAAAAGCTCGGCATGTCAAATTTCAATTACATATTCAAGAACAAGGGATGCAAACACAGGGCCATCCATGTGGCCCCACTGGGCATACTGCAAGAGGAACTTGAGGCAGAATTCCAGATATCACTGACTACTGTTAGCCCCCACTTTGACTGACGGACCACAGGGATGCTTTGGATCCCTAGAAAATAGTGTTAATTGAGAGCTTGTATTTAGAAACTTTTGAAAGATCTTGGTATTTCCCTTTCTCCGGTGTTTGGCCACTTTCGAGAAAGGCTTTCAGTTACCTTAGGGAAGAGTTGGAGAAAGATTTTCAGTACATCTTTGTGCAGAGTTACGTAGTTCTTTCTCAAGGGGTTCCAAACTTCTTCAGTTAAGAAGGTTGAAGTCCATGAACTAGCTTCACTGTGGAAACAGTATGAGAGGTTTTGACTCTGCACTGTGGACCTTAAATTCTCATTAATGGCCTTGGGTTTTTCTGTTATACAGATCAGTTAGTATTTTAGAAGTCACCCATCTATTTCCTTCCTATAAAAACCATAATCAATGAGCCATTGTTAGATCTATGAAGGTCCAAACATTCAGACTACCATGTTATCTCTGCTTTCTGCTCCCCATTATGGATATTAGGTCTACCTTGCTTCTGGTGGTTAACCACTGCCAGCTGGTCTTTGCCACTTGAGGACCCCATAATCTCATCTCAAACCAGGGAGCACATCTCTATAGTGGTATATTCATTCCGCTTTCACCCTGTCCTAGACAGATGTATCTGCTATGGGAAACAGACTCCCCAAACTGTTTTTTCATCTCAACTCCACCACAATGAACACATAAGAGCACTTCTGTAACCAAATGGGGGATTTTCCCCCAACACGAAGCAGTGGACACCGGCTGGGTGTCCTCTAATTCAGGGGTCCCCAACCTATGGTGAGTTGTATAATTATTTTATTATATATCACAATGTAATAATAATAGAAGTGAAGTACACAATAAAGTAATGTGCTTAAATCATTCCAAAACTATCTTCCCCTTCTCCAGTCTATGGAGGAATTGTCTTTCATGAAAACAGTCCCTGGTGCCAGAAAGTTTGGGGACCATTGCTTCTGACACCATCTGCCTCCTGGGAAATAATGTCAGATCCCACAGGGTGAGCACTTAGTCCCCAAGACACTACCCCGCGCCCTAACCCCAGACACCAGTAGCAAATCCAGGCCTCTAGAGCTTCTGACCAATTGGCTTCAAGTTGGGGTTCCCATGGCACCCTCCCTCTTTGGTTTCAATTGATTTGGTGAAGCAGCTCAGAGAACTCAGAGAAACACTTAAGTTTACCACTTTATTATCAAGGATATTACAAAGAATACAGATGAAGAGATGCGTAGGATGAGGTTTGTGGGAAGGAGTATGGAGCTTTCATGCCCTCCCTGGGCACTCCACCCTCCAGTAACCTCTACGTGTTCAGCTATCTGGAAGCTCTCCAACGCCAGTGCTCTTGGATTGGTATAGAGGCTTCATGACATAGGCATGATTGAAAACAATGTAGAAATGTGATTGGACAAAAAGCACATGATCTAAACAGAAAAAGGCCTGTCCAGATTATTTCTGGCCTCTCTGTGCAGCATTTCTTCCTCCAGGGTGTGGGGCACAATACTCTCTGGAATGAGGGTCTTTTGACCCACAAACATTAGAGTCCTGCCATGGGCAGGTGAAAGGAAGACAGGAGGAGGTCAGAGAGAGAGAGAGATTCTGTCTCCTGAGGCCTGCTCCTGATTCCTAAAGCATCCCAACACTATAACAAGGACTATGGGAGTCATGAGCCAGGAACTGTAGATGAAAGCATATACATCATAATGCCACAGATCCCACAGAGCACCCTTGGGGTTCCAAGTGATCACCTTGGTTGAGAGTGACACTGAAATCTTTTGTGATAAAATCTAAAAGGCTAACTCCACTGGTACTGTCAAGGAAGATTTGTTCCTACCTGCAACTAATTGGCTTTTAAATAGCTGTGTATGTCAAATTCACCACAGTTCTTATTAGAGTTTTGGAAATGCTGAATCAAGGAATTGTTTGAATAAGATACCATCACAGAAGGATCATATCATTATTATCAACTAATGTTCAAGTAATGCCCAGTGCATTAAAACTGTTGAGGTAGAGTTGAAGGAATGTATCAAGTTGCATGGCTCAGACAGACACTGACTGGCTGTGTGTGACTTTGGGTAAGTTGTTCAATCTGAGTCTTAAGTATTTTTTTCATGTCAGAGGGGTAAAGTAATACCACCTGACTACCCATTAGGCAGTTATAAGGATAAAATAAGTGGAAACTTTGCTAGACTGGTATACACACAGGGCAAAAGATTTCAGAATGGAAAAATTGTGAACATCTATAGACAGAAGGTGTTATTGCTCTTATTATTTTTGGGTGCAAGAGGAGAATGAGGTTGGTACATGCTTGCAGTAGTTAGGCACTGATTTTGTTTTATTGTTTAAAATATAGCTGCCTATTGAAGCATATGGGAGTTTGTTATGATGCTGTGTCTCCTTTTTTGTATGTATGAATTTTACATGATAATGTTAGAAGGTTAAAAAAATACAGGTCCCTAATTTAGAATGATTCTATATTTAGAGCTGTTTTAAGAAAGGGGGCTCTTATTATAGAAGAAAAGTGATTGGAAATATGTAAGAAAAAAAGGAAAAGAGTATGAATGAGAGTTGTAAAGATAAGAAGGGATCAAAAAGTAAATCATACTTGATGTTGGAAAGGAATTGAGAAGGGGCAAATTGAGTATTTTTTTTTGTAAAGAAACACAGGGTAGAAAATAGTGATTAAAAAGAAGTCAGGAAGTGGACAATAGACACAATAATTTAGTGGGAAAACAGGAAAGAGACTCTCCATCCCTGCCAAGGCTTCAGCTACCATCTGTGTATGTATGCATCCCTAATCTGAGACTGGGACCCTGACTGTTGTTCTGGGTTCCAGACCCCTGTGCCCACAGGCCTAGTGGGCATTTACTCTTACAGTCCTGCAGCTCTTCAAACTTGACATGTCCAATGTAGCCATTACTTACTATTTACTTCCTCCTTGCCCCAAACTTACAAATATTTGTGTATGCACCTGTGTGCATATCCACACACACACACGAACACACAATCAATTGCTCTTTACTTTTATTCTCCCTGTCTTGGTTAATGCCACCCTAACATCCACTCAAGCCACACACTTTTTCTTCTCTATTCTTTTCCACATCCAACTGGCTACCAAGTCTTACTGCTTCTGACTTCTGACTTGGTTAAATAACCTTTTCATTCCTTTATATTTCCATTCTTCTTCTATAATGCTTATGTCTTGAAAAGTTACTCTTTTGATGCTGGCTCACAAATCCTGTAAGCTTTCTTAATTATTTTTTTTTCTCCTTATGACTGTATATTTTCAAGTCTTTGACAGACTCAAATCGGTCTTGTCTTTTTTTTTTAATTTTTATCCTTTCTTTTCTTTTATTTTTTTCTAGCATATTATGGGGGTACAAATGTGTAGGTTACATATTTTTCCCTTGCCCCCCTCACGAGTCAAAGCTTCAAGCATGTCAATCCACCAGGTGGTGTGCATCACACTCATTATGTATGCACATACCCATTCCCTTTCCTGCCACCTGCCCAACACCCAATAGATATTATTCCTGTATGTCCACTTAGGTGTTGATCAGTTAATACCAATTTGCTGGTGAGGACTTGTTTTTCCATTCTTGGGATACTTCGCTTAGTAGAATGGATTCCAGCTCTATCCAGGAAAATACAAGAAGTGCTATATCACTGTTGTTTCACATAGCTGAATAGGACTCCATGGTATACATATACCAGATTTTATTAATCCACTCATGTATTGATGGGCACTTCAGTTGTTTCCACATCTTTGCAATTGTGAATTGTGCTGCTATAAACATTCGAGTACAGGTGTCTTTTTTATAGAGTGACTTTTGTTCTTTTGGGTAGATGCCCAGTAATGGGATTGCTGGATCAAATGGTAGAGCTACTTGTATTGCTTTAAGGTATCTCCATATTGCTTTCTACAGGGGTTGAACTAGTTTTCAGGCCTCCCCAACATATTTTATGAAGCAAACATAACCCTGATACCAAAACCAGGAAAGGATGCAACAAAAAAAGAAAACTACAGACCGATATCCCTTATGAATATAGATGTAAAAATTCTCAACAAAATTCTAGCTAATCAAATCCAGGTGCTTCACAAGAAAATAATCCATCACAACCAAGTGGCCTTCATCCCAAGGATGCAGGGATGGTTCAACATATGCAAATATATAAATGTAATTCACCATATAAACAGAAGCAACAACAAAGACCATATAATCCTCTCAATAGACACTGAAAAAGCATTTGACAAAATTCAACACCCTTTTATGATAAGAATGCTTAACAAAATAGGCATAGACGGGGCTTATCTAAAAATGATACAAGCCATATATGACAAACCCACAGCCAACATTATACTGAATGGGGAAAAATTGTCTTGTCTTTAAATTCTTTATTCTGCATGATCAATTCTGCTATTGATGCCCTTGATTACATTTTCCATTTTTATTGCATTTCTCAACTATATAATTTGTTTAATTTTTTAAAATTTCAATCTGCCCATTAATTTTTTTAATCTGATCACTTATTGTTTTGCTCATTTTGTTGAATTGCTTCCCTATACTTTATTCAAGTTCAGTGAACTTCCTTAAAACAGTTATTTTGAATTCTTTGTCAGGTGGCTAATACATCTGATTTTTTGGTGGGGAGGGGTCAGTCACTGGCATTTTATTTTGTTCCTTTGGTGATGTCATGTTTCCCTGATTGTTCTTCATCTTTGTGGTCATGCGTCAATGTCTGCATGTTTGAAGAAGTAGGTACTTATTTCAGTCATTAAAGACTGGCATTGTCTGGGAAAGCCTTTTGATAGTCAACCCATCTAGAGATTCTGAGCAGGCTGCCTGGCATGTCTCTAAACCCCTTGGGTTGCTGGAGCTGGTGAGGTATTGGGGCACACCAGAATTTCAGGGACTCTGAGGCCAGACTGGAGCACGCCTGAAACCCAGGCTTGGGTAATGTGGTGGGCCAGAAATAGATTATGCTATGGAAGTCTAAGCCTGGGGCTGTGTGGTCCTGCCTGGCACTGGGATGAATCTGAAGGCTCTGGCTGCCAGTACCAGCCTGGAATCTGGAGCCATGGGCGCTCTCCAGTGCTGGGTTTTACTGTGGTTGGCCGGTATTGGGGTGCAAGACAATGTCCTATTCTTACCTCCCTTTCTTTTCTGTGATTGGTGGTATCTTTCTCCATGCTGTGCTCCCTGGGGTTAGGGAAGGGGTGATATAGGTAATGCAAAGCTGTCCTTTCTACCTTCCTCAATGCATCTCTTCTTATCGTGCTATAACCAGTTACTGTAAGCTCTCATGTTTTTCTTAGCTCTTTCGAAGGTATTTTTTGCAAGGATAGTTGCTCTAATTGATGTTTCTGTGAAGAGAAACTTGCTGGAGAGTCCTATTCTGCCATTTTGTTACCTCCTCCATCTCCATTTTGAAGATAAGGAAACTGAAGAACAGACGGATGAAATAGCTTGCCTTGGTCACATATTGTAGATCTGTTGGGTGGCGCCCGTGCCTGTTCTCTGAATTTTAAATGCTTTTCTGGACTTTAATGTTTGTTGTTCTAAACAATTTTTAGGCCACTTCTATGTAGATAAATAACGCTACCTAAACTCCATGTATTATGAAAGATTAGGGTTTACCTTTGTGCCAGCCATTCACTTGTTCATGTGGTTTTGGTTTAAACTTGACCCTAATGTCATTTTAAGACCAAAGATTGAATTGGAATGGCTCCTTTCCAATAAAGGAATTTGAAATAAGAAAATGAGGGCATTTTAGATATGGCCATATTTAAACTGTTCTAGGGCAACATATATGAAGCCAGATTGTCTTTATTTTGCATAGGAATTTATTTTTATAGGATCTACTCATTGCCATGCTAGTGACAAACCCAGCTACAGTGAAAAACCCAAAATCATTACACATATTTGGTAAATGTCAAATTACTTTACTGTCTTTTCTAGGTTTAGGGGAACGTAAAATCATGTTTAAGAAGAAATATTTTATTCCAACTTCAAGGATTATGAGCCACAACATCAGTAGATCTGAATAAGTGCAAGAGAGGGCTTCTTGGTTTTATTAAAATTTTTCATTTGTCTGAAATTTAGCAGCATATTGCCATATCGGGTTCAGGCTAGGATCAGAGTTTATGATTAGAATCAATATGCTTAACATTTCTCAAATTGAAATTCCACATAAGTCAACCTGATTTATCAATAGTCTATTATTCAGTAAGACAACCTCAATATCAATGCCATCTAGGAATTTATGGAATCAATCACACTTCAGAGATTGTCACTTGTTTTTCACTGTGTGCCTTACAGTCATGTTTGGCTGGGAATAATTTGTAAGTCAACATAAATGTAGTAGTATAGGTAAATCAGAGAGGAAAAGTTTTGGAATGAAGAGAAAAAACTTCCAAGATAAAGGGCTACCATATAAACTTGAAAAGAGGGTGAACCAAAAGATTAAGGAGTATAATAAAATAGATAATTACCCATAAAATTATGAGTATATGAAGGCAGGGATGAAACAGAAAATCTTGGGGACAGGTTTCAGAAACTTGAAGCCCTAGAAATAAAATAGCAATAAGGGAATTAAGAAAGTAAATTAGTGTATTTTTTAAATTGTTATTTATTTATTTGAAACAGAGTCTCATTCTGTTGCCCGGGCCAGAGTGCCGTGGCAACAGCCTAGTTCACAGCAACCTCAAACTCCTGGGCTCAAATGATCCTCCTGCCTCAGCCTCCCCAGTAGCTGGGACTACAGGTGCGCACCATGATGCCTGGCTAATTTTTTTTCTTCTATTTTTAGTAAAGATGGAACGGGGTCTTGCCCTTGCTCAGGCTGTTCTCAAACTCCTGACCTTAAGTGATCCTCCTGCCTTGGCCTCCTGGAGTCTTAGGATTATAGACATGAGCCACTGCACCCAGCCATAAATTAGTGTATTTCAGCCCTGGCCAAACATTAGCATCACTTGAGGAACTATAAAAAATGCTAATCAATCTGAGGTGAGACCTGAGCACAGTCTTTGAAAGCTCCCAGGCAATTCTGATGTTTATATAGAGTTAAGAAACTCTAAATTAAATGGTGCTTTAAAGGCTGTTTATGGGTCTCTCCATTTTGAAAGATCAAAGATGTGAGCTATAAACAGAGATTTATGTCAATTTTATCTTGATAACATTTCAAAATCTTTATTTTCTGTGGAAGTCCTTAGGATGAAATCTGACTTGTTAGAACAATAACAGCCCCCAATGGCTCATATCTGACATCTATTTCAGAACCGTTTATATTTTTATAAGGGTAATATATTTTTTAAAATGTGTGTTGACCCTTTCTTACTCATCATAGTTATGAAAGAAATTAAAGAAAATATAATTCTCACTTCAGAAAGAATTTTGAAAAGACCATAGCTCCATTTCTTCATGTTGATTTAAACAGCAGTTGCACTGATTTTTATTCTCTTTTCTAAAGAAATTATCAAAAATCCTTTTTATTTTATTTTTTTATTTCAGCATATTACGGGGGTACAAATGTGTAGGTTACGTACATTGCCCTTGCCCCTCCTCCCCCCTCAAGTCAGAGCTTCAAGCATGTCTATCCCCCAGATGGTGCATATGGCACTCATTATGTATGTGTGTACCCATCCCTTCCTCCCTCTTCCCACCTGCCTGACACCTGATAAATGTTATTCCTGTATGTCCACTTAGGTGTTGATCAGTTAATACCAATTTGCTGGTGAGTACATGTGGTGCTTGTTTTTCCATTCTTGGGATACTTCACTTAGTAAAATGGGTTCCAGCTCTATCCAGGAAAATACAAGAGGTGCTATATCACCCTTGTTTTTTATAACTGAATAGTACTCCATGGTATACGTATACCACATTTTATTAATCCATTCACATATTAATGGGCACTTTGGTTGTTTCCACATCTTTATAATTGTGAATTGTGCTGCTATAAACATTTGAGTGCAGGTGTCTTTTTTATAGAGTGTCTTTTATTCTTTTGGGTAGATGCCCAGTAATGGGATTGCTGGATCAAATAGTAGATTCACTTGTATCGCTTTGAGGTATCTCCATATTGCTTTACACAGAGGTTGAACTAGTTTGCAGTCCCACCAGCACTGTAGGAGTTTTCCTATCTCTCCACATCCACGCCAGCATTTATTGTTTGGGGACTTGTTAATAAAGGCCATTCTCACTGGAGATAAGTGATATCTCAATGTGGTTTTGATTTACATTTCCCTGATGATTAGAGATGTTGAGCATTTTTTCATATTTGGTGGCCATTATTCTGTCTTCTTTTGGAAAGTTTCTGTTCATGTCCTTTGCCCACTTTTTGATAGGGTTGTTTGATTTTTCCTTGCTGATTTTCCTGAGTTCTAAATAGATTCTAGTTATTAGCTCTTTATCGAATGTGTAGCTTGCAAAATTTTTCTCCCATTCTGTATGTTGTCTGTTTGCTCTCATAACAGTGTGTTTGGCTATGCAGAAGCTTTTTAATTTGATCGGTCCCATTTATTTGCCAAAAATCCTTTTTAGTATTTGTATGATATGAAACATCTATTTTGTGTAGATATAAAAGAATTTTCTACATGACATTATACATTTGTCAAAACTTACAAAATATACAACTCAAAAGTGAACCCTAACATAAGCTACAGACTTTGGGTGATAATAGTGTTCCAATGTTAGTTCATCGATTGAAACAAATATACCACTATGGTGTGGGATATTGACAGTGGGGGAGGCTATACCTATGCAGGGCTGGGTATATATAGGAACTTTCTGTACCTTACACTCAATTTTGGTGTGAACTTAAAACAACTCTAAAATTAGAGTTTATTAGTTAAAAAAGAATTTTCTTTATTCTTTTTTCAGGAATTTAAAAAGTAGTAGCTAGGACTATTGGCTTTTTAAATTAATTTACAGACAGTTATAACTATTGTTATAAACCAGTGGATCAAGGGGACTCGGACACCAAAATCCAATCAGCCAAATTTAATTTATTCCTGCACAGGGGCTGTCACCACTCCATGCAAGGAGGGAGAGCAGCCCCGAACTTTCTCATTCTGGGGGTTTTATACCCCTTGGGCTGACCCTGCACTGCAAAGCAATCTGGTTACAGAAGCTGGAGATGTGCAGTTAGCTGCATCCTCTTGTAAGTTGCCGATTAGCTACATTTTTTGTTTTTAACATAAAGTTTCCACTCAACTTCCCCTCTCGCCTCCCATCCCATACTAAGTATTGTCTACCTGGTTAATTTTCCTTTTCCACACTATAATGGCCAAACATACTTTATTAGTTCCCTATGATTGCTGTAACAAATTACCAAAAACTTGGTGACATAAAATAACATAAATTTATTCTCTCACAATTCTGGAGCCAGAAGTCCAAAATCAGTGTCACAAACAGGGCCATGCTCTCTCTGGAGGCTCCAGGTGAAAATCTGTTCCTTGCCTCTTTCAGTTTCTGGTGGCTGTCAGCATTCTTTGAGCTGTGGCAGCATCATTTCATTCTCTGCTTCCATAGTCACCTTTCCTTTGTGCACGTGTGTGTGTGTGTGTGTGTGTGTGTGTGTGTAAATCTCCTTGTTTCCCTCTTATGAGGGTACCTGTGATTGCATTTAAGGCCCACGTAGATAATCCAGGTGAATCTCCTCATCTCAAGATCTTTAATTTAACCATGTCTGCAGAGAACCCTCCTCTCACCTTTTTGTCTTATAAAGTAACATTCACAGGGTTAGGAATTAGGAATTGGATATATTTGGAAGCAGGGAGCTTCCAAATTTCAGCCTGCTGCAAATACCAGGTGGAAAAAAATTGGCCTTAAGAAAATTCACTTTAAAATGTGTCCCCAGTTAGAATGTTACCTAGTATCCCTCCATCATCCCTGAAGCATTGATGGGCTGTACTGGGAATTGTCCTCTCCTTATCCACTTCTGAGCTTGTCTCACTCTTTGGATGGAACTGTGGGTGTGTCTTCTCCCCACCTGCAGTGACAGCTTCTGAGGGGGAAGTATTATATTCCATAAATGCTTATCCTCTACTGTGTTTCCTAGGCACATTGTAGTTATGTAATAAATATCTGTTGCATTAATTAAATAACAACCTTCCCACTCTCACCCTGCCCCATTTAATGGAAAAGTCAGATCTTGATGAGGTATTCCTATATGTATAATGGCCAGTGTAATAGAGAAGGTCTCAGGTTTGTAGAAAACAAAAGAAATATTTCCTTGTAGAATAGCTGCAGATAATATTTAATGCTGACAAGACTGTTAAGCAGCAACTCTTGGACTCCCAGCCTGTGTGGGAGTTGCTGCTTAACAGTCTTGTCAATCTGTTGCTTCTGTAATGGAACCAGTAAAATTAATTAAAATAAGGTTGACTTTCAACAGAAGTCATGCAAGAACTACATAAACAGAAGTGGTGGCCATTGAGCTTCTTTGAGTCACTAAAGCATGATCTGAAAATGTGTGAACCTGAGGGCATTGTGCAACTTTAAAAAAGGCTTAGGAAGTTTTTTTCTTCAGCATCAATAACAGTCTGACCCTTGGTTTCAGAAGATACTATTTCTAGCTCATCAGAGGCATGTGGGTGGACTGAGTCATTCTCATTCCCTCCCAGTGTACTACTCCCTCCTCTCCATCCTCCCCCAACATCCGTGAACAATTGGCCACTTTCTGTCCTGAAGAATGCAATAACTTATAGTGCTTCTGAAGAAAAACTCAAAAAGCCAATCACACATATGAATTTGTAGCAAATCAGGTTTCATTAAGTTGCCTTAAGTTTGTATCTGTCAATTCTGCTTCCTTTTACTGCTGTGATCTAAGATGGAACATCAGCAAGAACATTTTGATATAGCAACACCGATAATGCCAGGCCATTTTTTTTTAGTTAAATCCTGCTGTGGGCTAAGAAGATGAATAATGAAGAATAAAACAAATGGCACTGGATGCTCCTGTTTTATGGGCACTGAGGGTTTTCTTTTTTGCATTCTCCAGAATGGGATGTAATTCTGAAAGAGGGAACCTAAAAGTCTTTGCATGGGTGAATCATAGAGTCTCCGCAATCTATAAAGCCCCAGGTTTCTCTCAAAAATATTTGTAGGATGCTCCAGGAGATTCTCTATACTGACAAGGCCATGGTCAGGGACCGCACTTTGCTGTCACAATTGTGCCGATTTCCCTGCATCTAGAAGTTATGCTCCTTGGGTAGCCCTGGTGTCAATTAATTAGATATTAATAGCGGAACATATGTGCTGCTCTCCCCTGCTGCCTCTTGGCTTTAAACAGGCTGCTGAGGGTCGGGAGGAGTGACTGCTGGAATGTACGAAGGCTTTGGAAGAATGTGGAGGTAAAGCACGTTATGCTTCCAGCCTTGGGTTTGACTGCTTGTTTCCAACTCTGCTTTGCCAGAAGAAGGCCTCCTCCTGACCCTACCTCTCGTCTTTTATGTCCTTGAAGCTCTCCCAGAAATAGCTCATTGAATCAGAGGTGATGTGGCTTCCCAAAGGCCTGACTCATATAACCTCCTTGGAGATAAATATTTAGGGGAAACAAGAAAAAAAGCCAGTAAGGCTTTATTTTCAGGGATTGAGTTGGGGAAGCCAAAATGCTCCCCAATAGGAGCACACTCTACTCCTGTGTTTCTGATACTAGAATGTTAAGTATAATTTCTTGAATGCAGCTTCCTAGTCAGAGTTTTGAGGTGGAAGACCTTTTAGGAAAAAGCCTGAAGTGCTACTTTATACTTGTTCTTTGGGAAATCCCAATTCTGTTTATTTAAAAGTTTTATTAGTAGTCAGACGGCTCACTGTACACTGCCCATGCTTTAGCTAGGCTCTTCCAACAGATGACAAAGCCTCAGGATGACAGCCTGTTTGAAAAGAGCTGCCTTGTCGAAATATTCACATGATTATCTTACATCAGCTGCCCATGGAGACTGGGACTTCCCCCTTTTGTCGCAAAAACACTTTTTCTTATGGTATCTTTGCTGTGAATGAAGGTTTCTCTAATCTGGTCTGGGTGGTGCAGAGGTGAGAACACTGGGAGGCATGCGGTCTGATTCCATTTCTGTACCACCTTCATGAGTTCCTTGGGCAAGGTGGCTTTGAGCTCAGTCTTCTGATCTATTACATGTTTGGGTTGACCAGGTGATGTCACAGGCGCCTCCAGCCTGACTACCTCTGGATCAAAAAGCTTTTTGAGCTACTTGGTACATCCTCAATAGCTGTTCACTAATTTTGTTATATGGAAGGTTCTAGGAAAGATCTAGCACCATCCCTATTCTTAAAGACCTGATTTGTTCAAAAAATGCTGATGAACTACATGATCATTCCCATAATCGTGCCTGCATTTATATAGGGATAGAGTTGTAAAGTGTCTTTGCATGTATTATCTCAAATAACTTGTTTAGAGCATTTTATATAAGAGAAGGCTGAGGCTCAGAATGAATATTAAGATGCTCATTCAAGACCTTGAGGCTAGTTGTCTTAGTCTGTTTTGTGTTAAAAAGGAATATCTGAGGCTGCGTAATTTATAAAGAAAAGAGGTTTATTTGGCTCATGGTTCTGCAGGCTACAGGAGAAGCATTGCACCAGCCTCTGCCCAGCTTCTGGTGAGGGTCTCTGGCTGCTTCCACTCTCATGGCGGAAGGCAAAGGGGAGCCAGAGTGTGCAGAGATCACTGTGAGAGAGGAAGTGAGAGAGCAGGGAGCTGCCAGGCTCTTGCTAACAACCAACTCTTGTGGAATTAATAGAGTGAGAACTCATCCAGGCCTGAAGGAGGGCATTAGTCTATTCATGAGAGATCAGCCCACATGACCCAAATACCATCCCATCTCCAGCACTAATTCTTCAAATTTCAACATGAGTTTTGGAGACAAACATCCAAACCATAGCACTAGTAAATGGTTGGGCTGGGACTAGGACCCACTTTTTTTCACTTGAAGTCTGATACTCTTTCCACTTCACTATAATAAAACACCACTGAACTAGCACAAGCTAGAATGGAATAATACCATCTAAATGGTATAGGCTATACTGTAAGTATGTCTTCTGTAAAGGAGGTAGCAAGTGATTAGTAAAGGTCACATTTTATTCTCTCTTAAAAGATATTAGAAAAGTCAATACTATTGCCATGGTGAGCATTCCTGTAAGTTACATTTATTCTTAAAGTACATATACAGCATTTGTTTTGTTTTTATGAATTAGACTTTATAGTGCTGATTGTTTTTCCCATTCTGAGTAGTTTTTTGTCCATCACAGATTTCCATCTGTATAACATTTTCTTCTTTTGGTGCTCAAAATAAGTGATTAGTAACCTTGATAGAGAATGTTGGTGTCAGGAAGAGGCACAAATTAACTTTTATCCCACTATTTAGGGGTCATCCTATAAGAAGTCTTATCTATAGCTCTATTATTTGGACTAGGAAATAAACCCTAGGAAAGATATGGAACTATATTGGCTAGATTATTATTATTTAACTCCTATTAAAGACCAATTGGCGGGATCTCTCTTAAGTTGACATGACTAAGATTACAAGCTACTAGAGGGCAGGAATTAATCAACAATTTATAGTTTTATAATGTTTTTCTTATTAGAATTGACTCTTCTTTTAATATTATTTTCTGGTCTTTGGTTGTTTTGTAACTTTTAATTGAATTAAATTTCACCAAATGAAGGACAGTAGCATTTGAGGTCTATAGTAGTGTTTAATACATTGGGGATGAGAAAGGAGAGAAAAGAACAATAGAGAGCCCAATTAATTCTTTCCCTGTGAACTCACTATGAACCTTCTATGGTTAGGAGAGCAAATTGCACTCAAAACTCCATTGTTCAGGAAAGAGCCTTTGTTTAAAGAACTAATGCAAATTCCAAGACTTCAGCTTATTGAATTTACTTCAATGGCTTGTGGCCAAAAATTTAATGAGGACTGAAACAGCTGATATCTCTCACCATTCAACTCTGCACCATTGGGACTATAGTTGATGAGAGAAAGAGTTGTCTTAAAGTTCAAGACAGAGTTAATATATTCTGTCTATTTGCAACTTTTATCAAAATGAAGTCACCTTCATAACAATGACTTGTAGCATAATTTTGTCCTCATTTGCCATTTTTAGCTGAAATTTTGAGTGAAAATAAAGGAAAATAAATCACTCTGTCCTTCTCTTTCTCTTTTTACCTTACAGAGTTGGAGAGCCCTTTCAAATTTCAGAGTAACTGGGACGAGAGAAAAGGAGAAAATATCTTTTTAGTAGTCTGGAAAGTTAATTTGAGTGATTAGCTTTGTGTGAATTCTAGAAGGGTAAGCTTAGAATTCTTACTCTCAATAAATATTTAATGAATAATTCTGAGTGAGCTAAACCAAGAAGAATGAAAAATGAGAAGACAAGGACCATGTATGTCTTAGATTTTTCTCTTCATCTCTCCTTGTAAGCAATAGACTGCTTTCAATGGTTTCCAGTATCTTTACCATTTATAGAATACTCAGAAGATAATGCATTACTATGGCATGCCTAAGGTCTCTGAAAAACAAAGTTGTGAATCCCAGAACTTTCCATGTGGAATAGAGCTATACTGATACAGAGAAATTAGGATATTATTAGACATTGTGTGAGTATGTGCATGTGTGTTTGTGTGTTTGTACTTGTACATGTTTTCCTTCTGGGTTCTTGTTAAATATCTTGGAGATTACAAATTCTTTTTTATTTTTTCATTTTTTTAATTTTTTATTTCTAATGAGTCCCCTTGCCAAATGAAGATTACAAATTCTATCACTTTCCTGAGGATCAAAAATGAGTATGAATATTATCAATCAGCATTAAGTTATGGTTTTTATTTATTTATTTATTTACTTAGCATAAGGACAAGTAGGAAGCTGCTTTCCTGGCTTTGTGTTTTATAGAGTCTGTATAGGGTAAAACATTGGGCATTAGATTAAAAATAGGAAATAAACCCTTGACTATAATGTTGTTTGGAATCTTCTACCTTTTTGCTTAGAGATGTATTTTTCATGCCTCAGATATAAAACTAACTCTAGGCAAATTAATACCAGGTTTTAATCTGAGTTGAAACTCTAGAGACGATGGCTCTATTATTCACATGTTGAATACCTGAACCTCAGGCACTGATGTTTTAACGAAGAACATAGTTCAGTGGAAATAGACTTTTACTGTATATTATCAGGCAGGTGAATTTAATGTGAAACTCATTTCCATAATTAGGGCTATTGAGAGTGTCACTGTAATTATGGTTACTTAAAAAAAGTTCCTTCCTAATTATCATCTGAGGGTGTGCTCTCAGTGGATTAATGATAGCATTACCCACTGCTGAGCTAGATTCAGGATTAAATAGACCAAACATCTGCTGCTGTGACATCTACCCAATGCACTTTACGGTAATATATTAGGTCAGACCTCTATTGACTTATCTTTAAAAGCTATGTTTGCTTCAATTAGTCAGAAAGTTTTAGCAGAAGTGGACTTAATGCCTGAATTAGTGGGAAAAATCTTTCAAATTTTCACTTTATTTTGTAAGTAGAAAGGGAATTCCTATGTGTGGTGCAAGGTAAATGCTAATTATTAACTTCATTTGGATTTTATTTTATTTTCAAGCATTTCTTCTTAGCATGGTAAGAAATTGGCTGGGATGGAAAATACTTTTTTTATTTTATTTTATTTTTTTATTTTTTTTTGAGACAGAGTCTCACTTTGTTGCCCAGGCTAGACTGAGTGCCATGGCGTGTCTACCTCACAGCAATCTCAAACTCCTGGGCTCAATAAATCCTCCTGCCTCAGCCTCTCAAGTAGCTGGGACTACAGGCATGTGCCACCATGCCTGGCTAATTTTTCTCTATATATTAGTTGGCCAATTAATTTCTTTATATTTATAGTAGAGACAGGGTCTCGCTGTTGTTCAGGCTGGTTTCGAACTCCTGACCTCGAGCAATCCGCCTGCCTCAGCCTCCTGGAGTGCTAGGATTATAGGCATGAGCCACCTCGCCTGGCCTGAGAATAATTTTTTACATTTTAAAATTTTCATTGTAGAAAATATGAACTGATCTAGGGGAAATCAGAATTTCTTGGAGAAAGGAAGTGGGCATTTTGCCTTTAAATTATACATGAGGCCATGAAACAATGAGGTGAATTATTTTTGTGCTCATAGATATTATAGATCATACTGATTAGAAAGGGACTTTTTTGTGGGGGGTAGTTCCAAATCAGACAGCATCCTTAGAATAATTCTGTTAATATGCAAATCTATTTTTGTCAGGTAATAAACATCTATAAAATATTCACTATTTATTTTTAAATTATTTATTCCATAAATGATCATGCTCTTTCCACAAAAGTAAGCTCAGACTGGAAGGAGCTGAACTTGATAAAGTAATTGGTCAATTGTCAAGAGAATTTCTACCTAGAAAATCTATTTTTCCAATATGAGTTTATTTTTATATGACTGGCTATATAATATACTATTGAGATAGGTTTTACAAGAGATGTTCCAGTTTGTGGCAAGGTAATGAGCTAGTGGAATCCTTGTGGGATTGTATATGCTAGAAAAACCCTCTGGGAGTTTCCAGCTCAGCATTCGTGGAGCTTAGACATTGTCACTCCTTCCTAAAAACAAGTAAAAAGATGAACAAACTAAAAAATCAACAACTCTTCTTAGATTCATCAGAGAAGTGAGGTCACAGGGCAAACTGATGCTCCTCAAATTGGAGACAGACAGACAGACACAAAGAATCACAATTTACCAGAGCAGAAACGCACAACCAGAAACTTCTTCTGGAACCAGTGCCAGGGTAGGAAAATTTGAACTGTAGCTGATGAATTACCAGAGGCTCTGTGTGAACAAATCTGAGTCTAGGGAAGCTGAGTCATGAGGGGACCTCAACTTTTGTGAGTTTTACCTCTAATATCTCTACTAGGTCCTCACAGTGAGCATCCCTTTGTGCTTCCAGCAGGGGAAAGGAGAAAGGAACCATTTTGAAATAAGCCAGAGCACTCTGCTCTTCTTAACAACGTCTACCCTCAGGAGAAACTGCTTTACCAGAGTCTAACCTGCTGGGGTTTTATCAGAATCTAACCTACCTAGGAGAAGGGAAATGCCCAACTCCAGTACCCCCCATAGCCAATCTAATGGGAGAAAAATTCTGAGAGGCACTGATAAAGCTCACAAAACAAGGGCACAAGCTTACCAAAGGACCGATACCTAATTATTGGATGATAGAACACTTCCCCTTTCTCCACACCACTAAATGCCCATTTAATGGCATTACTTTCACCCAGTACATTATATTTAGATTTTAAAAAAATTAGAAGGCATGTAAAAGGAAAAAAAACAGTTTGAGGAGGTAAAGTAAACATCAGAACCAGCATCAGATATGGTAGGGATGTTGGAATTATCAGACTGGGAATCCAAAACAACTATGATTAATATGTTAAGGGCTCTAATGGAAAAAATTAGACAATATGCAAGAACAAGGGGCAATGTAAGCAGAGATGGAAATTGTAAGAAAGGATAAAAAACAAATGCTAGAGATCAAAAATACTGTAGCAGAAATAAAGAATGCCTTTGATAGGCTCATTAGTAGACTGGATGTGGCTGAGGAAAGAATCTCTGAGGTTGAGGATATGACAATAAAAAATTCCAAAGCTGAAAACAAAGAAAAAAAAACTGAGCCCCTTCCCCTCCAAATCTAAATCAAAAAACAGAACAGGATATTCAAGAACCGTGAGACAAATACAAAAGGTCTAAACATAAATAAAATAGAAACAACAAAGGTGAAGAATGGGAGGATAAACAAAGAAATTTTGAAGCAGTAATGACTGAAAATTTCCCCAAATTTATGTCAGACACCTAACACAGATCCAGGAAGCTCAGAGAACACCATGCAGGATAAATGCCAAAACACTACACTTAGACATATCATATAATATTCAAATTTCAGAAAATGAAAGATAAAAATATCCTGTTTTTTTTTTTTTTTTGCACAGTCATAAAACAGCCTCTGAAAGAAAAAATATTTTGAAAGAAGCCAGAGGATAGAAACACCTTACCTACAGAGGAGCAACGATAAAATTACATTTGACTTCTCCTCAGAAAACATACAATAAGGGAGTGGAGTGAAATATTTGAATGGTTGAGGGGGAAAAACAATCCCTACTAAATAGAATTTTGTTTCCTGTGAAATTATCCTTCAAGAGAGAAGGAGAAACAATTTCTCAAACAAAAATTGCGGGAATTTCTTGCCAGTAGATCTGCCTTGCAAGACATATTTAAGAAGTTCTTCAGTGAGAAAGAAAATGATACAAGTCAGAAACTTGGATCAACATAAAGAAAGCATGAGTATCAGAGAACGAGTAAGTGAAAAAGGTGTCTCAGCCACCTGGGACCAAAGAACCTAATTTGTGTCTTGGAATTCCTCCTTCTGTGCCTCTTAAATGACCCAGAACTGCAGCCCTTCCTCTTTGGGCTGTTCCTGAACCAGGTGCCTGGTCACTGTGCTCAGGAACCTCTCAACATTCTGGCTGCCAGCTCTGGCTCCCACCTCCATACACCCGGATTGCGCTTATTAGAGTCTTTTCTTTTCTGCCTCTCATTAATTTATCAAGAGGTGTGTCAATTTTGTTTATTTTTTCAAAGAACCAAATTTTTTTATTCATCTTCCATATAGTTTTTTGTTATTGATTTCATTTAGTTCTGCTCTGATTATTGTTATTTCTTTTCTTTTGCTGGGTTTGGGGTTGGTTTTCTCATCCTTTTCCAGTTCTTTGAGATAATTCATTAGATTGTTGATTTGTGATCTTTCTGTCTCTTGGATGTAGGCATTTATGGATATAAATTTTCTTCTCAGGACTGCTTTAGCTATGTCCCACAAA
Source organism: Microcebus murinus (assembly GCF_040939455.1). Taxonomy (NCBI): domain Eukaryota; kingdom Metazoa; phylum Chordata; class Mammalia; order Primates; family Cheirogaleidae; genus Microcebus; species Microcebus murinus. Next base: position 67,647,491 of record NC_134109.1, on the reverse strand, counting down.
TTTTGATAACTTGTGTCTCCTTTATCATTTAGTTCAAAGAATCTTTTGATTTACATCTTAATTTCCTCCTTAACACAATAACCATTTAGTATAAGGTTCTTAGTTTCCATGACTTTGTGTAGAGATGAGAGTTTCTGTTGGAGTTGATTTCTAATTTTATTCCACTGTGGTCTGAGAAGATGCATGGTATAATTTCTACTTTTTTAAATGTGTTGAGACATGGACACAGTATTAGAAACACACAGCCTCCCTAGGCTCAATCAGGAAGTAATAGAATTCCTGAACAGCTCAATTATCAAGTACCAAAATTGAAGAAGCAATAAAAAATCTTCCTAAAAAGAAAAGTCTCGAACCAGATGGTTTCACACCCGAACTTTAACAGACCTACAAAGAAGAACTGGTGCCTATTCCTGCAGAAATTATTCCACAACACCAAGAAGGAAGGAATCCTCTCAACATGTTTTATGAAGCCAACATCACCCTAATACCAAAACCAGGAAAGGACACAACAAAACAAGAAAACTACAGACAAATATCCCTTATGAATATAGATGCAAAAATTCTCAAGAAAATCCTAGCAAACTGAATTCAGGTGCTTATCGAAAAATAATCCGTCATGACCAAGTGGGCTTCATCCCAAAGATGCAGAGATGGTTCAACATATGGAAGTCTATAAATGTAATTCACCACATAATCTTTCAGTAAATCTGTGGATTTGGTAGAATAGGAATAATTATTCCATGTTTAAATACAAAGGAACTCAAATGTAATATTGCATATGGATCAAACTGTAGTGTTGACTACAAAGTAACACATTAAAGAATGCTCACAAATGCCAATTGGTTACTCCATAAGGGAGTCTATTTTGTCCATTTGCTCTGCTTTATTTCTCTTTATGAGTTGCATTTTAATTTATTTTAAATTTATTTACTAAGTAACATTTGATACTTATAAAACTGCAATATAAAATATATGTGATGATTATTAAGCATAATAATAAAGTGAACTCCTGTGAAGCCAGCACCCTCTATAAGAACAGAAACAACTCTAATAGAATTTATCTATGTGTTACTTTCTTCCTCTGCTCTCTACCCACCTCCCACCTAGAGATAATGACTATTTTAGATTTTGTATTGATCTTTATCTTCTTAAAGGGAGTTTTAAAAAAAATCATTTGTGCAGGTATTCCTCAATAATTCATTACTTAGTGTTGAGTTGTTTGGTTTGTACCTTTACAAAAATGGTAACACTCTGTAGTCATCTGTGATTTGCTTTTTTCATTAATATTATGTTTAAAGATTCATTTCTAGTGTTTTGGTTGATGTGGTCCATTAATTTTCATTGTTGAGGAATAGACACTTGTGTAAAATTACTAACTTATTAATCTATTTATCCGTATGCTTGTCAGTGAAGCTGAACATTTGAGTTGCTCTCCATTTTTTCATGAACATGAACAATGTTTCTATGAACTTACATTTGTATACAAGTGTTTTTCTATGTATTTATCCAAGAGAAAAGTTATAAAATATGCATATATTGAATTTTAGTAGGTAATAGCGCAGTGTTTTCCAAAGTGCTTGTATATTTTACAGTGTAAAAGAGTTCCAATTGATCAACATTTTTACCATTTTTTGTTAGTGTCATACTTTTAAATTTTTTCCAGTTTTGCGGGTGTATATAGCGCTTTCTCTTCAAGTTTTAAGAATTTCCTTGAATAGAAGTGGGGTTTGTTTCTTTTAAAGTCCTTACTCCCACCCAGAAATTGCCACCCCTCCTAATCCACGTGTTCACAGAGAAATTAGAGCCTGTTTCTTTGTTAATGAAAACTATGAAGTCTGCCGCCTTTATAGAGAAAACGGAACTCTCCCAGGCCTTCCTTTTCTGTTTCCTCATGTGTACATTGTGACTTACCACTGACACAGGAAGAGAATACAAATTCTCGGTCTCAGGACTCTCTCCCCCAACCCCACCCCTGCCACTTAGATTGTACAAACAAGAGTATATGTGATGTAGATCCAATTTTTCTCCTCTTTGATCTACTGAAAACATGCCTGCTCTGCTGAGAATATTAAAGCTTTGAAGCTGCATGGTTGGTAACATGTTGAGTGAGAGAGTCAGAAATCCATGGGGGGGGGCATGAATGATGGATTTTCTACAGCAGCAGGGACAGAATCTGCTGCTCATCAAAGACTGGAAAGCAGGCCTCCCTGAGAGGTCAAGACAGAAGAAAAATGAGCTTGGAATAAGGAGGTACATGATAGAGATGTAGATATCTTCAATAAATATGAAAGTTAAGGATTAGGGGCACATGTGAGCTACATTCTGAGATTTGGCTTTCCAGGTAGCAATATTTTCATAGATATTTAAAAGCCAAGAAGATATTTTTCATCCCTAGAAGTTATCAGTGGATATTTTGAGGCCTAGAAATAGCGAATGACTTGCTCAGGATTACACAGCTAGTTATTATCAGACCTAGATTAAACTCCGCAATATCTGAGCACTTACTATGTGAGCCTGCTTTCCATTGAAACTCAAGCTATATTGCTTCCTCTACTCTGTTCTCTAGGTTTTCTTTTGCTGATTAAACTGAAACAATGCCACAGTATGCAAACTCCTAAGGAAGAAATAAAATATATATTGTGTTCTGTTAAACTGAAGGTTTATGACAAAAATAAAATAATTTGTTAAAGAATTTATATTTGAACTCTTACAACAAAGATGGCTTCTTTCTTTCTTAGAAGTCAACTGTGACACAGGGATCTCTGTGAATATGATTTGAAAGGAAATGTTCTCAGAAAAAAAAAGACCAGTTAAAGGCATAGGGAATGGGTTAGGAAAAGGAAGGAGGCCAGGCAAGCAATGCCCACACAGAATGACTAGTTCAGCCCAATGACTGGCATAGGCTACATCTTGGAGTTGTCTCCATGGGGAAGCAAGGGAGCTGGGGTATGTCTGTACACTTACAAGTCATTCATTGGTTAAGGGCTATCCCTGTGGTGAGGGGAAGTGAATCCCCAAGCACTTCTGGCTTTCCTTATGCACAATGCAGTTTCTAGCAGCCTGAAGGAAGCCTAACAAAGTCTCACAGCTGGCTACTGGATGAAAAAGTACATCCGTAGCTGGTGTGCATGAACATGGTAAAGAGATCCAAAGAGATATAGCAGAGCACTGGCTATTTATGTTACTGCTTTAAACTAGATCTTTCCTATAACAAAATTCTCTGAAGCAATGATGGTGTAGTGAAACTCTTCTATGTAAAGAATGTATTTACCTGGGTTGTCTCACACACAGCTGATAAAAACCAAATTCATATAACTTTATTGAGGGGAAGGTTTGAAAATATATTTCAAAAGTCTTAAACATAGAAAATTTCTAATAAAAATAAGAAGTACTATTGTAAATTGTCTATTGCATTATAGATATCTTGCTATGTCATTTTCTTGCATTATCTCAAAGCTTCCCAGCAACCTAATTATGTAGATACTATCCTCATTTCATATATGAGGAAACTAAGGCTTATGGATTGATTGAGCTGCTCAAGTCACACAGCTAGTAAGTAGTATAGCTAGAATTTGAACCAGGTCTATTTAATTCCAGATACTGTGCTTGATCCAAGAACCATTTCCATTAAAAGATTAAGAATAAGTGTAAAATGTCATCCATAGTAATGTCCTATAATGTTATATTTATATTAAAATTTTGAAATAATATACATGTCTAAGAATTTATGTCTGGTTGAAGAATTTGTATTAAAATTATATGATGAAATAATTTTTAATACTTAAAACTTATGTTGAAAATCTATATTTTGTTTGCCATGGAAAGCTGTTTACTGTATAATATTAAGTTTAAAAATCAGGCTCAAAAAAATCTATATAAAGCAAAACAAAACTATACATGATCAGTAGGTCATACGAAAGAATAAGCCCAAGCACTGAATGGTATTTCTGACCATCCTTTTCTAAAGGTCTATGAAATCCACTCACCTCTTGCTATGGTTTGAGTGTGTCCCCCAAAGATCATTGGAAATTTAATCTACAATGCACCAGTTTTGAGAGGTGGGCCTAATAAGAGGCAGGGCCCATGTGAATGAATTAATATTGTTAAGGGAGTGTGTTACTTATTGTAAGATGAGCTTGTTATAAGATGAGTTAGGCCCCCTTTTGTTCTCTTGCTCTCTCTTTCACTCTCTTTGCCTTTCTGCCATGGGATGATGCAGGAAGAAGAAGACCCTCATTAGATAGATGTCAGTGCCATTCTCTTGGACTTCCCAGCCATAAGCCAAATAAATTTCTGTGGATTATAAATTACCCAGCCTGTAGTACTCTGTTATATAGAACCATAAAACAGACCAAGACACCCCTCAAATTCTTTTTTCAGACATTCCTTCAAAGTAGTGAAGTGCTACATTTTTTCTAAAATTTTTTTGAATTTGATCACTATAAATGAATGAGGAGAACCTTCCTAAAGTCTTGTACTTAGGACAATTTAACCTTTCATTCTCACTGTAATCCTGCTGTCCTCATTTTTCATGGAGGTTATTGGAGGCCTTTCTCTTCTGTTCTTGGTTAATCTCACAAAAGGTTTGTCAATTTTATTAATCTTTTCAAAGAACCAACTTTTGTCGATCCTTTGTATTTTGTTGTTGTTGTTGTAGCTCTTGTTTTCCATTTTATTCACTTCTTCTCTGAAATTTGTTATCTCTTTTATTCTGCTGGCTTTGTGTTTAGTTTGTTTTTCCTTTTATAGTTCCTTGAGTTGTGACATTAGATTGTTAATTTGTGATCTTTCTGTCTTTTTGATATAGGCATTTAAGGCTATGAATTTTTCCCTGAGGAAAGCTTTTGCTGTGTTTGATAGATTTTGATAACTTTTGTCCCCTTTGTCAGTTCAAAGAATCTTTTGATTTCCATCTTCATATCATTCTTGACCCAATAATCACTCAGCAGCAGGTTGCTTAATTTCCATGACTTTTTTCAAGTTTGAGTGTTTCTCTTATGATTGATTTCTAGTTTTATTCCATTGTGGTCTGAGAAAATACATGGTATGATCTTGATGTTTTTGAATTTGTTGAGACCTGTTTTGTGGCATAAGATATGATCAATCTTGGAAAATGTCCTGTGTGCTGCTGAGAAGAATGTGTGTTAGTTTGGGGGTAGAATGTTCTGTAAATGTCTGTTAGGTCCATTTGATTTAGAGTCTGGTTCAAGTCCATTGTTTATTTTCTGCTTTGAGGATTTGTCAAGCTCTGACAGTGGGGTGTTGAGGTCCTTTGTAGTTATGATGGTGCTATTTATTTCTTTGCTTAGCTCTAGTAAAATTTGCTTTATGTATCTGGGAGCTCCAGTGTTAGGCACATATACATTTAGAACTGCTATTTCTCCTCATTGAATTATTCCCTTTACCTTTATATAATGACCCTATTTGTCTTCCTTTACCTTTGTTGGCTTAAAGTCAATTTTATCTGATATGAGAATGGCTATACCTGCTCTCCTTTGATTTCCATATGCATGGAATACTTTTTTTCTATCCTTTCACCTTGAGTCTGTGTGCATCCTTGTAGTTAGATACGTTTCCTGGAGACAGCAGATACTTGAGTTCTGTTTTTCCATCCTTTTGGCTAGCCTATGTCTTTTGAGAGGAACATTCAGACTGTTAATGTTAAGTGATAGAATGTTATATGGGATGTTGATCTGTTCATTCCGTTTAGTAGTACCTTATTGCTTTATTTTCCCTCTTGTGCTACTGTTTCATAAGAGTTGTGAGTTTGGGAGTTTCGGGGGTGATTTTGCATTGGTGGTTATCTATTATGGTGATTGGTGTATAACACTGCTCTCAGTGTTTCCTACAGGGCAGATCTGGTTATGGCAAATTCCCTTAGTGTTTGCTTGTCTGAAACAGACTTAAGTTCCCCATCAATTGTGAAACTTAGTTTTGTAGGATACAAAATTATAGGCTGGCAGGAGTTCTCTTTAAGAAGATTGATGATGGGGCCCCATGCCTTTCTGGCTTATAAGGTTTCCACTGAGAAGTCTACAGTTAGCCTGGTGGGTTTGTCTTTGTGAGTTATTTGTTGCTTTCATTTTGCTGCTCGCAGAATTTTCTCCTTCATTTTGACTTTGGCTAGGTTGATTACTATATGTTTTGGAGATGTCCTATTTGCTATGAATCTTCTTGGTGGTTGATGTCCATCTTTTATCTGTATGTCTGAATCTCTGGTGATACCAGGGAAGTTCTCCCCAATAATTCCCTCAAACAGGTTTTTCATGCTTTGAGCTTTTTCTTCTCTCTCAGTGATACCAATAATTTGAATATTAGTTCACTTCTTATAGTCCCATATCTCTCTCAATGATTGCTTAGACTGTTTTATACTGTTCTCTGCCTCTTTGCATGACTGGGTTACCTTGAGAGCCTTGTCTTCAGCCTCTGAGATTCTTTCTTTGCCTTGGTTTAGTTTGTTATTGAAGCTTTCTGCTGTGTTTTGAAGTTCCCCAAATGACTCTTTGTTTTCTTTAAGTTCTATTATTTCCTTTCTTATGCTGTCTAGCTATTTAGCAACTGTTTCATTGATTTCCTAAAATATTTCTTTTGTTTTCTTTCTGTTGGTTTTTAACATTCTCTTCAATTCCACTCATCTTATTTCCCATGCATATTCTGAATTCTATTTCTGTCATTTTGACAATTTCCTTGTGGGTGGAGTCCACTACCGTAGCTCCATTGTGCCAACATAGTTTTTATCTATCAGTTAGAGGAAGACAGGAATGTAAACACATTATTGAAGTACTATGTTATTTGCACTGCATCAGAATCATATGGAGGGTAGATTGGTGCCACACAGAAAGGAGAGGTCAATTCTACCTTTTTTCAGGAGAAAAGTATTTTTTTTTAAGTTTTCATAAGGGAAGTGATTGAATTGAGTTTTCCTTTTTTCTTTCTTAGAGATATCCAAATGTAGACATTTCAGAGGGCTTCCCATCCATTATTTTCTAGCATTTCTTCTCTTATATTTAATAAAATATATGAGTACCAGATACTATGCTGGGTACCAAACAGTGAGATGAGACAAGAAACTAGTTTATGGATCTGTGTTCATAGTATATTACAAAACATTTGGACAGCAAGACACAAATAGATGAATGAGATTCAAGATGAGATTTTCCAAAGGGCTGTTCTCAATTGACAGGAAACGGCCATGTGTCTTCACACAAAGGTACCATATGCTGTTGGGCATGCCCATTTTTTTTTTTTTTAGACAGAGTCTCACTCTGTTGCCCCAGCTAGAGTGCCATGGTGTCAGCCTACCTCACAGCAACCTCAGACTCCTGGGCTCAACCAATCCTTCTGCCTCAGCCTCCTGAGTAGCTGGGATTACAGGCATGTGCCACCATGCCCAACTAAATTTTTCTGTATATTTTTAGTTGGCCAATTAATTTCTTTCTATTTATAGTAGAGACAGGGTCTCGCTCTTGCTCAGGCTGGTTTTGAACTCTTGACCTTGAGCAATCTGCCTGCCTCGGCCTTCCAGAGTGCTAGGATTACAGGCGTGAGCCATTGCACCCGGCCCTTTATTTTTAAATAATTGATAAAATACCAAAATAATGATAACAACAGCTAAGATCTATCAAGGACTGTGTGTGGTTTATAGACCTTCACAAATATTTCTCTAGCAGTAACAGTATATTTGGAGGGAGATTTATAAAAGGTAAATATCTTAGTTTTTGTCACTTACATCTCCATGACTAAAACATACGTCTATTTAGTATAAAGAGCTAAGTATCTGCACATGTTTTCCTTTAGCAAATTGTTTTAAAAAGGAGGATTTTGTTACTGTGCTAGTTTAAAGAAACCACTTTGTGCAGATTGACTTACCTTCACTACATTTGACAGATGCACGATGATATGTATCACTTTTGGTACTCCCATCCTGAAGTATCATTCAGAACAGTGGGGGAATAAATAGAACTTCAGAGAACTTGGTGTTACTCCAATAAGTCTTAAATATGAATGAGTGGGAAGCTCTGAAATTTGATGTTCAGAAGAATATCATAAATCAAAATTTCTTTGGCTTTAAAAAGTTGTCTGGATGAAATACATAATATGATTCATCTTTATTCATTTTTGGGGCAAAAGGAGCAGAGATTCATAAAAGCTGAGAATATCATTTTGCTCTTTTCTACTGTATTATGATCTATTAAGATTCTACTGGTGGTGTTGTTCAGTTATCCTTAGAGAAAGGCCAGGAGAACCTGGGAGAATGACAACACTACATTTGTTTTAAAGATAAAAATGGAAATTGTACCATCAAAATTGAGCTGCAGGAATATAATTCAGAATGAGAGAGTTATGCCGAAATTACTGGGCTACAGTACAAGGATACAATTAGGGATAAAGATAATTTTAGTAAACACTTAATAATTTAATCCAAAAAACAGATTTTTAAATAAAGTGTCAGAAAAAAGTAGTGGTATATATTGGTATATTCATGCCATTTGATGTCAGGTTTATAGACTTCAGTTTTTGTTTTCTACTTAATTATGTTTTCTTTCCCATATATATATTTTTGCTAACCTTGTATTGTTCACATTGACATATGCAAAGTTAATTAAAATATACTTAAATGGGCAATATCTATACTGTCATTTGTGGCCCTTTTATGATGAAGGCCTAATGAAGAATGATGAGAACATTTCTGTAGCTGTTAGGAGGCCTAAATTCTAGGTCCAGCTCTAGCCCTAATAAGCTTGGTGACCTTGGGTAAATCACATAATTTTATTAATCTTCAGCTTTCTCATCTATGAAATGAAGTTGGGCCATATGATTTTGAAAGTCCCTTCCATCTCTAAAATTATACTGTCAGCTCTCATTTTTACTAATTTGGAGGAGCAATGATCTGCTGCTATGAAACAGTAGATTAATCCTCATTGTTTCTGCCTAATTGGCATGAGAAGGGACAGAAACTGGGATAAGCAGAAGGGATGCAGCTCTCATTGCTGCATGTGGGCACAGGACAAAACTTCTCAGTGCTCTGAGCGTCTTCCTGTTGCCCTTTAGCCCCACTGTCCAGATGCTCTTGACCACTTTAAGAGCTGGGATCTGACCTTCAGTGTATATAACCATCTATTGATGTCTTTGGTTTAATATTTTTTTCCTGAAGATCTTTCTCAAATATATAAAAATTCCAGCATTTAATTATGGTAATATATCTGCTACTATTTGCTATGTCAGGTTTATAGACTTCAGTTTTTGGACGGACAAGGAGATATTTAAGGGTTCCACATCTATTTTACATTGGGCAGCTATAGACTGAAAGTCGAAGATCATCGACATTATCTTAGGGAAACTCTGGAACCATATCTCAGTGATGTTCTTAAATACAAACAAAAAATTCATAAGATTGAAAAAAAAACTCAATTAAATTGAAATACATGTTCCTCCTCATCAGATTTTAAGTTCCTTGAGGATGAGGGTTAAGGCTTATTCACTATTGCCTATCCATGTCTTGTATGGTGTTTCACACATAGTTGGTGCTCAACCAACATTTATCAAATGGACACATAGATGAGCTACCCTTGCACATTTTCTGCTTTCTTCTAGAAACTTTGAATACTGGATTATTGGCTTATTGCTGGCAATTCTGTTCTCAGAGGTGCAGATGGGGCTGAAGTCTTAGAGAATTGAAGGGGAGGGTATATTGATCTGCTTGGGCTGCCATAACAAAATACCACAGTTGTGGTAGATTAAACAGCAGCGATTTATTTTCTACAGTTCTGGATGCTGGAAAATCCAGAATCAAGTTTCCATCAGGGTAGGGTTTTTGGTGAGGCCTCTGTTCCTGGTTTGCAGATAGCTGCCTTCTCTCTGGGGTCCTCACAAGACAGAGAGAGAAAGACATTTTTAGTGTCTAATTTTACAAGGATACTAATCCTATCAAATCATGGTTCCATCCTCATGACCTCAATTAACCTAATTAATTCCATAGAACTACTTTCTCCAAATACAGGCACCACTGAGTGTTAAGCCTTCAACATATGAATTTGGAGGGACACAGTTCAGTCCACAGCAGATGGTCAAGGTGCCGTAGTGAAATATGCAGGGGACTCTAAGAACAGAAAATCCAAATGCTCATTCTGGCTCTGACATTAACTAGCTGAAGACCTAGAGAATACCCACTGTTTTCTCATGTGTAAAGTATTTGGGCTAGACAATATGAAGTTTACTTTCACATTTCCTTTCACATTCAGACTCTGCACCTATGTGAAGATCTAATGAATCTTCACATAGGTGCAAAGTGGAACAAACTAGCTGCCCGAACTAAAAACAGTAATATACTTCTAGAGTATTGCCATAAGTAGTTTCTCAAAATACCACATAGTAAACTTAACTTTTTAATTTTTTTATTTCAGAGTATTATAGGGGTACACACACTTTGGTTACATAAATTGCCTTTGTACCACCTGAGTCAGAGCTACAAGTGTGCCCATTCCTCAGACAGCAAGAACCACATTCATTAGGTGTGAATTTACCCATCCCCTTTTCCCCCCTCCCAAATGCCTGACACCCTATGAATGTTACTTCCTAAATGTGCACATAAGTGTTGATCAATTAGTACCAATTTAATGGTGAATATATATGGTGTTTGTTTTTCCATTCTTGTGATACTTCATGTAGAAGAATGGGCTCCAGCTTCATACAGGATAATATAATAGGTAGTTCAAAAGGTTTTTTTTATGCCTAAGTAGTATTCCATGGTATACATATACCACATTTTATTAATTCACTCATGTATTGATGGGCACTTGGGTTGTTTTCACATCTTTGCAATTTAAGCTTAACTTTTGATCAAAAGTTCTCAAAGCTTTTCAGTGAAGTTTAATATACAAGATTTGTGGATACATTTATGCCACATTTGTGGCTCAGGAATCTGTATAGCTTCCTGGAGAATGAAATGGCTCGCATTTATAAGGGGGATTAGAAAAGTTAGCAGTGCTTGAAAACTAAAGTAACATTCTCCATTACTCCTTGCTTCTTTAGATCTTCTCAGAGTCAGATTGATTCCTTCATTGTTGTTGGTGTTTTCCAAATGGAACTAAGTACCAAAATAACTTTTATGGTATATTTTTGAAATAAACTTACACTTAGGGAATTAATACATAAATACAAGTAACAGAAATGTTCATTAGACATTTAAATGATAATGACTTTACCATTTTACAATGTTTATTTCTGTCTATACATACTTTTCTGTCATTTCTGTTGTGTTTACTGTTCTTCAAAGTAGTTTTTTTTTTTTTTTTTTTTTTTGAGACAGAGTCTCGCTTTGTTGCCCAGGCTAGAGTGAGTGCCGTGGCGTCAGCCTAGCTCACAGCAACCTCAAACTCCTGGGCTGGAGTGATCCTTCTGCCTCAGCCTCCCAGGTAGCTGGGACTACAGGCATGCGCCACCATGCCCGGCTAATTTTTTATATATATATCAGTTGGCCAATTAATTTCTTTCTATTTATAGTAGAGACGGGGTCTCGCTCTTGCTCAGGCTGGTTTTTTGAACTCCTGACCTTGAGCAATCCGCCCGCCTCGGCCTCCCAAGAGCTAGGATTACAGGCGTGAGCCACAGCGCCCGGCCCAAAGTAGTTTTATACAAGCTGAACTAAACTGATATGCACTGCTTTGCTGAGAATTTCAATATTTTATTGCTTGGTTGGACTAGTTATAAAGACAAGGACTGACAAAGCTTACTAAGAGAGTATCATAATTGTAAATGTTTTTTAAAAAATCAGGAATTAGAATATGTCTTTTAAATTTTAAAAAGAAAAAGTTTTTGAATTAATTTATTTGGGTTGTTAATTTCACAGAATTCTAGAACTGAAAGGACTTTCAATGATAGTATAATCCAGCTTTGGAGGTGTAATCCAACTTTTATACATTACAATGCCCATAAATTCTCTATAGCTTAAAGTTTTTCTATTAGTTCCAGGTATTTCATCATTCATTCACTTATCACACATTTTCTTAGTTATTTATTCATCATTTGATGAACAAGGCAATGCAGTATAGTGGTTAATAGCATGGGCTCAAGTTAAAATCTTGGTTTCTCCATATTATCTGTATATGATCTTACTCTGTAAACTTCAGTTTCCTCATCTTTAAGTTGGGGCTAATGAAAATGCCTACTTCACAAATTTCTTTTAATGATTAAATGAGTTATCTAATATGTGTAAAACACTTCAGAAGAGTGCCTGACACATATAAATGGCTCAATAAGTGTCAGCCACTCATAAATACCCATAAGGTTGTTATGAGGATTAAATAGATGATGGTTATAAAGCTTTCAGTAAAATATCTGACACATAGAATCCTTCAATAAAGAAGAACCATTATTATTAGGAAATATATATGTAGGTTTTGGAGTAAAAAAGATGAATAAGAGTCATTGAGTTTTCAAAGATTGTCTTCAGTCTTTCTTTACATCTTAATCTTCTCTTAGAAGAAACTAAGCTAGGAGAACAGAACTCAGGTTCTCTCTGGATGCAGAAAACCTCTGGAAAATGCCTAACAGAAGAAGAACCAAAAGAGTTGAGCAGATCCCATTGCATTTCTTTCAGACCCTTTACTCAATAACTTGTCTCACAGAAAATGAAGAACACAAACTCATCTTTATTTAGGAGCTTCAGACTAGGAGAAATAAAATGATGGAAGAGATAGGGTAGAGGTAGTAAAATAGTCTTTGGAGGTAGATTTTAAAAATTAATTTTTATAGAAAGGTAAATACTTAGGGGGACATTGAGCAGAATCTTAAATTAATGAACAATTTGACTAAGGAGATAAAAGAAACACTAAATGTAGTGGGGAGGAGCCAAGATGGCCAACTAGAGATATTGCTTGTTGGACCGTCCTGGTGGGAAGGTAGGATATTGGATTGAGAAGTGTCATAGCTCAGATGTGGATCACACAGAGAGATGAAAGAGATGACTGGGAACCTCACAGAGAAAAACAGCAAAGCCAAGAAGGAAGAACATAAAGAGGAGAAGATATTGGTTAGGATCAAACCCAGAGAGGCTCAGAGCCCAGTGAAAAGGTAAGGGGGATTCCACCCCACCTCCTAGGTCCCTGGGGTGAACAATGGGGCACTACGTTTATGAAAGGCTTTTTCATGCTCCATGAGCTCAGGCATGGCAGCAAGTAAGGATAGTGGGGTGAACTAGCAATACCCAGGAGTTTGAGCAATCCATGAGTTACTCCTCCAGGGAGAGTGCCATAAGAGGCCAGAGAGCCAGCTTTCTTCCAACCAGAAACTTTCTCCTCTGTACCTCCTCTAACTACTGCAACTGAGAAAGCAGTTTGAGCACAGGCTGACTGGGAGCTGTAGTCCCTCCTCTCCATTACAACTGTGAGAGTAATTTGAGCCAAGAAGTTCACAAACAGCAGCTTCTCTCAGGCAGGCATGCACTTTAGGCTGAGGTTTCCACAGAGAGTTGGGCCCACATCACTTTCCTTGAGGACTTGTGATGGAACAGGTGTGCACAGTTTGGGAACTCCCTGCCACTGGCATTTTGCCAGGTCAAATGCTGGTGGCTCAGATAAGCAAGAAGGTCCTGGTTCCCCCAGACATGAGAGGGGTACAGGGGGATGTAGAGGAGAAGTCTGGGAGCTGGAATTGGGAAGGAAGCCTGCACAGACATATTTAAGAGGAGAGTGTGGTGGTGTGCTGAGAAATGGAGATCTGGGAGTGTGCCCATCCCCCACCCCCTTGCTGGAGAACCACCATATTGGATAAGGGTGTGGCATTTGGAGAAGAAAACCTAGCCCTTGGCTCCATGGCAAACAAACACCTGACCCTCAGGTGTACTTGCTGACTGGGTGCTGTGGTCCCTTCCCCCAGTCATTATAACAGGAAGAACAGATTATGTGGAGAGGTTAATGAGCAGTTGCTTCTCTCAGTGGGAGCATGCTCCTGGATGAGGGCCCCACAGAGAGGACAACCCTTCTTCCTTTGAGGACTTGTGCACAATCTGGGTGCACCTAGAGATGCATACTAGTAGGTCAGAAACACACACCAGGTGGGGTTTGAGAGCTGGACAGAGGTGGTGAGGAAGCACGTGTGGACTGAACTAACAGGAGTGTGCTGTGGGGGTCCAAGGAGTGGTGATTTGGAAACATGCTCACCCATCCCCACAGAAAACTGCACTATTGTATAAGGGTGAAATGATTTGGGCCTGGAGCCTTAGCACATAAGCCGTTAGGCCCCTCCCCTATGAACAGCCTTCCCAGTTTGGAGAGCATGTCCTGACCCTCTTATTATTGGCTCTCCCTAGTGGTGGGAAAAGCAGCTTCTGAGTCCCACTGAGGCTTTTCAAAGCCTTTCAGGCTCCTGCAACCTAGTCATGAACTGCCTTGCTCCTCCCACCTCAGTGGTGGTAGAGATCAAACAATGCCCTAGGAGGTACAGGGTCCCTTCTGAAGCTTGGCCCACTCAGAACTGGAACAAGACACCACTTCTACTCAACATAATGCTAGAAGTCCTAGACAGAGCAATCAGGCAAGAGAAGGAAATTAAGTGTATCCAAATGGGGAAAGAGGTGGTCAAGCTATTGTTCTTTGCTGATGATATGATCTTATATTAGAAAACCCCAAAGATTTTGCTAAGAGTCTCCTGGAATTTATAAATAAATTCAGCAAAGTCTCAGGGTACAAAATCAATGTACACAAATCAGTAGCATTTCTATACACCAAAAACAGTCAAGCTGAGAATCAAATCAAAGACTCAGTACACTTCATTATAGCTACAAAGAAAATAAAATACCTATGAATGTATTTAATGAAATAGGTAAAAGATCTCTACAAAGAGAACTATGAATCACTGAGGGAGGAAATTTCAGATGATATGAACAAATGGAAAAACATATCATGCTCACAGAATCAACATTGTTAAAATGTCCATACTACCCAAAGTGTACTACAGATTCAATGCAACCTCCATCAAAATACCAGTTATTTCTCACAGACCTAGAAAAAATAATTCTATTTTTCATCTGGAACCAGAAAGAGCCAAAATAGCCAAAGCAACCTTAAACAAAAGTAACAAATCTGGAGGCTTCACTTTTCCAAACTTTAAGCTATACAACAAGGAGTAACCAGTAACCAAAACAGCATGCTACTGGCATAAGAACAGCGACATAGACCAATGGAACAAAACTGAGAACCCAGATATAAAACCATCCACATATTGCCATCTGATCTTTGACAAAGTAGACAGTAATATATGCTGGGAAAAGAATCCCTATTCAATAAATGGTGCTGGGAAAATTTGGATAGTCACATGTAGAAGATTGAAACAGGATACATATTTCTATTTCTCACCACTCATAAAAATTAAGATGGATAATTATGAATTAATATCCATTCAAGATGGATAATGAACTTTAAGACATGAAACCATAAGAATTCTAGAAGAAAATGTTGGAAAAACTCTTCTAGATATTGTCCTTGGCAAAGAATTTAAGAAAAAAACCCCAAGGGTAATCACAGCAACACGAAAAATAAATAAATGGGACTTGATTAAATTAAAAAGCTTCCACACATCCAAGGAAACCAACAACAGAGCAAATAGACAACCTATAAAATGGGAGAAAATATTCACATGCTGTACATCCAATAAAGGTCCAATAACCAGAATATACAAAGAATTCAAGCAAATCAGCAAGAGAAGAAATCAAAGAAAACCATTAAATGCAGGCCAATGACATGAACAGAAGGTTGTCAAAAGAAGATAGACTATTGGCTGACAAACATATGAAAAAATGCTCAACATCACTAATCATCAGAGAAATGCAAATCAAAACCACAATTAGATATCACCTAACCCCAGTGAGAATGGCTGTTATCATGTGGAGAGAAACAAACACTTTATACACTTTTGGTGTGTCTGCAAATTAATGCAACTTCTATGGGAAACAGTATGGAGATTCCTCAGAGAACTAAAAGTATACCTACCATTTGATCCAGCAATCCCACTATGGGCTATTTACGCAAAGGAAAAAAAATCATTTTATGAAAAAGACACTTGCACTAGAATGCTTATTGCAGCACAATTCACAATTGCAAAGGTATGGAATCAGCCCAAGTGTCCATTAATTCATGAGTGGATTAACAAAATTTGGTATATATACAGCATGGAGTACTCAGCTATAAAAAATGAATTAATACTTTTTGCAACAATCTGGATGGAACTGGAGACCATCTTCCTAAGTAAAGTATTGCAAGAATGGAAAAACAAACACCACATGTACTCACTGTTAAATTTGACCTAACTGATCAGCACTCATGTACACAGATAGAAGTAAAACTCAGTGGAAATCATGCACGTGCAAGAGGGGAGAAAGGGATGGGTGAAATCATACCTAACCTGTACAGTGTATGTTATTTGGGTGATGGGTACACTTATAACTTCAACTTGAACGGTACAAAAAGCAATCCATGTAACCAGAACATTTGTATCCCTGTAACATTCTGAAATTAAGAAAATACACTAAATGCTACCAAGTCTCCAAAACTAGAAAGAGGGGGAGTAAATTAAGAGGATGACTTTCATACATAGAAGGTAATGTACTTCAAGAGGTACTATTGTTTTAAAGGATTTTGGAGAAATGATTAAGGTCATAAATAATTATTCAGAGAAGCCAAGATAAAGGACGATACCATAGAAAAAAACCACGTTCTTATAGAACTAAAAGTCTATTCCAGTAAGGCCATATGACACTCCCATAATTTGTTTCATTGCTAGATAAGTGGATAATTGGTTACTGTTATTTTGTTAAACCTGTGAACTTTTATTATAATTAAAACAATTTACATAGAAATAAATTATTTCTCCAGTTTAACAATTCAGTATGGAAATCTCTCCTAGGACATTCATGTTTAGGATAAGTCTAAAACCTTCCTCTCTCTAGTTAAATAATGCCCTTAATAGGCAAAAATTAATAAACAATATGGCTTGTTTAGCCTTCTTTGCAAGGATGTTATTCTGCATTTCTTTAATTATGTAGGCAACTGTCAAAGTTTTCAGTAGTTCTCAAATCATGTATATTCCATAGAGATCTGAACTGTAGGTCTACATGATCATTAAGTCTTATAAATAAGCACATCTCATTGTACCTATCTCCTGAATAAGTAAGCATTTATCTACAAGAGTATGTGTTTTTCCAGATATGTATCTTTGAATACTTTTCTTTATACCTTCAACTGATGCAATATAAAACCTCTTTTTATTTACCTCTGGTATTCCTGTTAATTTATCCATCTCGGTGTAATTCTTAAACCACTGCATCTCATATTACATTTCCCTGTAAATGTAAATTCAGTCAGTGCTCACTTCCATTTATCCATTTCATTATACTTTCTCACCGTCATGTTCATTTTTATTAGTTTTAGATTTCTCCCTGACAGAGAAAGGAAAGAGTCATGCTTGCTCCTTGCCTCTTTAATATGACCTAAGTACTATTTTCTAATTTTTTGTAGCTATGTTTGTGTGGTCAATGTCTGGCAGGATACCCAGGGACCATTCTAGAAATGTTCTTTTCTGAGTGAATTTTCTGCTTTGGCTCTTTTCCATTCTTTGCATGAACTGTTTGCCACGTAAGGAAACTGTTTCTAAATACTGTTCATTCAAAACCTTCATAGACTGTATCCTAGTAACTTTTGGAGGGCAGAGAGGGGCTGTTTCCACATTTATTATTTTACCAGGTATTTTAAGTTTCCTCATATTCTAGCAGTGTTGAAGTAAGAAAAAAATGAAAAACATATGCTGTCTCTGTGGACTTCACTTTGTATAATCTGTGTCAAAAGAAAAAATAATGGGAAGACAGCTCTTATTTATTTGATACAACATTTCAAACTAATTTTATATTTCAATATGTCCCCCCTTTGTTGGGTCCTAAATGTAACATCTCAGGCAGAGCAAACACCTTCTCAGTTATTTGTTGAGGTTCTTCTCAGAGATAGATGTCTGGTGTTCGTGTTTCTCAGTAGACTTTTCTATATACAGAACCAGCAAACATGAAAGTGGGTGATATGCAGGGCCAAAATGCTGCCCCCATTTGTTTCCTGTGTAAGCCCACCATAATGCTTGAAATTACCAAAGCTACAGTTATTGGCAAAATATTTTCTATGGCATCCACTGAAGGTTCAGAAAAAAATTAGCATAAAATGGTTAGAGAAATGTAGCTGATTTAAAATGATCTCTGCCTGGAAATCTTTCAGGGCAGTCTCTCCCAACTTTCTTTTAAAAGTTTCGTTGATTAATTTCTTTCTTTCTTCATTCATACATAAGTAGTGAGTTCCTGACATATGCCAACCTATGATTTCTAGCCAAGGTGAAAAAAGATAGAATTTATATTGCCACTTTAAACAGACACTGAGAGTCAATCTAGTGAGGAAAAATGGAAGAATTTCAATTATTTGGAAGAAAATGAAGTAGCATGCAGAAAAACACTTAGTGGTCTGTGCCTGCTACCTGATAGAGGCAGCCCTGTCAACATCAAAGAAATTTGGAAGCTACTTATTCTTCTATCTATGTCTGCCTTTGGGTCAGGCCTGAGTTGTCCTAAATTTGGGCAGCTGTGCATCATCAGTAAGACACTTTTCTGTATCGTTTCAGAAACAACATGCAGCTCAGGGATGCAGAATTCTTGAATCTTGTGAAATATTGTTCCCCCCAATAGGGTGGCTGTAGACTGTGTCAGAGAACAAAGGATTCTATGTGATATTGATTGCTGGAATTATGATTTTTAATATACTTCAGTTGGAGCAGTGAATCAGAGAGCCTCACGATGGGTTATAAAGGCTCTCCCTCCGGCACGGTGGCTCTGGGAAGATGCTGTTCACCCAGACACTGGAGGCTATGTCACTGGAGGCTGGCCTGAAGTCAAGATTCACCTTCTGTTTTACTTTGTGCTTCTAAGCATGTCAGCTTGCCTTTCATTATTTAATCATAGTAAACACCAGCGTTTTACAATCTCTTTCTGATAATTTCCATATCTGACATCTGTATTTATTTTTGTTTCTTTTTTTCCTGCTGGTTCCTTGTTTCCTTTTGTGTCCCATTTTCATTCGCTGTATTTTGCTCACTGTCCTTGAAAAATAATTTATGATGGCCTTCTACAACTGAAAACTATGGTGTCCTAGTTTGGGCTGCCATAACAAACTACCATTGACTGAGTGGCTTAAACAACATACATTTATTTCTTACAGTTCTGGAGGCTAGGGAGTTCCAAGATTGTGGCACTGGCAGGTTTGGTGTCTGGTGACAGTCCTCTTCTTGGTATGCAGATCAACACATTCTCACTATATCTTTACATGGATAAAGAGAGAGATCATCTCTCTTGTTTCTTTTATCCCCCAAAGGCCCCAGCTCCAAGTACCATCACCTTGGGAATTAGGGATTCAACATACAAATTTTGGAGAGACATAAGCGTTCAGTTCATAGCAGATGGTGTTTTCCTCTGGGCAGAATGTGAGTTGGCTTCTGTTTTAGTCTGTTTGGGCTGCTATAACAAAATTTCTTAAACTGTGTAGCTTATAAACAACAGAAACTTATTTCTTAAAGTTCTGGAAGCTGAGAAGTCCAAGGTCAAGGCTCAGATAGATTTGGTGTGTTGTGAGGGCCTTTTTCTCATATATAGCACCTCCCCCTTATATCCTCACGTGGTAGAAGAAATTAGTTAACTCTCTAGGGTCTCTTTTAAAAGGGCTTTAATCCCATTCATAAGGGATTCATGACCTAATCACCTCCTAAAGGCCCCTACCTTCTGATACCATCACCTTGAGGGGTAGAATTTTAACACTGTTAGGGATATCATAGCACTTTCCACCAGATGCTCAGGGCTCTCCCAGACAGGTACCACTTTAAACCAGGTTTATAGCTTGAAGTTCCCTGGACCATGCAAAATACATGTATATGAACTGTAAACTTGTATGTAGTTGGGACTATGGCCACTGTTTCTCAGGGATTTATTTTTTTTATTGCATTCATGAAAGAGCTGTCTTTCCTGAATTTCTGTGATGGGATGGAAACAAACAAACAAAATCCCCCACAATCTGAGTCTTTGTAAGCCACTGAATTTTGAGGATGTTTACATAACTTAAGCTAAGCTCATTGATAGACCTCCTCCATAATGAGAAAGTCACACAAAGATTTTTGTTCAAGGATTTTTATATTTCACTGTTTTATAATAGTTCAAAAAGAATTTGGCTAAATTAACAAGGGATTTTGAAATAAATCATTCCATTGACAGGATAAAATACTAAATATTTATTAAAAATTATATGTTAGAAGAATAATTATGGAAATAATGTTCATGATATGTTATTAATCAAAAAATACTTTACCAGGTAGTATGTATCATATAATTCTATCTCAATAAAAAGCAAGTAATAAAATGTACATTTCATACATTTTCCAATTGTACAACAGTCATGCATGATTTTTATATTCAGCAATAAAATATTATTTAAATATCATCTTCTTTCTAATGTCATCCTAAATGACATTTTTCCTAGGCAAAATCTCAATATTCTTTCCTTTTTGAATACATGCAGTTTTTTATCACTTTGTTTAGTAATATGATTTTATTTTTGCCTACCAATTTCCTTTCTTAAATAATGAAACTTGTACCTATCTCCTAACATTAGGAGAATCAAAAGAGATCATTCATGTAAAGCAATGAGCATGTCTTATAGTAACCACTCAATAAGTGTTATTTGCTTTTATGATCCTGTTTTGTGTTTGAAAATTTTTAGAAATTGATATGCTTTTTGATTTTTTGGCAGAAGTTGAGTGGCAGAATGATTTTCTGGGTAATCACTCATTCTGACTACTCCTAGAAGGTTGTTATCTCTAGCATGCAAGTCCCCATCTTTTCATATGGGATTTCAGAGCCCCGATTCTCGAATGCACACTTGCATTACCCATTCCCAATGTGCTCCACTAGAAGGTGCTCTTGGTCAAAAGGTAAGATAAACATGTAGTTCATGGGAGATAAATCAAAAACAATAATTTTTCTTTAATAGTCTCTTAAAAACCTATTCTATGAGGATAGCTTTTTTTCCCTGCTACTGGATTACTTTTCTTCTCACTCATAGATAGTGAATAATTTAAGTCTAAAAACATATTTTCAATTCAGAAACTTTCAGCATTCAGTCTAAAGCATTAATCAACACTTTGTTCTTCATTCATAGGAAAGGCTTCTTTGTGCCCTTCCTCAGTTAATGCTGAAGGCCTGATTTGCAATGGCCCACCTTTGGAGAAGGAGCTACATTTGTCTTCCCCTTTCACCTCTGCATACGCTCACTGGGTACTTTTTAGACAGCAGGGGATAGGGAGTAGGAGGGAAGAAGAGGTCAAGGAATAGCATAAAAAATTTCTACTGTGTTGGTGTCTGGTATTCTGTCCTCTCTGACTTTGCACTCATGGACTTGGCAGAGGTTTGAAATGAATGTTTTCCTGTTGGGTGCTGTTTAGTGCTTCATTGGAGCTTCTCTGGGTTTCCTTAGACCAGCTCCTATAAGTTGGCTGAGGCCTTTCATAAGGCTGGCTGTTCCTCCCCACCCTCTGCTCCTCTGTGGTCACACAGGTTCTTGAGGGTGGCATCCCCTCCCCTTCCCAGGTGTCTGCTTGGACCAGGCCAACTCTCTATCTGGTCCACATTTGGCCCATAGAAAAGACCCATGCACTCCTGACTTCTACATGAGTGTTACTGCAGTTATTTAGCAAGTGGGGCCCTGTCTTCAGGTCTCCCAACTGCAGGGAATTTATTATATCTGGGGCTGTCAGAGAGGGTCAGTTAAAGCTCTGTCTTTACTAAATTTAAAATGAGAGGCAGGAAGCCCCTCAGCCTTCCCTATCTCAGGGGTTCAGGCTCACAACTTATATTTCTCCAAATCACCTCTTGGAAGTTCTTCTTTGCATTCAAACCCCCTTTTATATCTTGATCTAGCTGAGAGCTCCCAAAGTGGCAGAACTCTTTGTTGAATATTTCCTTGTAAATTCTGCATTTTGGCTCGGCACTTAACTTTGGTATGCAAAGATGGTTGTGTCTTGGTGGCTGGCTAGACATTTCAGTGCTGACATCTTTTTTTACTAAATTTTTTAGGAAATGGTAGAGTACAACTCAGGAGGTGAGAGAAGCAGCATTCAGGGAGTACTTGGAAAGCTGATGGGAGGTGGTATACTTAGTGGTTAAAAGCACACATTTTAGAACTCAGCTGAGCTCTTCCACTGACTGGCTGTAATTCTGGGCAAGTAAATCAACCTTAGGTTTTTTATCTGTAAAATTAGGATAACAACACCTGTTTTATAGTCTGTTGTGAGGATTAAATGAGATAATGCATGTAAAGAATTTAGTACCGTGCCTGGTATTTGCCATGATAATAGGCCAATTAGGAAACATTATCAAAATAACATGAACAGGCCCTTGTAGCTCTAAAGTTGTTCAAGTAGTATCCTAAAGGCTCTCTGCTTCAGTAAAAAGCCATTCTCTCCTCATACTTTTTTTCTGTTACCATCATTTATACTTCTCATTGCACAGAGTGAAAGGATCCATCCACCTTTCAGTTGGAGGTAACACTGGAACTTGGTTCAGGTGGAGTCTCAGACCCAGCTCAGTTATCTAAAGATCATTATCTCTCTGTGAACACAAATTTCTGTATAAGTCTGTCTCCCTACCCCTACCAGCTGTAATCCACTTAATTCTTTTCTCAGTCTTGCAGGGGTCCTCAAACTTTTTAAACAGGGGGCCAGTTCACTGTCCCTCAGACCGTTGGAGGGCCGTTGGAGAGTGCGGGGCACATTCCACACATGTGCACTGTGGGCCCAGGATGAGTTGGCTGCTAAGCAGGACAGGCAGCAGGGGCAAAAACACCCAGCAGGCAGGATAAATGTCCTCGGCGGGCCGTGTGTGGCCTGCGGGCTGCAGTTTGAGGACCCCTGGTTGATGCTAAAATGACCTTGAATAACTTTTCCACTCTGCCTCTTTCTGCATTGTGTCTCACTGTCTAATACGATGCCACATTGATTTGACTAAGATGACAGCTTTGTCATTTGGAAAAAATTTTTTACATGTTTCTATAATGCTATTTCTAAAGCACAAAGCAATTTTGTCATTAAATCCTGAATGCTCTCTTTAGTTTCATTTTAAGACGGCTTTCCCGGAGCCAGATGAAAGTCTTCAAAATGACTTCTGACAACTATCAAATAACAGTGGCATTCTTGCCACCATGTTGTTTCTAATCTACAAGAAAATGATGACAGGCATGAAAGAGAGAATGTAACCACTTTCACTAGAGAATTACTAATTTAGTAAGGTTATCAAAACTCCCCAAATCAGCTGTTTAATTTTTTCCCCCAAGATTTTGACTATCCAACTTCTTTCACATTTATACTTTCCGTGTGTGCGCGCGAGTGCGTGTGTGTGTGTGGGGGGGGGGGGGGCAGGGGCTATTAATTTCTCATCTCCAAATAATCAAGCCTAAGGGCCTGTTGACACTTAATTGAAACACCATATAGTTTGGTTCAAGGTGGCTTATATTCACATTAAAGTGATTTTCACATGGTGATGGTCACCAGATGTGATGGTTTGCTTTTTTCTTGAACATCTGAGAAAATGTTCTTAAGCTACTGTTTCCCTTCAATTATAGCTGCTAGAAATATAAAAAGTTTTAAATTTTACTTATATAATAAAAGATATATTTAAGATCAGTATCTTTATAATAGACTAACTTATTTGGAACTTTTCTTTCCAGTATTTTTTCCATTTTTTCATTGATGCTGTGACATTTGAGTGCACTGTGATTGTCTCTGTTCATCTCAGAGTAATCTAATAACAAAGCCAAGGCTATGCTGGCACCACCTTCATAGAATTTTATAGAGGATGATTCACAGGACTTACAGAACATTACCGTTTTACATAGGCCAGCAAATCTTTTATAAATGAATGGCATTATTCATCTAAAAAATGCTTGTCTCCACTTTGTGTTAATAGTATGAGAAATGATGCTTAAAATTCTCTGATATTTTGGGGTTCTGGTTTTACTCAGTGAAGAGTCTAGTGTTCTACCCTTACATTTGTTCCTCCCAGGAATGTGGGTTTCTGAAAATGGAAGAGAGGCAAACCAAAGGGCTGCAAAATTCAATAGGAGGTAACATAATACTTAGTGATTTTTCTTTCAAAACAGTAATACTTAGAATGATTAAATATTTTTCTCTATGATTGTATTTCACCATGATGCACTTAGGTGTAGTTTTATTTGTATTTATTCTGCTCAAGTTTCTTGATACTTTTTGAATCTGTGACTTGATATTTTTCCTCATTTTTGAAAAAAATCGTTGGCTATCATCTTCTCAAATATTGCTTTTACTTCTTTTTTTGTAACTACTTTTGCCTTCTAGGTTTCCAATTATGTTCATGCAACACCTTTTTATTGTGTCCCATATGTCCCTTACTCTTTTTTTCTGTAATTTCCAATCTCTTTTGTGTGCTTTGATATGTTTATATAGTTCATTGATCTTTTCTTCAGCTGTATTCAGTTTGATGGAAATGAGGCTTTTGTTTATTCAGAAAATATGGAGGAACTACTATATGCCAGGAACTATTTTAGGCATTAGCAAACAAAAATCCTGCCCTCATGAAACATTCTGTGTGAAGGACACAGACTATAAACAAAAAATATAATAAATAAGTATTTTATGCAGTATTTTAGAAAGTGTTAAGTACTGTGGAAAAAAATAGAGCACAGTCCATGTGGCAAGTCAAGCCTCATGAAGAAGGTGACATGTGAGCAATGTCTGTTTGACCTTGAAGAAGATGATAGCGTGAGCCATGAGGACACAGGTACTGCAGAAGCCCCGTGTTTACCAGCAACACTCTGGGTGCTGTTGAGAAGAGATTGTAGAGGGGCACTGGGAGCAATAGAGCAATGAGGGGCTATTAAAGTGGTCCTGGCTTTGAGCATGGCAGTAGCAGAGGTGGTGAGAAGGGCCTGGAGTCTGAAAATATTTTGATTGTAGAACTGACAAGATGTGCCAGTCAACTAGATATGAAACGTGAGAATAAGAGAGATGTCAAAGTGGATTCCAGGCTTTTTTGCCAGAAGCTGAGATGGAGAAGAGGTGTGAAGGAAGTCTGGAGTTCATTTTGGGGCATACTTATAAAACAGTCACATGTCAATGTAATTAGGCGAATCACCACACTCTCAAACACTTTACTAAGTTTTACTAATTGGTCTTATTAATGTTTTTCACATGTTGTTTCCCTGTTAGAATGTGAGTTACAAGAAAACAACCTGTGTATCGTCAGATCCTAGAATATTTCTTGGCAGAAAAAAGCATGTGCTTTATAAATATTTGTTGAAGGACTTTATGAATGCATATAGTTTTCCAATTTTGCAAAGTGGGTAGATTGATATTTGCCCTGTTGAATTATTCAGGATAGTTGTAAGGATTAAATAATATGTAAAAACTCAAGCAGAATATAGACATATATCTGTGACTTTTAAAATTAATACTGATATCTATATGGCTTAAAAAGCAGGCTAGTGTAGTGATTAAAAGCATAGGCTTTGTTGCCAGCAAGAGCTTGGTTTGAATCCCAGTGAAGCTATTTTCCAGCTGACTGACATTGGGAAAATTACTTAAATTCTCTGTGCCCCCATTTCTGCTGTAACTTTGGAATAATAATATTATCCTTATAGATATGCTGTGACTAGTCAATAAAATTATGTTCATTAAGAGTATGAGGGACATAGTACATACTCAAAGTCAGAGTTATTATTATCATTGTTTCCTGGTTGATACACCTGACTGTGATATTTATAATGTTTTGCATTTTATGTCTTCTGTGCAGACCTCATGTCCTACCCACTGCATCTTGTTTTGTTTTTTCCTATCCAATAGACCTTCCCTTTTATCAGCCTATTCATTCCAAAATTTACTCCATATTGCATGATTTGGGATGATGTTATTTTTTAAGAACTAAATATTAATGGAAGGATAGTTAATGGGTACAAGTAGCCAGATATGGTAGGCAATAAAACTGAGTAAAAGTCAATTACCTGACTTTAAACTCAGATGTAGGGCTTTTCATTTCAAAACCAGTAAATGTGCCGGAATTCTCAGCCTAAAGAAAAAGAAGTCCTGAAGGTGAAGTTCTGTACATTTTGCTTTACACAATTACAGATGAGAAAATCAATAGGGCGATAAAATAACACAGAAGGGATTAATACCGCAGGAATATTCTCCTGTGATTGTCCTCCTGGTGACCCTCCTCATGCTTATTCTCAGAAGGCTGCCTTGTTAACTTTGCCTCACACACTTGTAATGAGTTAGTGGCAAAGGATGAGTGAAGGAGGAGTCAGGCCAGGAAGTGAAGGTTGATAAACGGCTAAGGACTCATCCCCAGCACTCAGCCTGGATCTTTTCCCCTTGGGAGCGTGCCTGGAAAAGCACCTTAGGCCTTATTCTGGAGGGTAAGCTGCAAACCGTCAGTTAGTGCTGCATTAATGACTAACATGTGCCTCCAGTGCTACCTTTGTCCTTTGATGGGAAATTACTTTTGCTTTAAAGTTTGGGGTAGTGAAATCGTACACAATGTAGTTGTAAATGAAGTAGTAAAACTAATGTTGGCACACGAAAATTTGATGGACGTTGATGAATATCACAAATGCTGTTTGGTACCTTTTAAGGGGGTCTCTGTGAAGGAGTTGTAGAATTTAAACAAAAAAATGCTTTGTCCCCATAAGTGGTATTCTGGTGAACTCCTAGCGGGATTCTAAACATTTCTCAGGTGCCAAGGACACCTGACATAATATAGGAACTGGAAGGTGGGCACAGCTGGGATGACGAGGATCTTAGTGGGGGCTCTGGAGCTCATGGTCTGTTTCTCACGCTCTGAACAATAATGAAGCTCTCTGGACACAATGCGGTCAGCTGAGGTGTGGTGATTTTTAAAATGCAGCACTGCAGAATGATACAACAGGTGGTCTTATGCCAAAGGACAAAATTCCTACCCTGAAGTGCTAATCCCCTAAGAGGGGTATATGGGGAAACAGAACAAATACCAGGTTTCTACATGTTTGTTAAAGTCAAAAAACCTGACAAGGAATATAGAGATATAAGGTAACACAAGGAGAAGATTTTACCTTCTGAATTTTTTGACTTCTTGTCTTGTGACAGCTACTCAGTGTTACTTGTATGAAATAGTTGAAGGAATAGCTGCTCTGTTGGCTACATAATTGTGCACTGTAATTCATCTGTCCTTTTTCTTCCTCCTCCTCCCTCCTACCTACCCCACCTTACTAAGACAAAGGCTAATCATATATGAGTTCATTAACTTGGACACAGAGGTTGTTGGCAATATGGCATTTCTGCCACTTAGGACAGTGGTGACTGACTTTTGGGGGTTCTTGAGTTCATGTTGTCTAGCTGAAAGAGACAAAATGATCATTATACTGACTCAAAAGAGCCAAATGTGGTCCACCTGGGATCACGGACCCACAAATGTGCTTAGAGTTCTGTGAACTCTGAATACACACAGTATTTCAATATATGGGTATATTTGAATTCTTCTGGAGAGTTTTCAGCTTTCAGCATATTTTCAAATGTGTTCATAAACCTATAATAGTTAATGACTCAGGTTTGCATACCCTACATACTCTGTCTGCCTTTTCCGATCCTACACATCTTCAAAATCAAATCTCATTGTTGGGAACCTTCCCTAACTATTCTGACTCATACTGAATATTTCTGTCTCAGAACTTCAGTGAAAACGTCACAACCGTGTGAAGTGTCCGGAGAGGTGTTTGATGGGTGAGGGAAGCGAGAGGAGCGTGCAATGTGGTCAGAGGGGGAGGAAAGGCTTCCTGAGGACGTGATGCTGGAGCTGAGGGTCGAGGGAAGGGCAGCGAGAAGCCAGGCGGAGAGGGAGCAGGGAGAGGAGATGCTCAATACACATTGTAAACTGACGAATAGAATTGATGTGGTAATAGTTGTTTGAAGAAAATTCTCAGATATTCATCATGATAATGGTGGTTTCACACAGGCATATAAAAACCAGGACACTAGCAGGACAATGTAGCCCAGAATTCTTTGTGTGGATTCTGCCTACTCAAGGTAGCTTCTCACTCTGAAATTGAGAATATTCGATTGAGAAACTGTGTCAGTGTGCTTTCTTATAGGTTTGTAGTTTCACATAAATGTCTAAGCCCTACTCCTGAGATTCTGAATTATTTCATTGGATGGGGCCCAGGCATTGGTACTTTCAAAAATGCCTCAAGTGTTTTAATAAAAAGTCAATGTTGAGAACTGCGCTTAAAAGGCCATCAAAAGAATACTAGTAGGATTTTAAAATGCTGATGATATTTAGTGTTGACAAGCGGACAGGATATGGATACTCTCACACACTGCTGTGGAGAGTTTAAATCACTACACACTTTCTAGAAGGCTGTTCAATAACACATTTCAAGCACTCTAAAACTTTGAATATTTTCCCCAGCAATTTCCATTCAAAGGGTCTGCACTAAAGAAACCAGCTGGTGGGTGGCTCACACCTGTAATCCCAGCCCTTTGAGAGGCTGAGTGGGGAGGATCATTTGAGCCCAGGAGTTCAAGGTTACAGTGAGTCAGGATTGGGCCACTACACTCCAGCCTGGGTGACAGAGTGAGATTGTTGTCTCATTAAAAAAAAAAAAAAACTGGTATCTAGACCAAGATCATATACAAGGTAGCTCTTCAGAGTGTTTCAATGACAGATTAATTGAAAACAATTTAAAAGTTTGGCAATAGGGGATTGGTTAAATTAATTTTTATTAATTCTTTTTATAATTACATATAACTAATAGAGATGATATAGCAAAATGCTTAGTGACATGTAAAAGTGTCCAAGATATAAAGTGAGAAAAGCAGGTACAAAGTGGTATGTGTAATGCCTGTATCAGGGAAAGAATTGGAAAAATACCCAACAGAGCATTTAACTGTATAACTGTTAACTTTCAAAAGCATCTGAAATTTTATTTTTATTTTTGCTTGCTTGAATTTTGTACACATCTTTACAATAAACAGACATTTTTGTCATATAGAAAAATTACAGTTTTAACAAGAATACTGGCAAAGGAATCGGGCATTGTTAGAAGGATAAATGCTTTAACCTCATGAGACATCCTCCAAAGGATAGCATAAATGAGAAATCCCCACTAGGCTGAATACCAGACACCCTGGCCACTTGATAAACACACAGAATTTTGGACTCCTGTATCAAATTCCCCAGGAAGCTCTAGTGTAGGCATCAACTAATAGGCTTTTGGGAATTCCCAGAAGAGTTTAGTCTTGTGGATTCTCTGTGGTCTTAGTCAATGTTCTTCCCTTTCCTAAGTCGCTTATGTTTTCAGATATAGTCTCACAGACTCTCAGTTAAGTAGGTTTATTTTAAGGAATTAAGGGAAAGTAAGTCTCAAATTCTTGTGGCTTGGAGTTCAATTGTAACTACACTATTGGGCCTCATGAGTAACAAAGCCATCAGGACAAGCATCCAGGGTGGCCAGGGCACCTTCCCCGGAAGCAGGGTGTCTGAGCTCCCTACTCTCCATGGAGGCTGCTGTGCCCTCATTTCACCTTTTAAATCAGGTGGCTTCTGTTTGCTGATGTCTTCTCTCCCTCATGGTGTCTTATGCCCCATTTGCTTCTGTTCTTCTCTCTCCTCCTATTTTTCTCCTTCTGCCTCTTCTGCTGACTCTCTCCTCCATCCTCTAATGCTGAATACAGGGCAGAGGCCCCTTCCCAGAGCTTGTATAACTTACACCAGCCCAGTGCCAGACATTCACCACGGTCCAGTCTTCTGTGGCCACACACTGGGGCCATGTGTTACAGAGCATGTGCTATGCTGAAGACACCACAAATTCATTCATTTAAAGAAGTGTTATTGACCAATTACTGTGTGCCAGGAACTGTGTTGTCCCCTCAGAAGCAGCTGTAGCTCTGGAAAGTCTTCAGAACATTTTAGAATTTTCTCTAACTTTTCCTTGTTTTCCAGGTTCAGTGTTTAGACTTAGCAAGAGAGACCTATTGACTCAAGGATGGTCACAGAGGAGAAGTGCTGAGCTTCTTTTCAGAACTCTCTCCTCCATCTCTGTTGAGTCGCTGCTCTGATCATCAAATGATTCCTCGCTAAGCAACTTCCTGCTCATTTCCACAGCAGCCCAGCTTGATCCTGGGAACAAATAACTCCCACCTGTAGTTCTTCCTTCTGACGCTTCAGTGGTTTGATTATGGAAGTAATTAAGAGATTTACCCCCTCTTGACTTACCTATTTAGTGTATTTTAATATCAAATGCAAATAAGTTTTGACTGCTCATTTTTGTTCAGTCTAGTATGGCCCTAATTGGGTAGAGGGACCATGTACTGTTCTTCCTCCTGGGTCCGTGGGCAGCAACTTGGGGTGGGTGTGTGACAGACAGCCTGAAGCAATGAGAGCCAGCCATGGAGAAGGCAGCTGCCTGTGAAGAGAAGATACAGTGCCCTCTCTCTGTTCCTGCCTTCCTCTTGGACTGCATTTGTACAGACCTTATTGATTCCTTCTTTGGAGAAGTGATACCCTCTTCACATCGTAGAAATAGGAGGCTCAGAGTTAGGGTCTCATTATCATCTCTGAGCCAAGAAGTTGTGATTTTTGACCTTGAAGCTTCAAATCTTACTAGCTTGGCTTCCTGTTACTCAGAGGATCTCAGATATAGAACTCAAATTTCCTCTCTGAATTGCACCACCTTTGGCTGTGGCTGATACAGCCCCAGAAGACCTCTATGGACAGAAGCCAGGGCCAAACTCTCTTTTCAGGAAAATAGGACATGCCTGCTTTCTTTTTAGCTTCCTTCTAAACTCTGAATTGGGAAATCTCTGGTTCATGCTCAGATAATTGCTTTCCTAAGAGATGTGCAGGCAGGCACAAAGCTGAAAGAAGCCACTGGGTTGCTCTTCAGAGGAGAGGTTTCAGGGAGCAGGCAGAGGGAAAATAGAATTCTTCTATCCGTGCCTAGGAAAGGACAGGTGTGCAGTATAAACATTAACATTTTTGTCTGACAGTTCCAGATTCCATTCATAACTCCTCCATTTACTACCTAGTGATATGAAGCATGTTACTTAATTCATCTGAGATTCAGTTTTCTCATCTGTTAAATGGGAATAATAAAAATACTCCTTTTATAGTTGAAAGGATTGTCTACTAAATCACCTAGCAGATGAAATAAATATTCACTTTTATTATGCATAGTAATGCTAATTATAATTCTTAACATCAATCATCTTCATTTCTTTTGTTTACAAGTGGGATAGTTTAAAAAACTTACTATTGCTTAATTTATTTTATCTAACTCCTTAAAATATTCTCTTTAAGGAGTTCTACCTTAGAATGATATATTACTTATTCAGTACAGCAAACGCTGGCCACTGAACCTAAATTATCTCTAGAAACTCCTTTTTCATTTTTTCTCACATCTCTAACTTAGGACTTATAAGCACTGTGCACATTGTATATTTGTTTATTGATTTTTTCCCCCCATACTTGAGTATAAGCTCTAAAGGGAAATGGGATCTAGACTCTTATTCACTGCAGGAACCATAGCGTTACTTGGACACTGTAACTTGGTCAATAAACTTGTGTCAAATGAATGAAAAAAATGAAAGGCCTTTAAGTACTGTGGGTAAACAAAGGCAAATTTGACAGTCTTCTCTCCACATTATTGTAGGCTCAGCTGAAATTCCCCTTGAAGCTTTTCAAGACCTTCATAGCTTGTGTGAGGTTTACCTGATATGAATTTTTATTTTATGATTCATTTAGGACTCATTGTATCTATGTTGTCACTTGTACTTTTATCCTATGTCTTCTCACAATAGACAGCTAACAAGCTATTGGCAGGGCACGGGACAAGGATGTCTTCTTGTGAATTCTAACTGTATATATTTGCATTGCCTAATAGATACTGGTTGGTTGACTTCTTTAGGAAAGCTGCTTAACAAATCTTGCAAGAAGTCCTTCTTTTCAACTTCTGGGCAGAATTGCTGCTTTAAATTCTTTTCCCTAAAATTTTTGGGTGGACCTCAAAGAACAAGTCTCTTTAGACATAGAATATTTTGTAACTAGGAAGCTTCATTGTGCAGGAATTCATTTTATGGATCATGAAACTTAGGGCCAAAGACTTGCTGCTTTTCCGATGTCTTGGAGCTAGTTAAAAGTTCATGATGACATTTTGGACTTGAAACTTGAAAAGGATGTAAGAATTGATGTTTTACATTAGCCCAGGGAAATCTCCTGCTGGGAAGCCAAAACATAAAACCTTTTAGATGCTCCTGAGTATTAAAAATGCTCTAACAGACCCTCTAAGCAAAGAATATTACTGAAATGGCCCTTTTGACTAATAGAAGGCTATTTTTAGAAC
This sequence comes from Microcebus murinus, assembly GCF_040939455.1. Classification (NCBI taxonomy): domain Eukaryota; kingdom Metazoa; phylum Chordata; class Mammalia; order Primates; family Cheirogaleidae; genus Microcebus; species Microcebus murinus. The sequence continues at coordinate 67,615,026 of NC_134109.1, read as the reverse complement.
TTGAAGCTGGAAGAGAAATTCAGAACAGGGATCTGAGTCATTCCCTGTTATTCTGGCTAATTACCACAAATCTGCTTGAGGGAAACTGACTATTGCTAAGTAATAAAAATAGATAAGGCACACAAAGGAAAGTGGGTAATTGTTTGAAACTTGAAAGTACTTTAGGAAAAGACTAAGATGGAAAGGAAAATCTCATAGAAAAGAAAATCTAGCAAAAAAAATTAAAATATTTCTAACAGCCTACACTTAGAAATCAGTCAAAGCAATTAAAACAAATAATCTTTGTTTGCAATTGAGACATGTATTGCAATTCCATTTATTTCAATTCAGATAGCTTCTTAGTAGATTTCTATTTGGAGGCTTTTAAAAATTGCTAAATCATGAAATTTTCAAATGGAATAGGCCAATTTTACCCAGTAGATTAACGGGCACAAAAATTTAGTCATTTGAATTCTTTTCATAGAGTAGTTCAATGGCAGCTGTTATGGATCAACCAATTAGAACTTTAAAGTTAGAAATCATCAGGTATAAGGATAAAAAGCAGTTGTAGAGCTGTGAATAATGGTTAATTTAGTTATGGTTAGTCTATGAGGAAACTAACAGCAAATTGAAGTGTATCTTGTACTAAGATTTTAAAACTGTTGAATTTTCTTCAGTTTGTTTTTGCTGTCTTCTTTTTCACCCTAGTTATATTTTTTTGCTCTACTTCTTTCTACCTCTAATTTTACCTGTACCTTTACATAAATTTCTTTTTCTATTTTCCTTGTCTTCTTTCTTTTGTTATAGTCCCTTTCTGATTCTCTCCCTCATTCCTTTACCTGAAAAATTAAATGGCTATAATAAAGTATATTTAGGCCTGAATTATTTCATGGAATATGATTTTTCATACTTTAAAATTTTAAATCAATTTAGTTTTTATATGCTTCTCATTTCTGGCCTCTTGAATTTTTTGACTCTTCATGTGTATTTCTTCACAGAAATTTATGAGCAATTACCATGGTGCTACAGTAGGTGGTAGAGCTGAGAAGACACAAAACTTTGTAGTCTAGTCCCAGGCCTTGAATTGTCTTTAGGATATTCAAAGACTCAGGCTTGCGAGTGGATAATATAATACAATGGATGGGTATCAAATACTCTAAGACAAATAGAAACTCTGGCCATAGGTGAAAAGAGAATGGATAATTAAGGGTGCCCGGGGATATTGGGGAAAGAAATGGGGACACTCAGGGGAGGGAAGTCTTGAAACAACAGGGCTGTAGGTAGAAAAGAGAGAAAAGGATGTTGGGCTTTATTTCCATTTGACCCTCGACAGATTTCTCTGGAATATCGATGACCTTTATGAAAAGGTTTCCTGAGTGATAAGCAGCTGAGACCCTTAGGGCCTTTTTCAGATTGTGCCTGCTGAGAGAAAACATGTAGATAAATTCTTTCAGGAATAAGAGGTTCTTAGAGTTCTGTGCTGGGTTGCATGGCTGCTGCTGCAGGCATCATGAGGAGACAGAAAATTCTCGGAACCTCCACTGGAGGAGAATTTCCCTAATGATTCCAGAGACTCCTTCTGGGCCCCTGCTCTGAAGAACATGGTAGAGCTGTTTAACTGTGTGCCTGCCTGCCCATAGCCCAGGGAAGAGAGTAATGGAGTCCAAGCTGGTTTCCTGGTTCCTTCCAAAGGTTTACTCCTAAACACTGCATGGATTTAGCCACCTACAAGTTAGGTAACCATAGGTAGAGCTCGTGACCATTATGGATTTCTGTTCCCTTCTTTGATGTTTCATCCAAAGCACTTAAGGGGTTGCAAGTATTGCTGATAAACCCTTTCCCGAGGACAGTTGGATTTGGCTAGGGAACTAGAAAAATAGGTCTTTTGCAGCCAAAAGAAATCTAGAGGTCACTTCTTAGGCATTTTGTCAGAATAGGAAGAAACATGTTTGAAAATAAATGGGTTAAAGTCAGAGGGGGCCCCAAGTTACCCTAGAAAAACACCACATAGGGAACTGTCTTATCTCTACTCCTCAACTGGACCTTTGTATGAACTTTGGTTTTCTAAAGTTCTAGCACTTCTTTAGAAAGAGGTGACCAAGGAGGACTACGGAGTCAAACAAGGACATGAAAACTCAATTAGTACCCACCCCTTCATAAAAAGGCCATCTGGAAGCTTAATATCTTTTAAAAATTGCAGCTTTCTTCCTAGAAAAGTACATTTGGTGGTGTTTAAAGAATTAATCCAATGAGGCTTGAATATATGAAGTTCTAAATATTTGGGAAAATGGTGGCTTTAAAATGTTTCTGGATAAATCTGCTATAGTTTTATTTTTTTACACTCCTGAGTCCTAAGGAAGAATCTTCTGAGGAAAAATTGAGTTATAGATGGATTGAAAAAAACAAAATAAAACCTTTGGCTTTGTGGAAAAAAATCTAGGATTAGTTCAATGGTCCATTTAAATTATTTAACACAACTTATATAACTAAATTTTTATGTATGGCACCTATGACCTTCGTTGTGTTATGTCTTTGCAAGATAAGCTATTAGAAAAATAACTCAGTAAGGAGCGAATGTTTATAAGAATTCTTAATTGCAAAGAAGCCTAAGAGTCTTTGGTTTGAGGACAAAGGGTTATTGAAAGGTCTGTTCTGTGTATTAAGAGTCTTAAAAGTCCACCTGTATTGAATTTGTCAGCGGCTCCTATTCATGTAGGAGTCTATCTGCAAACTCATAAGTCCAGGTTTGGAAAATAGAATGCCCACAGTTAGGACCCAGAAGTTGGAGTTGAAATAAGATAAAATGAAATAAAACGAATTGGAATGGAGCACTGGGTTTTACTCTGTCACTCTCCGAAATACCCAGTTATTATAGAACTATGAATTCTTAAGGATCTCTAGACATAAAAAAAGTACGTTCACTAAATTCACCGGAAGCATAAAAGAAAGAAATCCCATTAACTTTCATCAGTTTCTACTCTACACCCTACCCTCAAAACTTCCTCACTTCCTGGTTACCATAATTACATCCTGAGTGTGCTCAGGCCAATAGAGCTGAACTGTGTAGCTCTGCAAAGCATGAACAAAGTACTTGGTTTCCTGAGAACTCTGTGTTTATGGTGAAGGGGGAAGGAGAAAGAGACCTTGGGGGACTTCTGGGGACATTGCCCATTCAGCCAGGGAATGTGTGGGGGATTGGTGGAACTGCAGTGGCTTTAAGGCTAGTTGGGAGCTTCACTGAAGCACCCCTAGTGTCATTTGTGATGCAAGGAGCCAAGTCAAGTGTTATTTCCAAGGCCACCAACCCATCAGTTACAGAGATGGCTCTGGTTGGTGAGAAACACAGCTCCCTTTCACGTGACTCCAGTTGCTTCTGCTACTAACCACAGGAGACCATGGCCCCCACCCTGCCTCGCTCTTGTTAAGTGTTAAGGAGTTGAAGGAAATAATCTGTGTGGGGACTGGAGATGCTGGCTTCCTCATTCTTTTATTACCTTAGTGACTCAGGAAGTAGGGTCCAAAGTGGGATTTAGGAACTTTGTAGATCTGAAGGGATCACTTCCACATGCTAGAATACTGGCTATGCCAGTTCAATCAGGACAGCAGCAGGAACTGAAGCACTTTGGTGATAAATGATTTATTTTTCTTAAGACCACAATTTGTCATTTGTGAACTTTGTGTTACGTAAGCATCTAGATTTCTACTAAGATGGCATAAGGCAATTGTATCAAAATACAGGAGGACTGATTTCAGTCATTTGATTGTTGCGAAGATAGGAAATAAAACTGCTTTGACTAGTGATAAGTAAGAGTGCCATCTAGAGGCGCTGCTTAGAACTCCACTTTATTCTCAAGAATCATCCTTCACTGTGACCTTGAGTTGTGTTTCTCTGTAATTGCAGTACTCATGATTGATAATAAGGGAAAGAGAGCAGTAGGCATCACCATATGGTAATACAGTCAGAGTATGAGGACCAAATTGTGTTGACACAGAGTGAGGGCCCAGACCTTACTTAACTTCTTAATAATGCCCTGTCTCTGTCTTTCCAGGGATGCTTTTAATCATCTGATAGCTTTTATACTCTGGTGGTTTGCTTTTAGTCTGTATATGTTAAAATTTCTTTTTTAACAGAATTAAAATGATTAGAAATCGTATTTCTTTTCCTTTGTGTTAGGAAAAGTACATTGTCAAGGTGATACATATTTTTTTTTTTTCTTTTTTAAAAAGCCCTAAGAGGACAAATGGTCTAAAATAAAGAGCAACTGGGAAAGTAGAAATTCACCTCTAATTCTTCTTTGACAAATCTAATTTGATTAATTGGTAGATCATGTTTCTGTATGTTCCTGAGAATTAGTTTATTTTCCCTGCCTTGAATCATACTGTTCAACCATACTAAGTCTTTTCTAACTTAGTGCTGCTATTTGCTCTCCAATCCTCAGGCCCATGATAAATCATATATTTGGATAAGAGACCAAAAAGAGGTTTGAAGTCAACACGTCACCAGTATTATGCTATAGATGTGTGACAGGATTTTTTCTTATAAAACCAAATAATATATCACTAATGATTTCACCATCACTATGATAAAATGATGCTTAGTAACACCTGAAATAGTGACTGAGGTGAAAGTCACTTCCCAAAGAAACACAAATGAAGTTGGCAATAGACTCTGGAATCTAGAGTCCTTGCCTAAAAAACAACTTCTGAAATGAATGGCTTTCTCTACAACAGAGAAAACGGGCCACATGTGTTTGAGTTCAATGTCTGCAGTATTGGATTTTTCTGTTGTGACCTTCACAAAAGATGTCTGGATAAATGCCTTTGTTCTTTGGGAAAAATAGATGTTTCTGGATTCTTATATAATAGGTGAGCTATAGTGAAGGAGTGCAGACTCCCACATCTTCATTGGTAATCTTTTTGGCATTTGTTCAGGATGATCCATATTACCTTGAGGTGGTGATTAGTGGTATTCAGCTTACCAGTGACACATTAAAAAATTATTGTATCATTTGTCTCAAACTTCAGTAACCAGTTATAGAAGCTCAGTTTGTTTGCCTCATTCTTTCAGTTAATTAAAAAGAATTTTTTTATAGCCTCAAGTGTAGTGTAATTTATAATAGGCCTTTCTTCCTCCTGTTTTTAATTACCATCTTTGCATGGTGATGTTGGACCTTTTCCCTTTTATTGACTATGCATAGTTTCTTGAGACCAGCTCTATAGCTGTTAATTAGAAAATAAAGAAGTTTTATGTACTTTTGCCACTTTCAGCTAGGCAGAAGACTAGAATTGCCTGGCTGGGGTTTATTTCCCCCCTCCCCATTTTTTTTCCCAGTTTAAAGAAAAATCTTCCCTATAGAATGCTTTCCTTTTCAAACCATGTTATGTATAAAAATTGAGGAAGACTGAAATGAGACCACAAATAAGAGTTAAAATTCTTCTGTCACTCTGGCTCATGCATAGAGAAGGCAGAAGCTTGGTGTTTTATAGCACTTTTAACAGGGCTCTTGACATTGATATTTTATAAAGCTTGAGAACCACTGTTCTACAACAAACTGTCTCCCCAGAAACAGGCTCTGTTCAATTCTTTGAATAAATAAATGAATGCATTTCTTTGCTTACTGATCACTGTAATGAGAGGAACTAATAACATAATTCATAGAGGGAAGAAGTAAAGAAATGCAAGAAACAAAACAGTTACTTAATCATTTTGGAAATTTGGAGTTTCAAATAATTGAAACACTAGGGTAAATTCCTTGTCTGTTTTGTGTGAAGTTCATTAAACAGTTGTGTGCAATCATTAGAAGTAGGTACCACCACTGCTTATGCTGTTGGCTTCTCTATGTACTTCAAGTTTAGTGGTAGGGCTGGGAAAAGCTTTCAGAGAAGAGAAAAACAGCAATGTCAGCCCAGGATATAGGGATGCAACTCTGATATTTTCATGCTTTCTTCTTTATTGTTTCCTTCTCTTATGAATGAAGAAGAAACCCAAAATGGCAGAGGAATTTGCTTTTCATCTTCATCCAGAAGAAATATAGATAAGAAGGTATATTAATTTTTAAGTGGTAAATGCATCTGATTATTAGGATAGCATTGACCCCCTTTCAAGGAACAACTGGACAGATAACATTTTTGATGTAATCATTACAATCTAAAGATACTGTTTTTCATTTTAGAGACTAAAAACATTATGCACTAAGTGGTAGAATCAAGTCTGATCAACCCTGCCTTCTTGCAAGGCCTTGTCCTTCTCCTGCTCTATAGCTGAGATGACAGGTGTGGGCAAACCTGGAACTGTTTTGTTTTCTTCTTCCTTGGGAAGGTTAAGACTTCAGCTTGCTTAAGCTTTGCCGATAGACTCACAAATGTACATCCACTAATACTGAGTGGAACTATTTGGAGCCTCAAGGAAGAATTGGGAGGTTTGGAATGTCTCCATCATGAAGATTTGTTCAGCAGCCACAGCTATGTATCCATGAGAGGAGCTGCTTGTCCTCTTTCTCTTTCAAGCAAATCTTCAGACCACACATGTGCTGAGGCAGCCTTCACTTTCAAAAGCACATCCTTGCCTTCTAATGGGAAGAGAAATAGCTTCATTCCCTAATTAATTGTATGAATAGTTTTTATCTTCATGTTTTTATCATATCTGTCCTGGTACCAGCACTCCAGTGATATCCTAACTGTACTTCTAACATCAAAGACAATATAACTGAAATATGTTTAATGCCTAGGTTTTACAGAGATGCAATAAGAATTTCAATTTGGTGGGAAGAAATTATGGTGATAGGGTTTTGTTTTGCCCTAGGTTCCAACAACATTTTTGAACATGAATTTTAGGATCAGCTTGTCAATTTATGGGGGTCAGGAGGAAACAACTAGCTGGTTGATAAGGATTATGTTTAATCTGTAGATCAACTTGTGCAGCATTGTTATTGTCTTAGTCCATTCAGGCTGCTATAAAAATACCACAGACTGTATAGGTTATAAACAGAAATCTATTTCTCAGTTATGTTCAAGATCGTGGTGCCAGCAGATTCAGTGTATGTTGAGGGTCTGTTCCTTGGTTCATGGAACCTTCTCTTCATGTTCTCACATGGTGGAAGACCTAACCAGTTGTCTGGGGTCTCTTTTATAAGGTCACTAACTCCAATCATGAGGGCTCTGTCTTTATGACCTAATCACCTCTCAAGGGCTCCATCTCCCAATATCACTTTGGGGTTTAGGATTTCAACATATCTCTTTTGGAGAGACATAAACATACAGGCCATAACAGTCATTTTAACATTATTAAGTCTTTCAATCCATGAACATTGAATGTTCTTTTCATTTAATTAGGTGGTCTTTAATTTCTTTCAGCAATGTTTTGCAGTTTTCAGTGTACAAATATTTTCTTTTGTTAATTTATACCTAAGTATTTTATATGCTATTACAAATTCGGTTTTTAAATTTCATTTTGGATTGTTCATAGCTAGTGTATAGAAATTCAGTTAATTATCGTGTATTGATCTTATATCCTGCAACCTTGCTGAACTCATATATTACCCTAATGATTTTTTTGTGGATTCCTAAGGGTTTTCTATATACCAGATCATGTTTTATCTTTTAGTAGGCATCAAATATAGATGTCTTTTCTTCTTGCCTAATTTCCCAGGCCAGAACCTTTAGTACAATGTTAAATATAAGTGGCAAGAAGGGGGGAATTCTTGTCATTTTTTCTGATATTAAAGAAAAACATCTAGTCTTTCACCATTAAGTATTATGTTAGCTGTGGGTTTTCATAGATGCCTTTTATGAGATTAAGGAAGTTCCATTTCATTTCTACTTTTTTCAGTGTTTTTATCATGAAATGATACATTTTTTAAAAATGGATTTTATCAGGAGCTTTTTATGAGTGTATTGAGGTGATCATGTTTTGTTCTTTATTTCATTACTATGGTATATTTAGTTTTTTTTTATGTTAAACCAACCTTGCATTACCAGAATAAATACCATTTGATCATGGTATATAATCCTCTTTATATATTGCCAGATTTGGTTTGCTAGTATTTTGCTGACATGCTTTATATCTATAGTCATATGGGATATTAGTTTGTAGTTTACTTTTTATGTGCCGTCTTTGTCTGATTTTGGTATCAGTAATACTGGTCTCATAGGATCAATTGGTAAGTGTTCCCTCTTTTATTTGTTGGAAGAGTTCATAAAGTATTGGGGTTATTTATGTTTTAAATATGTGGTAGTAAAGCCACCTGGGCCTGGTTTTTCTTTTAGAGAATTTTTTTTTATTATTATTAATCTCATTACTTGTAATAGGTCTGTTCAAATTCACTATTTCTTCTTGAGTCAGGTTTGATAGTTTGTGTTTTCCTAGGAATTTTTCAATTTCATCTAGCTTATTTTTTGGCATATAGTTATCCACAATATTATAATCATTTTTTTATTTCCAAAGGTCAGTAATAATGTCCATTCTTTCATTCTTCACTTTTATAATTTTAGCCACCTTTTTTTTTTTTCTTGGTCAGTCTATGCTACTGATTTTGTAACTCATGAATGAGTTTCAACCTGCAGTTTAAAAAATATGCCTTAAGGCATTAAAGTAAGCTTTCTAGTTCCTCTCCCTAGCATGTGGGACCCACAAGGGGCCTTTCAAGTTCTAACAATTTGAGGTTCTATGGGGTTTCATTCTAGAGGATTGTGGGTTTCCTGTTACATGGTTCTCCTAGATAGGTGGGGTCCCATCTAGGTAGATGGTACATCTAGGACAGTGATTCCCCAAAATGTAATTCCCTGCCAGCAGCATCAACATTACTTGGAAACCTGTTAGAAATGCCGATTCTCAGCCCCCAACCTAGACGTACTGAGTCAAAAACTCTCGGGTGAGGCCCAACAACTGGTGGTTTTTATAAGCCCCCCTGTTGATTTTTGATATTTCATAAAGCTTGAGAACCACTGGTCTACAACAACTATCTTCTCAGAAACAGGCTATGTACCTCTCTAGTCTTCTGGTTTTAGTGTCTCTGTTTTTATGCCTCTTTCACCCACCGCATTATATTTTCTTGGGAAATTAGTTTCTGCAATATCTCTGGGTGCCAGGACAGTGCAGTGAGGAACTTCAGATAAACTAAAAAGTAACTCCAGTCATTCATAGTCCATTGTGCAAAGCATTCCTGTTCCTGCAGAGATACCCAAGGGACCTTGGAAGGAGGAAGTGCAATTTAAAGAAGAGTTTTTGTGTTCTCTAGTGGAAAAGACCACAGTGCCTCTTCTCTTGCAGTACTTGCTCACAACTTAGGTGCTGATGGGTACATTGGAATGCTGGGTTGCTTGGTTGTTTTTGTTATTGCTTTTCATAGATAGAGGATATAAGAATTGTTGATTTTTTTTAACAACATTTTTATTTTTGACGTCTCAGGTATTGCCAGAATAGATATTTCCCCTTCCCTAGGTTATAAAAAGCCCTCTTAAGATGTTTATGATAGGCCTAGTGTCGTGGGTCATATCTGTAATTCCAGCACTTTGGGAGGTTGGAGCAGGAGGATCACTTGAGCCCAGGGAGTTCAAGACCAGCTTGGGCAATAGCACTAACCTTTCTCTACATAAAAAACAAAAGAGTTAACTGGTTGTGGTGTTGGATACCTATAGTCCCAGCTACTCAGGAGGCTGAGGCAGGAGGATTACCTGAACCCCAAGAGTTTGAGGTTGCAGTGAGCTATGCTGATACCACTGCACTCTAGTCCAGGCAACACGGTGAGACCCTATTGTAAAACAAAACACCCCCCAAAAAACGATGCCTATAATATCAAGGGGCCTCTAGACTAGTTCACACTTGTGATGGATCTCTGTAGGATGAGGTTTCACTAAGGCATGTTTATTCTTATCTGTGTTTATCCCCATTTCACTTCTTTTCTTGAAATATTTTACAGACTATAAGTGAAATTTTTATATTAAACAGCCTTGAAGAGATAATAGACAATGATATTGAGCCCACCTCTTTTTTAAAGAGGAAGACTATAGTATTCTACAGATTTAGATATTTTAATTTGTTTAAAGCTATATTTCTGTTGCCATGGCCCCATGATATTAATACACAGTTGAAAAAACTAAGACCTAGATTTTAATCTGAAAATTAGAAAATGGTAACTAACCATTAACTTGGACTCTTGAATAAACTACAAATCATTCTGATTCTCAATTTCTTTATAAAATATAGATAATGCCTTCTCAAACCTATTCATGGCATTTCTGTTAGACATTAATTGAGCAACTAGTTCAACATAGTGCCTCCTGTACACTAGGCAATAGGGATAAGACACAATTGGGATGGGGGAACCCTGTCCTATTAGGACATATATTGCTATTATCAGGCCATAGATGATTAAAAAAATAACAAAAAAAGTGTAGTATGTCAGATTGTGGTGTAAGTACAAGAGGAAAAAACCTAGGAATGGGGATAGGGAATGGTTCAGGGAGAAGGAAAATATATGGGTCAGTTGTGGAAAGTTCACTGAGAAAGTGACATTTGAGCAGTGACCTAAAGGACATTAGGGAGCAGCTGTAATGGTATCTGGAAGAAGAGAATTCCAAGTGGAGAGATGAATAATCCCAAATCCTTGTGTGTCCGTGGTGTTCAAGGAACAGAGTAGGGCCCAGAGTGCCTGGTGTAGAGTGAAAGGGGGAAGAGTAGCAGAAGTCACATCAGAGAAGTGATATGGACCAGAGAAGAGGACATGTCGGGTCTTGGGGCCATTGTCAGGACTTTTGCTTTTGCTCTGAGTGAGATGGGAGCCATTGCGGAGTTGTGAGCCAGAGGGCTGACGTGATCTGGTGAATTTTTTTGAATGATTACTCTCGCTTCTTAGTTAAGTACAAAGCACTGGGGAACAAGAGTGGAAGGAAGAGATCAGTTAGAAGGATGATGATGCTTTTTTTTAGAAAAGTAACCAAGATAGTCATGAGAAGTGGTCAGATTCTCAGTCTGTCCCTGAAAGTAGACTCAGTAGGTGTTGCTGATGGGTTAGATGTATGATTTTTGAGAGAAAAAAGAGTAGAAGATGACATCAAGACATGTAGAGTGAGCAAACAGAAGGATACAGTTGTCTCTTTCTGCCTTGTTTCCTAATCCCCACAACTAATAGAGCAGAGACCTGTAGATGGTCTTCTTTTAAGCATCCCTTGCTTTATTCCCTAGTTCAAGACCCCCTCCGTAATAAAAAGTTTGTATGTCAGAGTGCTAGTCCCATGAGCTGCACAGTGGAAAAGTGGTTCAGCATTCAACTAAGTATGTTTGGGAAATCCTGTATTTTGCATCTCCTTTGGAGGCTTGTCATAAAGGCTCTGAGAAGATCTGCAAAAAACCAAAAAACCAAAAAAACCAAACCAAACAAACAAAAAAACCACACCTTTGTCACTTTATTTAATTTGGTGTATCCTTGTTTTATTTGACTTTAAAATATCTTTGATTCACTTATCTTCTATTTATATCCCAAAGACCATACTAATATATGTTGGGAAATGTTGAACTGGAACACCTTCACCTCAAGGACATCCTTTAAGACTCCTGTTAACTGTTGCCACGTTAATTTTCCTAAAATACACTTTCTCTATATCATTCTCTCCTTAAAAGTCACATGACTGTCCCCTCATCTACAGGATGAACTCTTGACTTCTGAGTTCCTCATACAGCATTGTTATCAGTTCAGCCCCAGCACCTTCATGTGCAATCCAGTGCTCAGGTGATCTCAGTGACCTCCAAAATCTCTGGACACATTAAGGCTCTTTTTCTAGTGAATCCTGGTGAGCCCTCCCACAACTTCTCCACTTAAATAATTTCTACTTGTCAACATTGCCAAGAACAAGGGCCATTTCTTCTAGACAGCTTCTTGCAACCACTGCAGGTTGTGATACAGTCTCCTATCAAATCCTGCCATGCACAGTGATCATGCTATTGATGTGGTTTTTCACATCTGTAGCTGTGTGTTAATGCTAGCAATTAAGATTGTGTGCTTTTATCTCAACATATTTCCTTAAGAGCAAAGATTATCTCTTGGTCGTCTTTATATTACCAATGACAACTGACATGGCAACTTGTATAAAATGTGTTTATAGATATTTGCTGATTAGTCATTACTAATTTTGATGCAAGTGAGTTTGAATACTTTGGTAGGGTATAGTAATAGGATTCTCTATTTTCTGGTGTCATTATACTATGTATTTGCCTTCATCCTGATTGATACCATTCTATTCTATATTGCTGATGGGGTTGCATGGATTTCTGTGGGTGCATTTATTCTTCACAGCATGTTGGTAATGTTCTGACCAGAGCAGACACTGTGTGAGGAACTGAGTCCTCAGCAACTTCATACCATGGAAGATGAGAAAAATTGGAAGGAGAAAAGAACAGCTTGCTGGGGAAATCGAGGCAATTGTAGGTCAGGTCTTTATGGGAAGGGCAGCCAGTAGTGGTGTGTATGGTGTCTGAGGCTCGTGCACATAGGCTTGCTTCTACCAGCCATGTGCCCGAGGGAGGCGTTTTGCAGGAAGGGCTGCAGCAGCGAGTGATCCTGGAGGTCGGGTGAGCTGCCCTGTCTCCATCAGGAGATACATCTGCTCAGAGCAGTGCATGTGCCAAGACCAAGACCAAGGGATGTGGAAAACAGGATTCAGCTTCCTAGGGAGGGCCTTGCAGATGTTAGACAAGGTATCCCAGAGAAGCAGGCCAGTCTGCTGTGCTAATGTGCACAAATGGGACCACCAATGGCAGGTAAAAGTGGGAGACTGGCGAGGCCCAGAGCTCATTTTCTAGCCTTTGGAGCCACCCAGAGAAGGGTACCACTTATGCCTTTAATTCTGTAAGACTCAGTTCCCTCTTCTCACTAAATTAGGGAACTTAATGCCTACCTTGGAGTATTGTTGTGAAAATTAAATGAGATAATGTATATTATATGCCTTGTTCAGCATTGGGCCCATAATAGCTTCTTAAGAAATGTTTCTATCCATTCCATATGTCTGCCTATTGGAGCACTGAAATTCCTGTTATGGTCCATATTACTCAGAGAATGGGTGGACCGAGCCTATTGTTAAAATCAATAACAGCAAGGGCTGTATAGAATTGGGTAAGGCAGGGCAGACAGGTAAGGTAGCTAGATATCAAATCCTGGGCCCAGCATGATACTATATCCATTGGGACCAACCAAATAAAAATAAGTAAGCTAAAAGAGCAGCCGTAAGAGAATAAAAATGAATAATGTTAATAACAAGCATTTTCATGCTTACTAAATAACAGGTACTATTCTAAGTACTTTACTTTTTCTAATGAATCTTCAAAATACTGTCATATCCCCATTAATATATGTGACACTGAGATATTAGAAAGTTAGGTTGCGTCCTTAAAGTTGTAGAGCTCAGACTCAGACCAGCAAGGAGAATTCTGATGGTTTGGGATTTTGGACACTAGAACGGATGACTAGAATAGATGCCTAAAGCTTTTAGAGTCAGAAAAGACTGCTAGAGCTAGGATAGTTGAAGCACAACCCTGTCTAAAGGTGGAAGAAATGGATTAAATCAATGGTTTCCACAAGCCAGTCCTTGGACTACAGGCCAAACTCACTGCATCAGAATGACCCAGAAATCTTTTTATAAATACAAATTCTCAAGCCTTATCCCTGGAGGTTGTAACCCAGAAGGTTCTGGGGGGTCCCAGGAATTGGTGTTTAAAGAGTTGCCGAGGTGATTCTGAGAAGCAGCTGTATTCAGCAGCCTCTGAACCACATGGCTTTTCAAGTTAGCATCCAGATCCCTGGCTCAACTATACCACCTTTATTCTCATCTCTCAATTTAGGAAAGTAGGCTACGAGGCTGATGTTTTCTCAGATTGAAATAATAATTTATTTTAGCCCTGGCTGGTTTCCAGACTCAGAGCCTGCATTCTGTGTTCTGGTGCTCTGGGTGGAGGCAGAGCACAGTGGTAGCCAAGGATCCCAGGCAGCAAGGCCGCCGGCTGACCACTGGATGGCATCCCTGCCCTTCCTTTCCTTGCAGGATTCCTGCTCAGAATGCACAGCTCTTGCTAGAGTGCTCCTGTGGCCTTCTGCCACAGAAGCACTGTGTAAGGACAGAGTCTGTCCTTGCAACAATGAAGTACAGTCAGTGGAGCCCACCACGCCCCTTGGCCAGCAGGGATGTGATGTCAGACCCAGGTAGGCCCTCTGTGAATGTTCAGAGCAGGCACTTTTTAAGGTAAAAGAAGGTTTTTCGTTTTACAGAAAAAGCTTCCCCTGTCTCATTTTGGGATATGTTTATAGGTCACGCTTTTACTGATGGGGAGTGAGGATGCTAAAGAGAAGTCCAAGAGTAGGGTCTAAAGATTTTCAGCAGTGAAAATCTCTGAACCTGTAATGTAGGTTAATGGGAAAATAAAATTTGTTTATATTCAATTTTAGAAGCAATTGTGCTCAGTGAACAAGGTTGTTTGTTTGTTTTTTCTTTACTGCCCTCTAGTGGAAACGCATTAGAATTTAGTTTACTTAAAACGACCAAGATAGTGGGGCAGAGAATACAGTAGTATTTCTGCAGCACAGAGTCCTGGAAAGTTAAACAAGTCTCTTATTTGGAAAAGTATTTTGGAGACAGAATCAATTACTTTGCTCAGACAAACATTAAACAAAATTTCTCAGCTGTTTTAACGTTTCCTTCCTCATTGCATTTATTTTATTTTGTTTTAACTTATTATGTCATTCATATGATAATAGGTCACATAAACTTTAGAAAAATTGGACATTGAAATGTGCTTGTTAGAACTATTTTGTTTAAATATATGCTTAGTGAATATGCAGGGGTTTTAAAAGTATGTTGTGTTTCTGACTTTTGTTTTTTTCTCCTCAGTCCTTTCATATTTTATTGAGTTTTTAGCTTGCTTACAATGTCCAAAATATTCTTTCCTGGGCAGCTTTAGTTTGCTGGAAGTTACTATAGTCATGCTGGTCTTTGTGTTTGTCCTGCTGACAGGCTATAGTTCTTATTGGAGTCATGTTAATGTACTAGAAGGAAGGCCAAACCTGATTCCTGGAATTGAACTTCAATCTTGCCATGGAGACAAGACTTGGCTACACTCTGGATTCAGCTCTTAGGATTGCTCAGTATATTGTTGGGAGCAGAGAGCTGGACAGCTCCCAGACCTGCTATCCATGTAGCATTTTATAGTCTGCAGTTTCTTTGGTTGGTGTTTTCAGTTTCAGAATAGCAACAGAAAACACCTAGCAACCAAGGGGAAATATTTAATTTCTCATCTTTTCCCTTCCTTTTAAAAAATA
Source organism: Microcebus murinus (assembly GCF_040939455.1). Taxonomy (NCBI): domain Eukaryota; kingdom Metazoa; phylum Chordata; class Mammalia; order Primates; family Cheirogaleidae; genus Microcebus; species Microcebus murinus. The sequence continues at coordinate 67,599,745 of NC_134109.1, read as the reverse complement.
TTAAATTTCCTTGCCTTATCTTTCCTCTCCGTTTCTTTCAGTTACTGGGACGTTTACTTATTGCATTAGACTCCACATGCATGCATGTCATAAAACCTGATTTTATTTACTGTCTCTTTAAAAGATGTAATCCACAATTCTTTGCAATACCCTTCATGACAGAAATCTTCATATAGAGATCATAGAGGATAAAGAGTCATCTGTGTGTGTGTGTGTGTGTGTGTGTGTGTGTGTGTGTGTTTCTCACTGTGTATCATAAGCTCTTTGAGGCTGGGCAGTCTCCATTCCATCTTTGTAGGTTACTAGCCTACCTTTTATAAAGCCTAGAGATGGTCACTTGGATTGTGTATCTACAGAGACTTGTAGTTTTTCGGCTTTATTTGTGGCTGTCAGATGACATTAGGAAAGTCAGAACATTTTTTTCTTGTCGTAATGTATGTCATCCAAATGCCATTTATTTGAAGTCTCAGAAACTCCAATATCAATTACATAGAATGTTTTTTCAGGTTCTCATGCCATGTAAGATGTAACAGAGGAGGCCTTGTATAAAGTAATAACTAAGTTATTGAGCACTCTCTGTGAGCCAGACACTGTTCCCATTTAATTCTCTTTGAGGTGAGAACATCGAGTTTTTACCTTTTGTGGTGGTTCATAGAAGGTGTATAATGTAAAAAAGCAAATCTTTTTTTTTTTTTTGCATAGGAAATGACAACCAGTCTCTCATTCAGATGTCTGTGGGGTTCCAAGTTCTGGGTTCACATCCGCAGGCCTTCAACATTGAACAAAGGATATACGTGGGAGTAGATCTGAAGGTAACTCATATTAACCAGATTTGTGCACACCTACATGCATGTCCACACACGATGCCAAGTGATGATCATTTGCTTCAAAGTAACCCACCTGTCATCTTCCTCGAAGCAAGCTATATGGGAAGTGGTGGTGCAGTGAGTCGTAAATTGCATCCAATGTGAGTTTGATGATGTAAGAATGTTAAGGAGGCTTTGGGTCCTCTCTCATCCAGCATGAAGTGGGTCTTAGAAACTTTTTTTTTTTTTTTTTTTTTTGAGATAGGGTCTCACCTTGTTGCCAGGGCTGGAGTGCACTGATGTGATCGTAGCTCACTGCAGCTTTGAAATGTGGGGCTGCAAGGGATCTTTCTGCCTCAGTCTCCCTGATGGCTAGGACTATAGGTAGGCACCCAGCTAATTTTTTAATTTTTTGTAGAGAAAGGCTCTTACTATGTCACCCAGGCTGGCTTCTAACTCCAGGTCTCAAGCAATCATCTCACCTCGGCCTCCCAAAGTACTAGGATTATAGGCATGAGCCACTGCACCCAGGCCAAATTCTTGTCTCTCTCAGATAATACTTGGATGAGAACAATTAATGTTTGTTCCTGAATCTCTCCTTTTAACTTCTGTTATACTTATAAACCTCCTGCTATCCATGTGATCTTCCACTGTGGTTTAATGGAATTTCTTAGTTTTGTGCTTAACTAAATTACAGTCTCACTTGAGCCTTACCTTACCTCTTTGAGATTCTCTCCAATCACTTTAGTTGGAGTTTTTGATGTTCCTTCCTTCACTGCTACAAGCTTAGAGAATCTTTGGGTTGGTTCTATAGATGGTTGACCATAATCATGTATAGGAATTTTGCTGCTTTAACTATCAGCGGGCAAAAGTATATTTTAAAGTTCTTAGGAGATAACTTGTGGTATTCCCCATGAACAAACAATAGTATTGTTATGCTATATATACTCTCACGTTCTTATTATAAGACGATGGCCCCTTTAAAAAAGAACAGTCTGTATTTACAGCAGGTTAATCCTGCTATGTTCTAGAAACCTGGCAGAATCATTAATAAGGAAACCAGTTGTGTGTAGATTTAAATTAATCAGCAAGCATCTAGCAGCTAGAAACCTAAGGGGAGGGGAGAATCTTTCTCCTTGAAAATAGAAAATATACTCCCCTCTAATTGAGAAAACACATACATGCGTTTATGGAGAATCAGATGTATGGTGTGGCCATAATCTTTTCCCACTTGTTTCTGTCAAGCTGTATGAAAGAAAAGTTTATATCTCTGAAAGATGAGCTGCACACCCAGGAGAATGATTTTAGATTCTAAAGGATGGAGAGATTGGTGGCTTATATTCACCACTGTGAAGAGAGTTATTTGGACTTCAAGTCCAAGAACTCAGGAAGCCACATTCAGGGTTCATATCAAATTAGGTGAGAACAGAGAGGTGTAGAAGTAGGGCAGAGAGAGCATGGAGCAGGCTGCAGTGAAATCGGGGTTCTCTAATCACCAACAACATTGCCCAGGTCCTTTCTAGGGGTTGTGGATTGATGACAACTAAGATTAATTCTAACTTGGGAGTTTTGTTTCTCTCCTTAGTTAAGGCAAATGAAAACCAGGAGCTTTGGATAACTATGGAAGTTTGACCACTTGACAAAGTTGTTTAAGGCCCTAGATGTTTGAATAAATTCCATATAAGCTAAAAAAGATTTAAGGTACATTAGAAAACTATTTATTTTGAACGAAGCCACAATTGATTGAGAATTAGTGAGATATCCAGTCTGCCTCTTTACATTGTTATGTATCATTTAACCATATTACTCCTTAATATTAATATTTAATTGTTAATATTAATTACTCTTATTTTTATTTTGAAGGCATAACTTAGCTAAAAAGCATATGGAATCTGGTTGGCCATAGTTATTTGACACTTATGGGAATATTTTCTACATAATGATATCACACAGTAGATAAAACTTTGAACAACGCACCAAGATCCTGTATTCTAAATCCACTTCTGCCCCCTATAAGAAAGTTTGCTTTGGGCAAATCCTTTCTCTCCTTGAGCCCCAGTTTCTCATGAATAACCCTGAGATAAGAAAGAAAAAAATCTGCTTTATCTGGGCCACAAAGTTATTGTAATAGTCAAATGAAACAAAGTCAAAGAAATTACTATAAAAATGAAGTTTCTATGTTTTGAAAACAAACATGATTTTATGGATTCACAGCTCTGTCACCGCCTCTGTGGTCTTGGAGAAGTTGCTTCTTCTAAGGACCTTAGCAAGGACCTCCTCTATCTAGTAAATAAAGAGATAGGCCATGTCAGCTATTTGGTGAGCTCTGGCCATGAGGCAGGAGCTCTGTTGTCTGTGATGCTTACACTGTGCTGTTGCATGCCCTGATCTGGGGCTACCTGGGGAAAGAAATTGGTACCTTTGGTTCACCAGGATAGTTCTACCTTTATCTGATTTAATTGGTCTTCTGAATAAACTTTTCTTTATTGAAATGATTCTGTACCTAAACAAAAATAATTCCTGGAAACTACTGGGGACTAGATAATTTATCATTTCCTTTCACAATTTTTTTTTCACTGTTGTTGTAAATATTACAGCAGAGGCATCACCCCCGTTCACTTCCCCTTCAGGTGGTGGCAGTGCACCTGAAGAACAGAACTTGAGAGAAAATGTCAGCTCTTGGAGAACTGGCTAGCTTTGCAAATCTAAATGAGCAGAGTAGTGGAAAACATTCCAAGCCTTTATTTAGGTCAGGCTAACTAAATGTGGGCCGCTACTAGCGTAAAAAGGTGTACATGGATTAGCATGCCCTGACCACCAAGTGTCTGCTGTTGACATCATCATATTAGAGGAAAAATTGTTTTCATTAAGTTACACCCTCCTTCCTTCCTCAAGTGCCACCAACACATTCTCTAACACTGGCTCCTTTTACTGACTCTGTGATGCCAGTTTCCCAATGCTATACCTTTTACATTAGCAAAACATCGTCTAATCTCTTTTGAGGATATTGGCTTTACTTATGTTTTATACCTTTTATAAAATTGAGAAAAACAGATTATGCATAAAAGATTCCACAAATAAATGACAAAGCTGTGGATATAGAGCCTAGTGATAGGAGTAAGTAGAAATATGGCAAGAGGAACATTTGCATTAGGTCCAATGTAGCATGTGTGGTTAATCTCACACTAACATTCTTTACTAAAAAGTTGGGCTGAGGTACAGGCTTTTAGGGCCAGATGAAGGAAACGCTTGTTTGCACATGTTCTGTCTCTCTCAATATTGATGTCTATATTCATATTTAGATATATACTAATATTTATAGATATATCTAGATCTCTATAGAGATGTAGGTCTATATATGTAGATAGCTGTATCTATCTATATCTATATATCTAGCAATCTCTCTATAGAGAGATATATCCATAGATATTTATACTATATATCACTGTCAATATAGATACACCTTGGGTTAAAATAATGACAAGGCAGTTAAAAGTTGAAATATATCTTTTATCTATCTAGCTATATATAAAGAAGGTAAAACACTATAAGCTTAAAGAATAAAATTTAATGTTATTACTAATTTTAGCCATATATCTCCAAATTCTAGGCACCATTTCAGGTAGCATTTAGCTCTTTCAGGTTAATTACAGATTAGTTAATATGTTGAGATGGAATTTATTATACTATTAGGGTACCTCAATGAAATAAATGGCTTAATACTGATTTAAAAGATTTTTCAGCCTTATAAAATCTCCCAAGAGATTTTCAATTTTCAGATAGTTTTCTTTTTCTGGTGGATTTATGTGCATGTGACATATCTTGTAGTTTTTCCTGAAGATTATTATTCTTCATCATGTTTACTGCCCTTGGTCCTCTAATTCTACAAAGTTTCTTCAGGCTGTTGTAGACAAAAATGACAAGACTGACACTAATATTAGCAGAAAAGGGTTTAGATATTGTGTTAATCTGAACCATAACGAACATGAATACTGTAAACATATAAAACACATCTGATACTTTTTAATATTGTTGTTCCATATCATATAGCCCTTTTTTACTAAATTGAAGATATTTAATATGGTTTTTAACAAAAGATGTTAAGTTAAAATAATAGCAAAACCATTATTAAGAGTTGAAATTGTCTTGTTTCTTAATATCATGTTCTAATGTCTTTCCTTCCATCTAGCACAACCTATGAGGGTGACATGGTAGTTATTTTAAATGGCTTCTTAGTGGTTTTTGCTCTAAGACTGGCAATATCTATTAAAAATCTCAATGAGAGGGATTATAAACCTTTTTGGCAAAGATAAACAATATAAATGTTTCGATTAAAATGGATAAACTGAAATGGGATTTGAAGCTGAGATAACAGCCAGTATAGTAGAGATTGATTTTTTTTTTTTTTTTTTTTTTTCCCCTAGAATACAAACTTCCACCATTTCAATATGGAGTCTGGAAGGCTGGCCATAGACTATTAAAAAAAAAAAAGTGGACCAATTTCGTTGCATGGAGGAAGTTATTAAAATATCTATACTTCTTAAGAAAAAACATGTCCTATGCACTGAGTGTAGAGACATTTCATGTTAAGATTTTGTCTCTTATGTTGCTGAAGTTTTGAGACTTATGCACTTAGAAAGCACATTAAAAAGCTAAAAAATGCTCAATTTTTAGTTTTCCTATTGATTTTATTTAAAAAATGATTTTTAGCTACATAGCATTAAAAGAGTAGACACAAAGATCTATACGGAACCAAAGTTTGTCTCAATGTATGTGAACACATACATATAAAATATACATAAATAATAGAATATTTTAAAATTTTTATAACTTTTTTCATTTCATGAATTTTTCATATGCCAATAAACAGAGTATTGCATAATTTTTGCCTTTTACATAGTAAATACCTAATAAATATTTTCTAAATAAATTTTTAGTCCAGGATATATATATTCAGTGGCCTGCATGATTTGACTTTGTCATGCTTTAAAATTGTAAGTATGTGTGGAATATGTGACCTTTGATATTCTAGAATGCATGTTTTAAAAACTGATACATATATATGCACATATATATTTATCACTGATATAAACAAAAACTAATGTCTATCTTCCAAAATAGTCATCAGTATGGAAGAATGCTCAAAGTATGTTTCAAAGATTTAGAAGGCTCTTATATATTATGTTACATATGATATATATCAGCTTTTATTAATAGCAGTGATATACATAGCACTGATATATTAATAAGTAAAAACATGTTTATGTGTTTGTGTGTATATGTGTGTATATATCTCAAGATTTTTCCAACTCTACAGCATTCCTTCAGCATTCTTCCTTACTGGAGACCGTTTTTGAGTATATTTTCTTCTACACATTAGTGGCTAGGTGGTTTGAGGACTATCTGAAGATGAAAGATTTCTTGTGGTATTTGTGGCAATTAATCAATACATTAAGTTGCATGTGCATACCTGTCTTATTCTCAGTACTGATCAGTTACTGAAGGATGTAGAAGTGATCGAAGACATGTTTAGAACCCTCTTGAGTGATGTGTTTATGGTAGTCAGTGTTACTCATTCTTCAAGTCATATTTATTAATCCCCATCATTCCTGTTTCTTCTTCTAGATCTTCAAACCAGCAGTTCTTCTTCTCTGTGACTTCATGATTTAGCTTTTGCCTCATCAGCTTCAAACAACTTGTGTTTCAACCACAAATCTATGCATAATTTTCTAAAACACAGTGTTTTCTCTATGTATTTTTCTTTTAAATAACTTTCCTAACTTCTTATTTTAGTAAGCTCTTAATTATGTTTCAAAGGTCAGTTCAAATATTACTTCCTTTGGAAAGCCTTCTCAGGACCTCTCTTTGTAAAATTAATCATTCTCCCCTCTGTGCTTCCATCTCACTTGTTATAAGCCTGTTTTTTTTTTTTTAATACTTACAACAGTGCTGTAATTATTTGCTCATGTTTATCTCCTCACCTAGAATTCATCTTTCTATCTGAAGCACTGAGCGCAGTTTCTGACAAACAGGAAGTACTTAATATAACCAATACATGACCAGGCCATGGAGAACCTCCGCCCTTGAAGACAAACTCTACATCATGAAATCTTCAGAAAAAATATTTAACTTCAGAAAACAGTATCAATAATATAAGTTTTATTAAAGATTTTGAGGAGAAAAGAGGATTAGGACTTTATATAAAACACTAAATCACCAACAACTTGATTAAAAACCCTTTAGTTCTTTCAAGTTACTCTTCTGCATTCTCCAAGCCAAGGGACACATCAGGATATTTATGTGGATATAGTGGTTTTGGTGTTGGGGGCTGGTACAAACAAGTCGTATGTCAAATGGATACAGATTTTTAAAGCTTAAACTGCTTGTAAATGTCCACTGTGGTAATTATGCTCAAGAATGCAAGACCTTCTGTGACCTTATTCTTCCAACTCTCCTGTCCAATCTTTTACAGTTTCCATCCTTGCCTATTCTGCTTGTAGCGTATGGTGCATAACAGGATGTTTCATGTTAGGCTTTCCTCACTCATGTATTTTCCTTTTTCAGTAGTGCAGTGTTCCTCATCTTTGCCTGGAGAATCTCAACTCTTCAAATTATCCAAGAATTCTTACATAAAAATTTTGCAAGTGCTCCTTCTCTGTCAACTTATGTATAATAGTACATTAGTGGGAGAAACTGATCTACAGAAAGAGAAGAGCACGAGCAAGAAATCGGCACGATGAAGAGTATGTTGTGTGAAGGGAGACATGCAGAGAAGGGAGACATGCAGGGAAGGGAGTACAAACATTGACATGCTCTGTTTCAGACCCCAGGCTAGTCTGTGGACTTCTCAAAGGTGGACTGTATCTTTAAGGGTTTTTGCCTCCCATATAATAATTGTTGAATAAATGTGTTGAAATGAACTACATTCTATTCCAAGTAGAATATAAGCTTTCCCAGAGATCACAGCTTCCATGTCTTTTAGCACTTGGTGTACTGGCTACAGATTTGTTGCTCAACTATTTTTGGATCGATTTTACAATTTCTCTTTTTTTGCTATCAAAAATTGCAAACCGTATCTCTAGAGATAAATCTGTAAATTGAGCTTTCATAATGCAAAATTTATTCGAATAGCTCACAAAGAATTGCGATGGGTCAATTCAAAATTTGTAGCTTGTTAATGACAATCTTTGCCCTTAGTCTGACCAATTCAAACCTGTTGAGACAAAAATCCACTTTGTCTTGATCTATTTTTATTGATTATTATGTGGATATTTGGCAGAAATCAGGATATTCAATTTGGTCCAGTTAGATAAATTTGTCATTGTTTAAACATATTAGAAAGCTGTTTATTTCTGTCTAGTTGTGGGAAAATCCTTTAATCACTTGGATATTCTGCTGTATTATGTACAAAACTGGAGAATATACCACTAGAACTACCTGAAGCATCAGATTCACTTGTGTTCCATTTAGTTCTAAATATTTGATATAGCCACCTTCATTATCTACACTAGGGGTTGGCAAACTATAGCCAGTAAGATTAGACTACCACCTGTTTTTACGAATGTTTTATGAACACAACCAACCTCATTCTTCATGTATTGTCTATGGTTACTTTCAGTGGCAGAGTTGAATAGTTGTAACAGAAACTCAGAGACTATATGTCTCACAAAGCCTAAAATATTTGCTCTTTGACCGTTTACTGAAAATGTTTTCTGATCCCTAATCACCTTCCTTTTTACTGATCTATACTGACCAAATGCGTAGAGAACAGTTTCCAAGTATCGGGTTGGAATTTATAACATTTTCCTCTAGTCCATAACTGAAACTAAATGTGATAAAGAAAAATAAAAGTAATTTGAAAATGAAAACATTCTATCTACATAATACTGAATATCATGAAATTGTTGGATGATTTGGCTTTTTATTTCTATCAGGATGCTGGTGTGCAAATGGCTCTGGGATGTGTGTGACTTTATGTGAAATCTGAAGATCCAATAGTAATGTTTCTTACCAACAGAGAAGATAAGTCTTGTCTCTCTTTCCGTGCATAAGAGCCATTATTTTACATTTATTATTCCTGTTGTGTCCTCAGTTACATGGGTGCCTTGGATGCGTGGATGATGCCATAGCTAAACCAACAGAACTGGGAGATCCTTTTGTATGTTTGATTAGATACTAAGCATATCAATTGTGCCTCTTATCCAAGTTAAAATAAACATGAAGAATATAGAGGAAATAACAAAAAATCTAATGCTGAGAAAATAGCTGATATTTATACCCCGAATCGGTGATGTCAATGATATAATTCAGCTAAAATTGTAAATCCACACTCACACAACAAACGCCTGCTATGAGTTATGTCCCTTGGCAGAAACATTATGGAGCTATTTAAGAACTTCACTAAGATGCATGATTTCTGTATCTTTGAGAAAGTGTGGTATTTATTTTCATTGTATTCCGACAGCCTTCTCCTGTGATTACACATTATGATTATTTTCCTTCTTGGAGTCTATCAAACTTTACAAAATTAACACAGTACATAGGTCTAGAAGTGAAAAGATCTGAGAAATATTGTTAAAAACTGGGATATTTGAAATGTATTCAGAGTACAGTTTGGAATTGGTCTTAGTCCTCCATTTGTTGCTCCTGTTCAGCTCTGCCTCAGCAGGTGGGCCTTCGTTTGTTTGGAGGTTGGCATGATGGATGAGCTGGTACCAGTCCAATGTGTTTAAGTAAAACCTGGAGTTTCTGGGTTAGCAGAACACAATTCATGTGAAGCCTTGGGAACATCCAGCAGCTGTATTGGTGTTTGTCTTATCAAGGAGACTGATTGGCCCAAATCACATCCAATTTTTATTATTGAAAGAGAAAAAGAAATAATCTGAGGGCACTCTCCCAAACTTTTGAACTTGATTCTTATTCAAGCAGAAAACCTTGTATTTCTTTCTAAAAAAACAGCAAAAGAAACACATGGAGAATTTATAGTGAAGAATCCTCTAGGCTCCAAACTCATTACAGACTTCCCCATCTGGCCTGAGATGGCAAATAGAATTACCTTCATTTCATAGACAGGAAAATAGAGGTAGAGAGAGAATAAATGATTTGGGCAAATTGGAAAGGGAGGAAATTGAGCTTCAGTCTCCTGGCATTCTTTTATCTACCCTAGAATGGTAAACTTTTAGTTGTTTGAAGATTTTGCTTTGTTGTTTTTTTGTTTACACAGTCCAGATACCACAGAATGAATGGATTTTACAACATCCCCACATGGACATCCAGTCAAGGATTGAAAGCCTGCTGTGGGGCAGTCCATTTAATTTTTGTATACTTTGGACTATAAGAAGATTCCTTTTTGTATTAACCAAAATCTTTTTATTTTTTATTCAACAATTCTAATATCTCCCTTGGAAGCCAGATGGAACTAGTCTAATAACTGTGTTACATGTAAGCCATTAAAATATTTGAAGACAGTAATCACATTCTCCTTGGGTTAAAATGTCTTTAAGCCCTTTGACATTTCCTTAGTAAGTGTAGTCTTAAGGCCCTTCCTTACTCTGGTTTACCTCCTTGGGTTAGTTCCTTTGTAACTAAAATCTGTTTTAAAAAAAAAAAAAAAAAAAAAAAAAAACGTCCAAAGCAAAAATGCATTTCTTTAGCTATTATCTGGTCATGGAAAAATAGACTTATAAATTCCTTCGCTATAGAATGTGTGCTTCTGTGAATGTAGGCTAGGCTCTTTTTTTTGGGGGGGGGGTGCATCACATTAGTCTCTTTACTCAGTTTATTGTCAATTAAAATCCTCAAGACCCTTATATGTTGAGCTCCTATGTCATGTCATAGCCTCATTTTTTCAGGCGTGGTTACTTTTCCAGGCTAAAGTGTTCATTTATCTCTGTTAAACTTCATCTCATTAAATCCAATTTTTTGGACCAGTCTAATGGACATTTTGGAGGTTGTTTTTTGATTTCAGAGATGTGATCTTGTTATGTTGCCTAGGCTGGAGTATGTGGCTATTCACAGATACATTGCATTACAGCCTTAAACCCTTGGGCTAAAGGGATATCCCCCTGCCTCAGCCTCCCAAAGTAGCTGGGAGTATAGGTACGTGCCACCTCACCTAGCTACATTTTGGAGTTTGACTGTAATGTCTAACATGCTCCTTATTCATCTTGAGCTTTGTGCTATCTGAAAATGTGATGACTGTGACCTCTAAGTCACCAGCCAAGATTTTGAAGACCATTTTGGACAGTCCAGAACTAAGGGAAGAAATCCTCCTGACCTGTATTCATAGCTGGATACCATTTGGATTGGGATATTTGAAAATTCTAATTCTCCATCTAAAATTCCTTGTTTCCAGTCCAAATCCCTTACTCTTTTGTTAAAACCATTGTTACTGACCTCAGTAAATCCCTTGAAGTCCTGGTGTATCATGCTTATGTTTGCTATGTTTTTTCATCCTAAGGGTATCTAATCTAATAATTCTTTTAAAGAAAGAAATTAGATGAATCAGACATAACTCATTGATAATGAGCCTAAATTGAGTCCAGTAGTTCTAAAAGTTCTAAATCTGGAGAAACTCTATGGAGAGTGAAATGTAGTGAAGACTCAGTAATGCATTGTTTATGGCTCAGATATGACCTGAAGATTTGAAGTTTCAAGGATTATTCAACTACTGAAATATTTTATGTCCTTTATTCAGGAGAAAAGCTTATATTACAACTATTTCTAAATCAACGAGGAGCTCCCAAATTTTCTGGATTATTTAAAAGTTTTATCCCAAATACCCAGAAATATTAATATCTGGATCAAAACTTCTTTGTACTGAGAAGCCACTCATCTGTTAAGAGAGAACAGACAGATGAAATCTGTCTGACCCTTGGGAAGTTTGTCAAAGAATTTCTAGGAAAGAATAAGAGGGAATGTTTTAATTATCCAAAGAAAGATTCCCATTATCAATCTTTACATTTCCAAAGGTGGAAAGAGGATTATTGGCTTTATTTATTCTTTACTTATTTAGTTTTGATTCAGCAGGTGATTATTCTAGTGAACATGATATAGAAGATTGGTTTTTGTTCTTAATAGTCTAAGACTCATTGAAAGAGCTATATGAGTTTTGGAAGAATCCTTAAATGTCATGAAGTCCAACTTTCAAACAAAGTTGTATCTTTCCATGATATCCGTGACAGATGGCCATCTAGTCTTTACCTGAATGTCTCATGTAATGGGGAACTCATTGTTAATAAAGGAACTATGCTATTTTAAGTATTAAAAAGTTATTTTTGATAATGAGTACAAATTTGCCATTTATTTCACCAATAGGTGAATGTTATAGAGAGGCAAATCTTCCACCTTTTGTATGGAGATAAAGTAAGTTTAGTCTTTCTGCAACCTGGCAGCTCTTCAGCTTTTAAAGGTGATAGTCTAATTTAAAAGATATAGTTGGGTATGCCAATATCAACCAGAGATCACTTCCTCTGCCTAGGCCCAGGGAAAGGGAAGGGTGGTGGCATGCAACTCCCATAGGAAGGCATAGTTAGATGGTCACAGAAGTCAACAGACTTGCAGTTTACTCTTTTTTCCTTTTAAATTCAATGTGGGGGGTGTCTCATCTCTATGCCTTGGCTTCACTGTCAGTAAAAATGAGACTCAGGGTATTTTTCCTAAGGACAGAAGAATGTTACTAGGGTATGATGAGAGAATGAATGCTAAAGATCTTTGAAAAGATATATATTTTGTAAATATACACAGGGAAGACTTCAGGGAAAAAACAAGACCTGTGTCCCTGGTCAATCATCAGCATCCTCTGCACCAACTTCCTTTTGCTTTCTCCATGCCTGATGTCAAGGACTTGTTTCCTCTGGGCTCACTCTGTCCTAACTACTCCTCTACCATTCCTTTCATCTCCAGGTCTCTTTCACTCAGTTTTTTCTTGACTCTTGGCTCAGAGACTTAAAGCCCTTCTTTTAATTGTTCTGTTCCTCACCCCCTTCGTCCCCAATTGGCTGTCATATTTCTATTAGGAAGATAATTTTTTAAATTTCAGATCATAACTATTCTGTTCAGTACTATTCTGCTTCATTATAATTTCAGTGTTCACAAATACATTAAATCCCTAATTAAAATGAAATAAAATATAAGCTACTTTTGGGTTTGCCATATATCACCTTATTCTTTTTCTCCAAACAGCTTACTTCTGCTTTATAATCTTTGTTCCAAATCCTCCTTTTATATTACAAAAAAAAAAAATCAAATACCTAGACCTTTTCCTCCTAAGACTTTATTTCTAGTTGTTTAGCCTCTGTAACTCCTTAATACCTAGTTCCATTTCCAATTTAAATCGTACTTTCTATAAGAATAATGCTGCACTTGTCTTTTAATGTGTGTGCTATGAATAAAATGGATTTTAAGCAAATAAAAACCAAAAAGCTTTTAGAATTGGTGGAGAGAAGTGATTACATGTTGGGGATTCTGAATCTTTTTAGGAAGTACCAAATCTGGGCACCTGGGTATAATATTTGGGATGACCCCAAGTTATCTAGGTCTTACTATATTCACTACAGAGGAAGAATGAACAAATCAGAAAGGAAAATGCATGTGTCCTAAACAGACAATATGTTTTTCCTCTCATAATATCATTACTCGTGATGGTAATCACATTGCTCTGAAAGGAAAAACAGATTTCCATTTTATTTCATGGTCCTAATGAATAGATCTCCATTTATGCTACTACAAAGTCGTTTCAGGGTATGGGCTCTTCTCTTTCAGAGTAGTTAGAATAATGGATGATCTTTTCTGCAATTACTTGGGTGTAATTAAATCTGTGGATTTTGCTGACTACTCTCACAGTTGAGCACTGAAGCTTGTTCCTAGTGGTTTATTATATCAATTCAATGGCAGCTCTCCTGCCTAGCTCTGCCCCTGTAGATGGATTTATGAATTTGTTTCATGGTGCCCTTTTCAGAACATACTGGGTATCGCTGAGATGAGTTAGGGAGGACTGGGAAGCCTATTTCTACTGGGACGTATTCTAGTTATACTTATGTCTGAGAAAGGCAGAGAACTGAAGAGGTTTCCTATAAGATAGGTCTGCTTAGATAGGCTGAAAACAAGTGCACATCTAAGGGGAAATAGAACATCTGGACATAAGCCACTTGGAGGCAGGAACCTTGTCCTATTCATTTTTGCATCACTGATATCCATCAGCATAGTGACTGGCTTATATGAAAGCTTCTTAATAAGCAATTACTGACCTGAGCACGGCCTGAAACAAATCACACTGAAACTAAGAACCTAGGTTTCTGAGAAATCTAGGCCAAGAAATGATGCAGAGGTGTCCCAGTGAAGGCAGGAAATCCCCTGAACTTGTCAAGGGGGTTCTTGGCTTCACTCGGGAAAAGAATTCAAGAGGAAGCTGACAGAGTAAAGCAAAAGCAAGTTTATTGAAGTAAGGAAAGAGAAAAAAGGGGAGGGTGCTCCATAGAGCAGCAGTATTCTCCCAAGCAGGAGGGGGATCCTTTATGGGGCAATGGTAACATTTTACACGTTCAAAAACTCCATTAGGAAACAGCTGTGGATGACTAGCATAGTCCTGTGGTCAGGCCATAAAGGTTAATCATAAACTGCTGTCACAGAAAGGTAAGTACAGACAGTTTTAAGGCAGCCAGCTTAGTAATTCATCCATCTTTGGGTGGTACCAGGCCAGTGACTTGCTGGCTACTGCCTTGTTTAGGGTGGTTAGGGTCTGGTGGGCGTCAAAATGGCCGCATTCAGGCTCTCCTGATCTTCTCTTTCTGCCTTGTCCTCACATCAGAAAGATATTTTCCTTCTGACTTTGTCCTGGTGTTTGTTCTAATGACCAGATGACAAAAGTATTTGTTCCCACATTGATGAAGATTATGCAAATATTAATCTGAATAGTTTTAATATTTATTTTCTATTATGGCATCATAGGATTAGAAGATCTCCTGGCCCTCTCTGGGTATGAGTATTTTTACATAAATGCAGATAGTTTTCTATTCTAGTCTTGAAAAGCTGGTCTGCATTTGATACCCTCAGCAGCAGCAAAATTTTTAATATTTGGATAATTATTCCAAATATCTAATCCAAATCTGTTGATACACATCACAAAGCCATCCTTTTTTTTTTTCTTCTTCTTCTTCCCTTGGTAGAAAATCTTTTCCTTTAAATATAACACCTGTAAAATTCCTTTACTAGAAAATAGACTATTGCCCAAAAGCCTTCTCATTTCTCTCCCCAACTTGGAGAACAATAATCAAAAAGCAGAAGGGGGGATAATTAGAAATTGAGTATAGATCAGAGGAAGTGAGAAGAAATAATGGCTTCCAGAGGACTTTTTCTCCTTTAGAACAAAATGAAAAGGAACACCTTCTGAAATACTCAGCAGGTAGTGTGTTTGTCTCCACTGTGGCCTTATGATTCTTATTAGAATGGCGATGGTCCTAGGTGTCCAGTCCTCCCCTATTTCTGAGACAACAGAATATCAGTTCCTCCCTCAAATCCTATTAATATAACTGGCATTGCTTTCATTGACCAATGGTAAGTTCTGCACGTCGTATCTCTGACATAGTAAGATATATACAGTCATGAGACACAGAACAACATTTTGGTCAATGATGAGCCACATGATCCCTTTGGGGAGGGGTTTTAGCATTAAAATAAGATGGAATTTGGCTTTTTAGGTCAATCAATGAACTATAGGACACAAAGACAATTTGTGCAATCTCTATAAGCTGGCTGAAACCGGTTTGGGGTTTGCAGTTGTATATATGGAAAGAATGTTTGTAAGGTTGGTCATCTGTCCAGTCAGAGTTGTAGTGGTCTGGGTTGTAAATCAGAGTTAGGGAAGGTCTGACATTTGGCCTGAACAGCTCTTATTGTTAGGGAGTTTAGCAAGTCATAGCCGTAGGAATTTAGGGTGTTGACATGTCACCTGATTCCTGAGCTCTTTGTCTATAGGTAACTTTTGTTTTCTGTAGGGTCCATCTTAGTTGATCAAGAGGCATCTATTTTGGTCTCTCAGATCACATTTGGTCACAGCAGCATTCTGTGTAGTGAGAGTATAGTAGGGAAATGGTTTGTTTTGCTACTTATGCCTATAGTCTAAAATGTGAAAACACACTTCTAGTGTGTTCTGTCCTATTACTGCAACATATACATCTTGACTCATTGGCTTATCTCCAAGTGTTACTGTGCCAATTTCCAATCATGTTACTAATTTCTCATTAGCAAGTAGAGCTTAGTAAACAAAAGTGACTGTTCTTCAATTTGATTCATTTTTAAGGTTTAATTTTTTAACTCCCTTCCACTTTTTTGCCATGCTGATCTAAGAATTTCATGAAATTGAGAAATAGTACTTGCTCACCCCAGGGTTCCTGTGAAAAAGCCAAATCATTTTTTTCCTTTGCTGGACTTGATATTTATATCTAGGTCACATTTCAAAGATGGAATGGAAATCAGGAGTTTGGTTGAGATCTTTCATTATTCTTAGGTTTTATTTTGGGGTAGGTGAGCAAGAAAATTATAGAAAAAAAAATTGTGCTTTGAGGGCATGCTCTTACTTTATACCAATAAACTAGATCTTCTTGTTTCTTCACTTCTAGATGGTATGAGTTTAAGCAAATGA
The DNA here is from genome assembly GCF_040939455.1 of Microcebus murinus. Taxonomy (NCBI): domain Eukaryota; kingdom Metazoa; phylum Chordata; class Mammalia; order Primates; family Cheirogaleidae; genus Microcebus; species Microcebus murinus. The sequence continues at coordinate 67,583,299 of NC_134109.1, read as the reverse complement.
CTGACAGGTCTATTTTGTAAGATCATTCTTTTAGTTCTAAACTTACATACATAATCATAATTTTTGATTGTCCCTACATTACAGTGGGAATATGGGAAAGCCCCAGAAGAGAAGTCCTACCAAAAGAAATATGATATAGCAAATTGAGGCCATTTAAGGGTGGTATGATGAGTATAAATGCTCTTGGTGAGCAAGCATGGTCTCCGGGGCTGAGGTTCTCAAAGTGTAGTGCATTAGCAACTCCAGAGAGATTATACTCATAATGCAAATTCTTGGTGCTATCCTAAATCTAATGAATCAGAAACTGATGGTAGGGCAATTCTGATGTGAGCTCAAGTTTGGGAATCACTGGTTTGGTTGATGCAGGAGCTTTTGTATCACATAGATCTGGGGTTAAATAGCATCTCCATCACTTACAATCTGCATAGCCTTGAATAGATTACATAACCTGCTGGAACCTAGTTTCCTTACCAATAAAAAATAGATAAAACACTTTCTCCTTTTCAAGTTTATTCAGATTATATAGCTAGATAAAAACTAATATTTTATTTAGTACTTATTATGTACCAAGCATTGTTCAAGAGACTTTGCATATAATGACTCATATATTCTTCACAACAACCTGATGAAACAGGACATTTTACAGATGAGGAAATGGAGACAGAGAGAAGCTAAATAATTTACCCAACCTCTCACAACTAGTAAATGGTAGAGCCAGATTTGAATCAATCTAGATCTAAAACCTTTGCTCTTAATCACCTGCCATTTATAAGGTGCCTGATATATAGTAAGGACTTAACAAATGTTAATTCTCATTTCTACTTTATTCTCTTGGGATGCCATTATATTAACTATGAGGAATTCATGAATTACCAGTTTAGCCTTAGTTATATTAATAGGAAAAAATTAACTTCAACTGAGTCCAAATTGAAAACCAAATCAATGGACATTCAAAGTAATGCTTACAATATGAGTAATTCCTGGACATTTGAGCCCAGAATAAGGAGCCCTACCATGTTGACCTGTTCTTTTTCTCTCCTTTCTGCTTCATGAGTTTATTATGGAGGAATAAACATGCTAATTCACTGGTTTTCAAACCTTTTGGCTCCAGGTTCCCTTTATATTTTTACAAATTATTGCAAACTCCAAAGAACTTTTGTTTATGTGGGTTTTATTAATCAATATTTGCTGTATTGGAAATTAGAAATTAAAGTTGAATTTATTTAAAAAGTTACATACTAATATAAATAACATATTTTTTTAAAAAAACCATTTTCGAGAGCAAAAACAGTGAAGAGTGGTATTTTTCTAATTATTACAAATCTTTTTAATGTTCGGCTTAATAGAAAATAACTGGATTCTCATACTTCTGTATTCTCTCTATTGTAATATCATGTCAAGTAGCCTCTGGAAAACTCCCCTACACACTCATGAGAAAATAAGAGTAAAATAGCAAATGATTTCTTAGTATTATTATAAAAACAGTTTTGACCTTACAAATCACCTAAAGGATCTTGGGATAGTCAGGGGTCATTGGATCACACTTTGAGAACTCTCTTGGCTACCTGATGGTTTAGTGGAAGTGCACAGTCAATCCAGAATACTCATACTCTAAATCTTTCTCTTTCCTATTAGAATTTTGGGGTACGGATTTATAGCTAAGACTTAATCAAAGTGAATTCATTTATATAGCACTATGCCAGAAACCACAGAGTAAGCTATCCAATAACGTATGTAGCACAACTGCAAAATAAGAACAAACTTTATTTTGATTAGCTTATCATTATTAACTTTGACAGCTGAATAAAACCATTTCAGCATCAATGGAAATAGAACAGAAATAAGATGGTGAGAAAGAGGATAGGTAAGTTTCCATGATGAGATATAAGACTGTATGTTTGTATGCTCATTGCTCACAAATGGTGTAGAATGCCTGAAAAATAGACTGTGCCTGCCACATCTACTTGTGTTAGAGGATATGTAAAAGTTTAGTATTTCTGTCTCTTATTTAACCATGTGTACTTGAAATTGAGTTTAAGGTATATCTGAAGTAAAGGAAATCTACTCCAAAGAGCAGTTATTTTAGCTCCAATTGTTTTGCAAGAAAATAAATAGACCGCTCCCCTTAACCTTCTGGGAGCTTATTTTTAGTCAACAGGGATAGTATGAAGTTAGGATGACATGATAAAGTGAAAGGAACGTTTAGCAACATTTGCTTTTATCAAGTCAGTTTACAGCAATTATTCTTTTACTCACTGCTTCAAATAACCAGGAATTGCATTATGTTAAGAAAAAAATTAATAAATGCACCATAGCATCTCTGCCGTTTTAGGTGCCGAGTTCCTTAAACTTCATGGTTTATACATGAATGTAACATGTTTATGAACCCCGCTTTTGATGTTCTCAGAAAAAATATAAAATATAGTTTGCTATCTAAATATAGAAAAAGTCCAAATAATCTGTATTATAGATAACATTCTAATTCAATTTCAGTGCTACTGTAGAGTGTGGTGAGATTACAATAGGTTAAACAGGATGACTCAGGCTATAATAATGCTTAGTTTAGCCAGAAGTGGTACATAAAATATATACAATGAACATAATTTTTAGTATACTATAGATTATATTTGGCATGTTTGGTAGGTATTTTATAAGCATATCCAAAATTTTATATCTTCAACAGATGGGAAATAAACAGTAACAGGAATTGTTAATTTTTATTATACATTGGGAGAAAAGGAGTAATAACATTAGGAAAAACATATTGAGGCTAAAAAACTAAATAAAATGTTTTTAAAACCCATTTTAAAATCTTGAGAAAAAAAGAAATAAAAAGTAAGTTGAAGTGTTTCAACATCTGTTATCAGTAATGGCAGCCCTAAAAATCTCTGTTATGTAAAAAAATACATATATATATTTTTTTCTGGTTAAAATACAGTCAGCCTGTTTTTAAGTTGCTGGGATAGGTGTTTGCTGGGTAGATGAATTAAAGTAGACAAAAATCATAAAAACTCAAGTGTGAGACAAATTAGGACAAAGTTCAAGACTCAAACACTGGTTTAGATCTGAAAGCAATACCACATACATTTACAGACACACACACATACACATACACATTCTCTTTTGTCGAGGCATTTTGAGACAGCTTTGGGTGCTGCTTTAGATCTTAAGTATGTGAGGAAACTTTCATCTTGTCACCTTTGTTCAAGAGTGTAGTTCAAGCCTTCACTTTCTCCCCTTGATTCTTGCTGCTTTCTTGTTGCCTCCTAACTGGCATGCCAGAAACAAGTCTTTTCCATCTGTGCTTAACCCTCCATATTTCCTCCACGATACTCCTCTTAAAAACAGCAGCACAATTCACAATTGCAAAGCTGTGGAAACAACCCAAGTGCCCATCAATTCATGAGTGGATTAATAAAATGTGGTGTATGTATATCATGGAATGCTACTCAGCTTTAAGAAACAATGGTGATACAGCATCTCTTGTATATTCCTGGATAGAGCTGGAACCCATTCTACTAAGTGAAGTATCTCAAGAATGGAAAAACAAACACCACATGTACTCACCAGCAAATTGATATTAACGGATCAACACCTAAGTGGACATATAGGAGTAACATTTATTGGATGTTGGGCAGGTGGGAAGAGGGAGGAAGGGAAGGGTATATACAACCACAGTGAGTAAGATGTGCAATGTTTGGGGGATGGTCACGCTTGAAGCTCTTACTCGAGGGGGGAGGGGAGCATGGGCAATATATATAACCTTAACACTTGTACCCACATAATACGCTAAAATAAAAAAATAGACACGGTCATGTCTTCCTCAAGCTTACAAGCCTTTGTTGGCCTGGCTGCTCATGGTCCACACTCAAGTGCAGCACGCACAACTCTTCCCTTCTCCAGACGCCTCCTTGACCACCCTGGCTGCATCTGCCTCCAGCCTGCTGCCACCACATTTTCAACTCTTTTCTCCACACTGAACCCTTTTTAGTTCCTCTGGGCTTTGCACATGCTCTTTCTCCAGCCTGCAGAAATGTGCTCTCCTAGAACTGCTCTATTTATGGAGGTCTTGCTCATCCCGTAAGATATTGGTCGTGTATTTCTTCCCTTGAAAATTATCTCCAGGCTGCTCAGGCAAAGTCCCTCTGCCTCCATCTTTATCTCAACAAGAACACTGTACTCACAGCTTTATGGAGGTGTTTATTACATTGTGTATTCGTTACATGTTTACAGTTACCCCTGGATTGTGGGTTCCTTCTGGACAGAATCTTGTATTCTTATCTCTGTGGCCCTAAGAAGGACTTTGTTGGTGATTGAAAAAAATTTGTTGATTGAAAAATTAAGTAGTGATATCTCTCTTTAACAGTCATGGAAGCCTATCATTCCACAATTAGAAATGAGGGTTAGAATGTTAATTTTCTTGAGAAAATAACTGAGGTGGTGATGGTCGTCAGATTTAAATGAAAGCAAAGATCCAAATACCTTTCTTCTGAGAACTTTAAGGAAGGAGACAGTGAGAAGCAAGTATACCTGGGAGAGAGGAGGAGATTTCACAGAAAAGGGAGACTGAGGACAAACAAAGCAAAAAAAAAAAAAAAGAAAAAAGAAAAAAGGGGAAAAAAAAAAAAAGAGCACGGAGGGCCTCTTTATTTATACTAAATTTCATTCTTCCCAGAAGGTCACTCAGATAGAAGCCTTTAGAATTAGAAGGACACCATTTCCTTAAAATTGTTAAGTGATTGGCTTTTGCAAACAATGACAAACTCAACAGAGTTAATGCTTATTGTAAAGAAAGGTGATAAGAACAAACAGATAATGATCTTTTAGTTATCAGGGGGTATAAAACCCAGGTAGTATTACTAAAAGCAGATAGGAGCGATGTTTATCTCCTGGCCCCCTTCTCTTAGCTTGGTCAGTGGCTCCTGTCTGGCCCATGCTCCCTGGTATGGTTCAAGTCAATACCTCCTTTGTCATTTGGGACCACGGAAAGCAAAGTGCCTGCTCTGTAGTGTTAGGGATTTGAAAAACCTCACTATCTCCCACTTTGGGGGCTGGCCAGTCAAGTTATTGAGTTAAAGGTTGCTGTGTCTTCAAGCCCCTCCAGACTTTCTAGCCCACTGTCTCAGCCTTTAGTCTTCCTTGGTCTCTCTCTTCCCCCCCGTGTTAAAGTATCAAGCTCTACCAGCACTTGACCAAGCCAACCAATTAAGATATTAGAGTATGCTAAATCTCATTCTCCTCAAACCATGAGTTGTTGAGAATTTGCCCTCCAATTATGCGTCAGTGGGTAGTGGCTTACATTGTCTATGAATTGCCCATTATCTTTACATTTACTTGGTGTATAGTTCATGTGGGTACTGAAAAGAATAAAGACATATTTGCATGTGGGAAAATACTGAACAAATCAAGTTGAGGTAAAATATAATCCAGTCTTATGTATCCATGCTAATGGGATTCTGCTTAGTTGGGGTGAAAGTGGGGAGAAAAGTGAGAGCATGTGAATGACTCAGTCAACACGGAGGACAGAAGCGGGCTGCCCTTGGCATATGAGAGAGCCTCCCAAGCAGCCAGGAGGATGGAGCAGGGGCTTTTGCCCACAGCCTTCTTCTCACTGAGGCCTTCATGAAGCTCAGAAAAGCTCAACTCTGCACAACCAATTGAACTGTGCCTCTCCTAACACTAATTCCTATGAATCTAGGAAAGGTAGCTGGGGAAGCAATTAGAGAACAAAAAAATAATTTTAGAGTCTTATTGCTTTTTTGGTACAGGATTAGGGTTTTGTTGCTTCTGTTGTTTTTTATGGCACAGAGCCAAAGGAAATAAAGCCATTCAAAACTTTTACATCAAATTTCTGCTTTCAAATTGCCAGAAGAGGAAATATAGTTGAAAGAACATACACACACATCCCAAACACATATATTCCAAATTATAGATTTACATACACATACATTTTGTATTTTGTCATGTCACATTAATTCATTTTAATTTAACAAATATTGACCATGTTCTGTATGCATAACACTGAGTTATAGGTATAAAAAGTAAGAAAATTAGCTTTGCATTTCAGGAGATCAAAATCTAATGGAGAAAGAGCCATTGATAAGAATCTCAGATGCAAGGATTTAGCAAGAATGCCTAATAATAAATTACTATTTATATAATGAAGTCATTGTAACTCATGTTTTGAGTTGTCTATCTTCTCAGCCCCAGTTCTTCCCAGCACCTTTTGCAGGAACCCATTTTGTGCTGGCTTCAATTTGCTTTGCACAGGCCACTCTGAAGGTGTCTCACCTGGGCCTCTGCCTCTTGCTTCTTGCCCTGGGTCTTATCTGAGGCAATGGTGTAACACGGACGTTCACAGGAAATCACTCAACTAATGCTTTAGCAACCTGGAGGATTAGGTCGATGAGGTGGAAGAGAGGGTGTATATCTCTGATCAGTCAAGAACAGAAGCTGATGGATAAATGCTCTACCTTGTTGTCATCTGGGACACATCATTCTGAGGCACATTTCGTGATGTTTTCCAGAAGGTTCCCTGCAATCCGTACCCAGTCACTTGGATTGGCTTTTAATCCTTTCTGTATTCCTGCTTTATGGGATTACTTCCCAAATAATTTACCTGCACACAGATAGGCCTTTGCTTCAAGCTGTACTTTCAGGAAAGCCAAAGCCAAAAAAAAAAGTAAATATTTTTGAGCATTTACTGTGTGTCAAGCATTACATTGATGGTCTATATGAAATATCCCAGATGATTCTTTCCAGATACCTATTTAAGGTAGTAGGAGGGATGATTATTCTCGTTTTACAAATAAACTGGTTTAAATAGCTTAGTAACCTGCCCATGGTCATACTGTTGGTGACAGCACCAAAGTTTAAGTGCAGATTTGTTTAATACTAGGGTCCAAACTCCCACTGCAACAACAAAAAGCTCAGAAGCATGTGGTTAGTGTGTTGGGCATTGTGGTGCCTTCCCCAGCTTCTCTCCCACTCCTCTGTGCACAGCCATGTGGTTTGACTGGGGGAGGTTTGGCCTTGCCTTCCCTCTGCCACAACTTCAGAGGTGATCTGATTGGTCTCAGCCTGATTAATCACTTTTTTCTTCCCATAGTGTTTCAGATATGTCCAGCCTCTACCTATCAGGACACAGCATTTACCAGGCCACACTGATTGGTCATGCATGAGCATATGACCCAAAATGCTTCAGTTCGAGGTAGTTAAGTGATTAACATTGGAGTACTCAGAGTTCAGTCTTGGATCTCTTCTCTATCTGTACCCACTCTCCTGGTGACCTCATTTAGTCTCGCGGTTTTAAATATTGCTTATACATGACAATCTCCAAATGTTTATGTCCAGTATAGACCTCTTCTCAGAACTCTACACTTGTAAGTACTGTTGTCTATCACTTAGTGATGGGGGATATGTTCTGAGAAATGAGTCAATAGACAATTTCAGGATTGTGTGAACATCGTAGAGCATACTAACACAAACCTAGATGGTAAAGCCTACTACATACCTAGGCTAATATGGTATGGCCTATTTCTCTTAGGCTATAAACCTGTATAACATGTTACTGTACTGAATACTGCAGGCAATTGTAACACAATAGTATTTGTGTCTAAACATATCTCAACATAGAAAAACTGTAGTGAAAATACAGAATTATAATCTTATGGGACCTGCATTGTATATGCTATCCATTGTTGATCAAAACATTGTTATGTAGTTGCATGACTCTGCACATCAATTACCTCTTAGGCATTTCCACTTGGGTGTCTAACAGACATATAAAATTTGACATGTCCAAAAATAAACTCTGGATCCCATTTTTTCTCAACTCAGTTAATGCTAACTCAAACCTTCCAATTGCTCAGGCTAATACTTTGGAGACCTCTTTGACTTTTCCCTTTCTTTCACACCTACCCTCATTCATTCATAAATGATTGGCTCTGCTTTTAACGTATAAGCAGAATCTGACCATGACTCTGCACTCCATTGCACCATCCATTCAAGCCAGCACACCTTACCTCTGGATTCTTGCCACCTGGCTTCTCTACTCCCAAGGCCAACCTGTTATCTACTATTACAGCATTTACCTGCTTTGACACGTTTTTTTTTTTGTTTTTTTTTTTTTTTTTTTTTTTAACCTTTGGAAAACACTTCCATCACTCATACTGAATTACATGGTTCTAAATTTTAGGCTGATGGCTAAGTATATCCATGATCAGTATTTCAATTAGGCCTTTGGGACAATGTATTAATAGATTTTGGTGATGGCTAAGATGATTGGGAGGCTTAAAGAGGAATATTTAAAAAACATCTGTGACAGGGAAGGAGGAAGCTGTTGCTTTCTTGAATTGACTCATATCCAGAGAGGTCAAATCATTTCTGGGGGCAAATTTTATGTCTTCACCTATAACTTAAGCACCTTGATATAGGGAAGAGCCTCCAGGCCAGCATTCAGGAGAGCTGGTATTAGTTCTGCCTCGTTAACTTTTTCTCTTAGATAAGTCACTTATGTTTTGGGGTTATTAATCCCATGTGTAAAATGGTACACATAATACCTGCTTACGTACCTCACAAAGCTGTTAGTATAAAATGATGTAAGTTATCAATGACAAATTTTTAAGTGGTTTCTGTGAAATCCTACTAAAAGATGTATGGGAACTCCCATCTCCCATCTTTCCTGAATTGTATGTAAAGTTATGTTTGTATATGTGCATAATACTGTTTCTTTTTCTGAAAATAAGGTCTCTAGTTTTCATCATCTTAAAGGGAACATGACCTAAGAAAAATCAAAATATTCTGGTAGAGGTACTTTATAAAGTACTATTCAAAGAAAAGTACCATCTGTTGGACTCATCCTATTCCTTAAATATCTTTAATGACTTTATTATATAGAGAGACAGGGACCCTTTAGTAAGAAATTGTGACTCTGGCATTTAAAAATCAATGACGAATCAGCAAGCTTTATGTGTCCATAGCCTGTTAGCAAGATTAGTAAACCTGGTTTCATATTATCAGTCCTGATAATGCTGCAATCTAGACCTGACTGTGAAGTTCTGAACAAAGTTGAGGTAATTACTAAAATATCTGAATAGTGCGCTTGTAATTCTCCAAACCCAATAGATTACTATATTGAAAAGTTCCTTCCAGTCATGTCCTTCCCTCTCTCTCTTTCTCCCTCCCTCACCCCCTCTCTCCCTCCCTTGCTTCCTCTCTCCTTCCCTTGCTTCCTTTCTGTCCTAGGCATTTATTGAATGCTTGGCAGGCCTTGAACAGCATTGTGCTGGCATCAGTTCCTTGAGGAGCCCTGTCCTGTGAGTTCAAAAAGGGAAACACCCTGGTCCCAGGAAATAAATGCAGGACTGGGAGTCTGAAACCTGTCTGGGAGCCCAGCTCTGCTATTAAAATCACTTTGTGACCTTCTGTCGGTCACTTAACCTGCTGTGCTGCTATTTGCTCATCTGTAAAATTGCTCTCCCTCTTGGGCTCATTGTGAGGATAAAAGAAAATAATAGGTGGCAAAGTGCACTGAATGGTAAAAGTCTAATACTAAATCAAAGTATTATCATTTTAGAAGTTTATCCCTGAGTAGTGCTGACACTGACATATGGAAGTTAAAGCTGCAATTAGGGGCTTGCTTCATCTTTAATCCACCAATAATAAAGCATTCTCCAAGCAGTGACCCAATTTCAAGTACCCTATGGTTATTCTCAACTTTTTCTTCTTGGTATAAGTACAGCAACTCTGAATTTTTGAGGACAATTCCAGTATCAACTAGTCTGTAGTCTTGCTTCTTTAAGTATGGGTTTAGAAAATGTATCAGTAAAACTATTAGAAGCCTTATTTAATAGCTGTAGCCCTGTGTGATGATTTTATTCAACGAATCTTGACTAAGGCCTGCTATATGCCAGACCTTGGGGATACAGAGACAAAGCACATCCTAGACCTAAGGGAGCTTAACAGTCTGGTAAGAAGAGACGATGAAGAAAATGTGTTCAAAGCAATGGGAGAATATGACTAAAGCCGCTCTCCTTTGGTGAACATATACTACATGCTAAGCACCATGTGAGAACTTTTTATAAGTTATCATTTTTAAGCCTTCCAACAAAATGAGGTAGATAATTTTACATTTATATTCAGATGAGACACTTGAGCTTCAGAAATGTTAAGTAACTTGGTCAAGATCACACAGCTAATAGGTTTCATCAAGGATGCAAAATTTGGCTCATCTGACTTATAGACACTATGAGAAAACAGAGAAGAGCATTTAGCCTCCAGGGAGGGCCAGAAAAGCAGCTAAAGGATTGCACTGAAGTCTAAATTGAGCAATGTATTTGTTTAATGCCAAGGGATGAGATATGTTTTCTTTACTAGATACAGTTGGATTACATTTTGATCTTAGAAAATAAGCTAAGTGTTAAATCAAAAAAGCCCTGTTATCATCTGGCTAATTCTAAGATATAAACAGGTTTAGGTGACTCTAACTAAAGCTTTCATGATCAAAATTTCTTATCTTTAAAATAATAGGTAAAATGCCTCTTCTTGTGAAAACCAAGCTAATCCAGTGTTACCTCTATTAGTAGGTCCCTATTCTATATTTCACTCTAAACAACAAAATTAACAAAAATTAGTTTAGGCCAGGGCTTTCACTTGTATATTTCTTCCATTTGCAATATTTTTTGATAATTATTTGGGGATTTGGAAAAAACAGATCTCCTTAGTCTCCTGATAGTTACTCATTCCCAAAGCTCCACCATGAGAGCTTTGTTTCTTTACCTGACATCTTTGGACTCTATTGTCATAAATGCACTTTGAAAACAATAACTTTTTAAATCGGCGATCAGCAAACAATGGCCTATGGGCAAAATCTGGATTGTGACCTGTTTCTGTATGGCCTACAAGAGCTAAGTTTTATAATTTTAAAAGTTTTATAATTTTAAAAGATTTTCTTACTTAAAAGAATATGTAACAGAGACCATATTTGGCCCACCAAACCTAAAATATTTACTACTTGTCCCTTTAAAAAGAAGTATGTTAACCCTGCTTTATAATGAGTGGTTCATTTCTCGGGGAAGGGCAAGTTTTCAAGAAGAGAAGATAGGTTTTTGGGCCCTGGAAATATATTTCCCACTCACTGAGGGGCTGTGGGAACCAGGGGGTGTACCACTCCACTCTCTTCAGAAGAGAACTCACCCTTGTGTGGGAGCAGTCTGTACCTGTGACTCCTCCAAAATTTACCCCAACTTTTAGGCTGAAGCCATGCTTTTTCTGAGCAGCCTCAGCCAATATCTGACATGACCAATGTCAAATGGATTATCCTGGGATAAACAGCTTTACTCACAGTTTAGCATGAGACTGGACATAGCAGGTGAGCAAGAAAAGGAAAAAAGAGTCAAGATAAGATAATATTGGTATAGTGAAATATAGTTGTCTCTAGATATTCTCAAGGGACTTGTTCCAGGACCCCTGTTTATGCCAAAATTCTCACTCCTAAGTCCCACAGTCAGCCCTGAGGAACCTGCCTGTATGAAAAGTGGTTCCTCTGTATACTTGGATTTCAAATCCTGCCAATGCTATATTTGCCATCACATTTGGTTGAAAAAACGCCGTATATGAGTGGACCCACACAGTTCAAACCTGTATTGTTCAAGGGTCAACTATATAATTTTACTTAAACATTGTATAACAGTCATGTAAACTAAGCCAGTGTTGCCTTAGCAAATAAAAATACAGGATCCCCAATTAAATTTGGATTTCAAATAACAAATCTTTTAATACATGTATATTTCTTAGCATAAACATTTCCCAAATGTTTATCTAAGGGGGTGTGGTAGAGTGTAGGCAGTTTGTTAGAGGAGTTCCATAATGGGGGAAAAATAGTATAAGTGTATCCCAAATATTGCATGGGACATACTTATACTGAAAAATTATTTGCTATTTACATAAAATTCAAATCAAGTCATATGTCCTATATTTTATCTGGTAACTCTTGTTTTATGTTTATATGCTAAAAGAAAATATATTAAAACATAAATCATGTCTTCATCAGAAAGACTAGTTTTTATAGTTAGATGGGAAGTTGCTATTCTCTATTTTTTAATTCATTCAACCAGTCTATGTCTTTTAAGTGGGGCATTCAGACTGCTCATGTTTAGTGTGAGTGTTGATATGTGGGATCCTGTTCTGTTCAGCACAATGGATGATACCTTATTCTTTTGTTTTCCTTCTTGTACAATTATTTTATAAGAGCTGTGAGCTATAACTTTGGGTGTTTTTAACACTGGTTGGTATCTCTTGTGTTGTTGCATGTATAATGCAATTTTGAGCATTTCCTGTAGGATGGGTCTAGTAGTGACAAATTCCTGTAATGTTTGTTTGTCTGGGAAAGACTTCCCTTTTTGCAATGAATCTCTCAGGTGTTTATTGATCTTCTTATATCTGACTGTCTAAATCTCTAGCAAGACCAGAGAAGTTTTCCTCAATTATTATCTCAAGTAGGTTTCTCAGAACTTGTGCTTTTTCTTCTTCACCCTCATCGATGCCTATGATTCTTATATTTGGCCATTTTACATAATGCCATATTTCTCTTAGATTTTGTTCCCCTTAATTCTTCTTTATTTTTGACTAGGTTAATTCAAAAGAGTAGTGTTCAAGCTCTGAAATTTTTTCTTCTGCCTGGTCTAGTCTATTCTTAAAACTTTCTATTTCCTTAAATGAATTTTTTTATTTCCAGAATTGCTATTATTTTTAAATGTATCTATTTATTTAGTAAATTTGTCATTCATTTCCTGAATTGTTTTTCTAGTTTCTGTAAGTTGATTTTCCATTTTCTCTTGGATTTCATTGAGTTCCTTACATCCCATATTTGGAATTCTTTATCTGTCATTTCATTATTTGCACTTTGGTTAGGATCCATTACCTGAGAAATAGTGTTCTCCTTTGGGGGGTGTCCTTTCACTCTGATGTTTTGTACTTCTAGAGTTCTTGTGCTGATTCCTTCTCACTTAAAGCAGCTGTTGCTTCTTGTTTGGGGATTTTCTTTTGTTTAGATGGGGCTTTTTGTTTTTTAGTTTCTTACTCTTAAGAGAATGTCTGTAGCATATGTTGGGTAAGGATATTTGGCTTTGCTTGTGGGTATCTTTGAGTCTCTAGGTTCTGGATGAATACCTTGGTTATAGATATCCTTAATGTGGTGGTTTCCTCAGTTGCTAGTTGTTTACAGGCTGTAGCAGTAGTGAGCTATGTGTTTGGGCAGATTCCCTGCCTCTTATTGATGAGAAAAAATGGATGTCTTTGATATTTTTCTTTACCCAGCCCTGTGATCTTCTTAAACAGTGTGAATTATGTTTGGATGCCCAGTTTAATCTCTGAAACGGTAGGTGGTACTTATGGGTAAGAATCAGCCATGCCCTGTATGACTGAGTCAGTAAATGCTGTAATGGGCTGTACAAGTTGTCTTCCCTGACAGTAGGTGGTATTCGTAGGAAAGGGCTGGCTGCAGTTTTCTTTTTGGTACCTGTGACCAGCTGTTTTTCCTCAAAAGAATCACTTGAATGCCACAGGTGGTAGGTGGGGCCATAGAGTTCCCAGGAGACTCCTTATTCTCCACCACAGAAGTTATAGGTAGAGGAGCAAGGCTAGGTGGGGCTGGTTCAGAAGAACCTGTTTTCAGGCTCCACAGGGAGGCACAAGAGCCATTGCAGCAGGGGTCAATGGTTATCTTTCAGATCACTGGGGAAAGCCACCAGGGAGTGGCTATAGGCCCCCAAGCCAAAAAGTCTGCTCATGCAGGAGTGGTCATCTGGGATTCACAGACTGGGCTGTCAAGAGTGGATTTCGTTCTTCTCCCTCCTCCCTTGCCCAGTGGATCTTCTTTCAATGTCTGGATACAAGCAGAAGCCCAACTAGGTGAGCTCACCAGCAGTGGTGTGGTGGGCTGGGAGCTTCCCTGTCCAGTATCCCATACTGAACTGAAAGCATGGCCTTTCTGTGGGGGGATGGATATTCTCCGAGAGCACTGCAGCTCAGACCCACACTACAGTTTCATTTCAGTTCTACCCACATGGTTTCCCTCACTTCTCAAGATTAGTTCATAGATCTCCCTCTATGCCTCTGAGCAACATGACTGACTTCTGGGGATACAGTATTGGGCCTGTCCCCTGTTTTCCCAAGTTCAGTCCTTGACCATTCCAGGGAAAAGTGTGCTGGTCCCAAACTGTGGAGTACTCAAGCAGGCTTCATGTCCCTCTGCTTTGGGGTGTGCCCTGCTCTCCTGGAGCAGCATGGTGAGCAGTACCCGAGAGGGTTTGCAAGCAGGGAGCTCAGAGTCTGAGTACCCCTGGGTCCGCTGAAGATCTTTAAGAGGAAAGGTGTGAGCCCCACTCTCTGTGGAGGCCTCAGTGTAATGGACATGCCAACAGTAGGGAAGCAGCTGCTCCTGGGAGCCCTGGCATGATTGTCCCTTGGGTGACCTGTACCACTTGGCAGCAGTAGGTGAAGAAGGAGAGAGAGAAGAGTCGGAATAGATGGGTGCTGGCAATCTGGTCCCCTTTGTCCCTCTCCCAGGAAGGCAGCCCTCCCATTGTGTCCAAGCTCTGGGATCACACAGTTCCTCCATGACCCACCAGCCCCTATGACCAACACAGTCTGGGTAGGAGTTGGGAGATATTTGTGTAGGGACCAGTGACACAAAGACTGAGGAGCTGAAGCTTCTTGGGGAGGTCAAAGGCCCACAATGGGTGGAGAAGCTGTATGGTGCCCACCATCTCAGGGCTTAGGTCTGTGGTGAGGGGGAGCAACCCTGAGGAGGCTGGAAGCTTGGTGCTTTGTTTTCAAGAAGCTCCCAGTTCACTGATGGCAGCAGCTTTGGGGGTCATGAGGGCAGAAAAGCTCTCCAGCAGCTTGGGAGCCTGCTGACTTCCCGAGATATGAGGGAAGGAGAATTAAACCCCCAAACTACCTTCTCCATGAACCCCCAGTTTCTCAGGAGTTGATCTCTGCCAAAATCTTATTCCTTCTTGTTGTGCTCCACAACTTCTTTCCATGGAGTCTCTGGTATGTTCTGGCACTTTTCCCTCTGAATTATACCTGAGCTACATTTTTTCATTGCAAACTTTTCCTACTTTCCAAGATGATCTAGCAACCAATATCTCTCATTAGCCATGTTAACCCCACCTCTCTCCATTAGTACTTTTTCTATAATGAATTTTTCTTCTTTGCTCATATATAAATTTTTCCTATTAGAATGTTGATTTTTCTTACCAACTGGAATTTTAAAAAAATATATTAAGGTTCTTAATCTTTTGTTTCATTGTATGCCAGAAATATTTTTCTCTAGTTTGTCAATGGTCTTTTAATTTTTTGTGAATATTTTTATTATGCAAAAGTTCTGGAGTTTGTATGTGATCAATTCTATCAATTTTTTCAGTCTTTGAAGATATACTGAGAAAGTCATGCTGAGAAAGTTATGTCCTCCATCATTTGCAAAATATACTCATCAGTATTTTTCTTGAACTGTTTGCATTTAACTCTCCAACCTAGCCTAAATTTATTTTGGTGTATGATTTTCTTCTGGATTTTTGCATTCTGAGCATTTTAAATGCAATTAAGTAAAAAAGTCTTTAAACAGTTTTTTCACATACAGTCATTTTCTCCATTTCTACACAGAACTATATATGCAAAGAAAGTATAAATGTTATGACCCCCAGGGAGATCTCAGGAGAAAACACTTCTTTAATGTCTTAATGCTTCAAAGGACCTATGAACAAAGAAGGTTTTTCTTTTTCTATTGACCTATTATATTTGCATAATCTTTTCTGATGTCACAAGAAGAGAGAGCACTTGTTCTGGCATCAGAAGGCAGGACTAGGACAGATGAGTAAAAGTTACAGGAGAGAGTGTTTAGCTCAAAGTAGGGAAGACAATGCTGCCTGGAAGTCATTGTCCTGACTGTACAGTGCAGGTCTTCACTCAGAGGCTGGGTCTGGTGCTCAAAGAGATGCCATCATTAAGGATACTTTGTAGTGAGAGTTAATGGGCAGGTAGCTCATCATCAAGAGTTGGGGGTAAGAACAACATCTTTCAGTTAAATAATTAAAATTTCACTCTTCTAGTTAATTATCCCGAAACTAGGGATTTAAAAGAGCCATTTTATTTTGCTCACAATTTTGTGGGTCAGAAAGTAAGGGTCATTTTGGCTTGGGAGGTCTCATGAAGTTGCAGTTAGCTGTTGTGCAGTCAACTGAAGGCTCAGCTGGGCGGGATGTTTCAGATGGTTCATTCACTTGGCTGCCAGGGTCAGCTGTTGGCTGGGAGCTTAGCATGGGCTGTTGACCTGAGCTCTCAAGCGTGGTGGTGTCAGGGCAGCCGGACTCCTTACATGGCACCTGGCTTCCCCTAGAGCAGGTATCCCAAGAGGATACCAGGTGGAAGCTAACTGGTTTTTTCTGATCTAACCTTGCAAGTCACACTGTATCACTTTTATCATACTCTTTTCATGAAAGCAGTCACAAACACACCCAAATTCGAGAAGAGGGAACATATACTCTATCTCTTATTGGGAGGAGTGTAAAAAAAAATTGAGAACATTTTTAAAAATCTGCTATACCTATCTACACATTTCTATTTACTCTGCCCCCTCTTCACCCATGATTCATGTTTTATGGCTCCTTATCTGTGTGAGTCAACTCTGCTTTGTTCCAATGCAGAGACGTATTTTCGGGGAGGGTGGGAGTTTGCTGAAAGGGAATGTGTGATTTGTCTTTCTACAGAGCATTTCAAGCAAACAGTTTGGAGAATTTTTTATTTCAATTTTGCATTGAGTTACTATTTTTAGATTTGTTGAACATCAAACACATAATCACATCCTAAATTCATTATGTGTTCATTTATTTCCAGACAAAACCTAATTTAGCTAAGGAGAGAGGATGAAAATACATTACATTGCACCAGGCTCCATTTACCTTCTCTATGCCAGGGTTCTAAAGTTGAAATTGGTTGCTGGCCCATAACTCTCTGGAATGACAAGCTGAATCTGCTGCCCCTTCATGGATTTCTGGGTTTGACCCTCTATGACTCCAACCTCGTTTCTGCCTTTGGTCAGCTCCCCTGGTAGTCAGGCTACAATATATAAGGAATGCTATAAGGGATTCCTTCCCGGAGTAAGAGAATTTAACTAACTAAATGTATTCTAAGATCCAGTATTCCTTCTATACACACCTTTTAGAGGCTAGATAGGCAAAAGTCCAGTCATTTAAAGTGGAGAACACTGAGTTGTAGATGAATTTATATAATTCACATAAGCATTGCCATTACCTGGAAGCTGAGGAATTGGGCAGGCAGCCCCTTCATTTGCTGTCTGGCTGCGTCTGCAGAGCTGTTGTGTCTGCTTTAATTAGGGCACGTTTCCATTTCCAGAAGGGTATGAATGCAGCATCTATTTGTTGGTTTATGTCCCAATAACATCACAATGGCCTAGGGTTTATTTGCATCAACTGCTCTGGGGAGCGGATGGCTTTTTGATTGTTGCCTTGCTCCTTTCAGCCTGTCAGGGACCACAGCAGTGGAATAGGGAAGGAGTGAATTTGTGTAGCAGCAGCTGCAGTGCTGCTCTGTGCTGCATCTTCTAAGGGGGTGGCAAACAAGACCACGGGATTTGGTCTAATGAGACAGTGAAAACTGGATATATACGGTGAGTTAAATCTCCCTTTCTTTGACCCGCTTTAGAGGCCCCCCTGCTGTTCAAGTTAAAAAAAAAAAAATGAGTTAATGGGTTGGGTAGAAAACTCGAGCTATAAAATGCCTTATAGGTTTGATTAACCATTTTGAAGATCCATTTCTTTCAAATCAAACATGTTTGCCAAATTTTTGTTCTGTGATATGTGCTCATCACGGATCAGAATTTGCCTTTGTAAGCAAGAATCCTGCTATTTACCTTTTGCATCCTAATCTAGCCATTTCTTCTCATGTAACATCATACTTAGCCCCCAGGTGACCCAGGCTTGGAGATTGGTTCTTTCCATAAACAGAAAAGATATTAAAGCTCTCTGGCATTAGCAAATGTTGGTCTAAAATCAAGATCCTTCTCCTGAGGACCTCTCATGACTTTATGAATCACAACCCCCCTCCTTGGTTTCAGATGTTGATCTTGCACTGGCAGTTGAAGCATGCCCACTGCTCCTGCCTCGCCTCCGTTCCTTGAGCTCGTGACTTGTTGCCTGTTAACTCTCAGTGTGACACACAGAGATGCAGCTGTTAAACATTGCTCAGCTGTCAGATTATATATATGCACATGCACATGTGCACATACACACATGCATGGTGACATTCAGGAACACTTTGCTACCAAAGTAATGAAGAACAGAGTCTAGTGTATTTTTCCACAGAAGCCAGGAACTTTGGGTAAGATTGTGAAATTGTGTTTTATATCCTGTTGAGGTCTACAGTTCATTAATTCATCTAACACATTTATTGACTGTTTAATACGTGCAAGGTGGTAGGACATAGCAAGAAAATGTCACATCATGAAAAGTGCTATGAAGGATATTGAAGCAAGACAGTGCAATAGAGTGGGGACCAGGGGTTGAGAGTAATTATTAATTCTGTGGCCAAGAAAGCCTTCTCTGAGAGAACAGAGACCTAAATAATAAAGTCTAGCCAGGCAAAGATTTTGGGGAAAGGATAGTCTAGGTAGATGGCATGTGTAAAGGTCCTAAAGAAGGAAGGATCCTAACAAGGGCAAACAGGCCATGGTGAAGTGAAATGAGGCAGGCATGGTACAGGAAGGTCTGGTAAGGCCTTGGAGGCTGGGGTGAGGATTTCAGATTTAATCCTTACCCTTAATGGTTAGGCTGAGCCACTGGAGGGTTTTAAACAGGAGGATAGTACTATATGAATTTATAATATGTTGGGGTCAAAACTAGGACCACAAAAGCCATCTGACAGGCTAAACAGTTTTTTAGGTAACAGATGATGGTGAAATGCATGAGAGTATAGTGCCCCACTAGAAAGGAGTGGTTGAAGAATAGATAGGACTTAATGGATTTGGGTAGCGAATGGTGAGAGAGAAGGCAAGATCAAGGAGTGCTTCTAGGCTTTCAGCTTTAGCAACTGAGTAAGGTGGTGCCATTTACTGAGATGGGTAAGGCCAGAGGAGAAACAGATTTTGAATAAATGGATACTGGTATTTGGAGTCTACAGGAAATGTTAGATTAAAAAAAAAAAAAATATATATATATATATATATATAGTATTTAAATACATGGTACAAGATGCAAATCATTCTTGAATTAAAGTGTTAGAAAAACCCAAGAAACAGAGGTAAAGGAACAATTTTCAATTTAAGAAGGAAGAATCTGAGAAATGGAAGAGCAAGAAAACAAACAAAACAAAAAGCAATGGATTTCACCTGAAGCAGAAGGGACTTATTAGAGCTAAACAGATACAGGAACCAAATTGAACACATGAAGGGAAACTGAAACAAATTTCATAACAGTTTTTTTAAAAACCATATGTAAATGACTAGCTAAGTGCATTGTCATGTGTACAGCTCATTGAATGTTCAAATGTGAAAATGACTAATGTTTAAAAAAAAATCTGGGAGGCCCATTAGACTGGGGTGGCTCTGGCCCTTTAAGTTCCTATGTGACCAAACCAAAGCCCAAGGTAGGCAGTAAATTGAGACTAAAACCTTCATGAGACAAAAACTATCAACTTACCAACCATTAACCACTAACTAGGGTCTTTTCATTCTAACCAATCAAAATTGTTTTCTATGTCTTACTTCTGCCACCACTTCGTAAGTTTTCCCTCCAGCCCCTCCTAGCTCACTGATTCTGCTCTGATGATAAATTCGTGAATCACTGAATGCTCAAATTCTTTACAATTTGAATGTGCTGGATATTTTCTTTTATAACTAACCAGCACTCAGATTAAAGAACAATATTTACCAGCACCAAAGAAGTACACTCATGTTTCTCACTATTAGAAAAGTGACTTTTAAAGCATAGATTAATTTTACCTTTTTAAAAACTTAACATGAATCAGATCATATTAAGCCTATTTAGTGTCTGTTTTTCACTCACCATCAAGTTTGTGAGATTTATTCATATTTCATGTTCATTTTCATTCATGAATAATATCCCATTATATTGAATATACTATAAATTATCCATTCTACTGTTGAGCATTTTGGTAGTTTCAACTTTCTGGCTAATGTGAATAACACCATTATGAACATTCTAGTACATATTTTTGGTAAGCATATGCATATATTTCTGCTGGGTATATAACTAAGAGTAGAATTGCTCATTTGTGGTGTGTGCCTATGTTCAGTCTTAGGAGAATGTTCAGCAGTATCTATTAAGTGGTTGTAGCAGCATTCTCTTGCCTTAGCAGTATATGAGAGTTAATGTTGTTCCAAAGCTTCACCAACAGTTGATATCATTGGTCTTTTTCATTTTAATTATTTTGTTGGGTGCATAAGTGGTATCTCATAGTTTAATTTGCATTTCTCTGACTTATCAATTTGAGCAGTTTTGGAATGTCCATTCTTTTCCCATGAAGTACAGTATTGCCTTTGTTAAAAATTAAGTGACTAAATACATGAGTTCATAAGTTTTTTTTTTTTGGAGGCAGAATGAGACTAGAA
Organism: Microcebus murinus; assembly: GCF_040939455.1. Classification (NCBI taxonomy): domain Eukaryota; kingdom Metazoa; phylum Chordata; class Mammalia; order Primates; family Cheirogaleidae; genus Microcebus; species Microcebus murinus. The sequence goes on along the minus strand of NC_134109.1, from coordinate 67,562,649 downwards.
GGCAATGGCATTATCATAGCTCATTGCAACCTCAAACTGCTGGGCTCAAGCAATCCTCCTGTTTCAGCCTCCCAAGCTGGGATTATAGGCATGCACTATTGCACTGGCTAACTTTTCTATTTTTAGTAGAGACAGAGGTCTCTGTCTTGGTTAGGCTGGTCTTGAACTCCTGACCTCAAGTGATCTTCTGCCTAGGCCTCCCTGTGTACTACAATTACAGGCATGAGCCACAGCATCCAGCCAAGGTTTTCAACACTGAACTGAAGCCTACCCTTTCTTCCACCAAATGGTAACCATAATAAACAGATAGTTAAAATCAAAATGTAGCTTACGTATCTTCTAGTCCAGTGGCACTTGAAGTGTGGTCCTGGATCAGCAACAACAGCATTACTTGAGACCTTGTTAGAAATGCAAATTCTGTAGTCCTACCCTAGAGTTACTGAATCAGAAACTCTAAGAGTGGGGCCTCAAATCTGCATTTTTAACAAACATTCCATGTGATTCTGACACACATTCAAGTTGGAGAAAAAAATCAATTCTAGTTTATCTCCTGTTTACAGGTGAGGTACTGGGGACAAACCAAACAATGAGTATTTTTGTTTTAGTCAATGAGTTAGAATTAATGCTGCAAATATATCAATTCTACTAATATAGAGCAAATTTAAGAACTTCAATATATTTGACATTTCTAACCTGAACAAAATCATTAGTGTGTTTAGTTCAATATGAATTTCTTGTGAGTGGAGATTTCTAGAGGCGTTAGTAACTAACGGGGTTCAGATCTCTTTCCATAAGACTCTCCTAATACCACTGCATGCTCCCAAGCACTGTTTGGGCCAACTGGTGCAATACATCAAGGCAGAAAAGCGATGGGCTGGGAAAATTCTCCATGATATTTCAAGCTTTTGTTTATAAAATTTACCATTTTTAAAAGCTTTTCAGTCCCTCTTTAGGTAAATTCCTTACCCTTCTCTATGTTAACATTAAACAAGTACAGCTCCTACTTCTAGAATCACAAAGATGAAAGCGGCTCCCCCATGCAAGGCTCTGTGAGTTGTTCATCTCTCCTAAGCAGCCCTCAGCAAATTATGCATTTTGAGGGCTTCTGTGCAGGCTTGCCATCTGCATAGTCACTGCTGTGGTTTCAGTGTGTTCTCCAAGTTCTATGTGTTGTAAACTTAACCCCCTAATTCATATGTTGGTGGAATTTGGAGATGAAGCCTTTGGGAGGTAATTAGAATTAGATAAGATCATCAGGGTGGGGCCCCACGATGGGACTAGTGGCTTTGTAAGAAGAAGGAAGTCCTGAGCCGGCGCAAATGCTCTTGCCCTCTCGCCATGCCATGTTATGACCTAGTAATAAGGCACTCACCAGGTGTTGGTGCTGTGTTCTTGGACTTCCCAGTCTCCAGAACCATAAGAAATACATTTCTTTTCCTTATGAATTACCCAATGTCAGATATTCAGTTACAGTAACAGGAAAAAAAAAAGTCACCTTCTTCAGGTCCCGAAATGAGCCACAACTTCAGTGGTGATGCCTCCATTGGGAGAGAAGATTTAGCAGATGTCCAGGAAAGGTCATATGAATTATTGCCCATTACTCCTTCTGTTCTTAAAATCTCATGGTGAAACAGGTGCATGCTGCATAAAGGCTGCTTTCTGGATGTAGATAGGATGATCTAGGAATTGTCTCCAAAGTGCTTCTAAACCTCCACTGGTTAGAATAATCAGAGAAAGCAGAGAAAGGTACTCAACGTTTTTCATACTAAACTCAACTTCTGTTCCTCCGTTTGCTACCCAAGATATTTTACCACTCATTTGCCTTACTCTAAAGCTGTATCTTCAGGAAAGGTAATCTAGGTAATATGCAAACTTGAAAGTGCTGGGTTTTCTCTTCCTCCTTATGTTCTGAGAGTTTGGGGCAAGTATTCAAAGTATCTTACTTTCTTGTACAAAACTGTAGCTATTTATTCACACTCAGCTTTGTGTGATTTTCTAATGACAAATGAATCAATATTTCCAACATAGCAAATGAAAAAGATATCTTAAGCCCTCAGGTATTAATAGTATTCTTGTTGTTAAATTTTATCTTCTTTTGGAAATTGCCTTTTCCCTGTTTGCTTCTGTTTTTAATATGTTAGTTTCTCATGACCTTCACATTATTTGTTTGCAGGGTAAGAGTTAATGCTTCACACTTAACACAGGACTTTTCATCTTCAAAGAACTCTTTCAATAAGCTAATTGAAAGGAAGCTAGCAGAGGAGTACAAAGTTAACATAAAAAGCCCCATAAACACAAACCTGGAGAGAGAATGGCAAAAAGCAAATCATTCAAAAACATATTTATGAGAATGAATTTGAACAGATCTAGAGGAACAATAGAGCAAAGTCTAGATGGAAGATTGTTGCTAATAAGGACTGCATTGTTTCTATGTACATATACAGTTTTTCCTATTTAACAAAGTTGGGTTATCCAAATGTTGAAGAAATTCTGCCTGTGTTACTGATTATAAATTGTAGGACCAAACTATTGTTACTTACTTTCTTACCCTGTTGCTACTTGTAGCCACAATTGGATAAACAGAAATTCATTTCAAGGTTAGAGGTAGATGCTTGAAGAATCTCCAAACTTGCCTTTCATGTAAAGTTGTGGCTTCACCAGGTAAACAATTGACCTGGTTTTTATAATCACACTTGGCCTTTTTGATTTGCTAGTTTTATTCTGTTGGGCACTGTTCATAGGTATTTTCCAACTCACGGGAGGAAATAGCATGTTTGAGTCAGAAAACTCCAAGGATCTGAAGGTAATATTAAGCCCAATACCTTCACTGCTCTACCCCAGTGTCTAGCACAGTGCTTAGCTCAGGGAATACAGTCAATTAATATTTGTATAATGGTTAAATAAGTTAATGACTCACTTTGGGTTTTTTGTAAAACTCTTAAATGGTTAGTGTGAAAGTCCACCTGAGCACAACCCTTGTTTGCTTGGCTTTTTCTTTTTATTGGGTGGCTTCTTAAAAATATAACCCAATCAGTAGCTAGCTTTTTTTCTGAAAGAATATTTTTGAATATTCATATTATGTTACATGATATTTTAATATTTATAGTTCATTCAAATTCCCTATTGCCTTGAAGCTCTCTGACACATATGTGTTATATGAGCTGGGAAGAAAATTTGCATATGGCTGCAATCACTTATTTCATACTAGAAAATAAAAATCACCAAACAAGATTACAAAATCCAGTTGTGTTGCTAACACCATATTGATTTTTCAAAGGGGTCTCTTCTCTATCCTCAATCCATAAAATTGGCCACAATGGGGAAAATAACATCTTGGTGTTAATAAAACCTAGATTCTCCATGGTTAATAATATAAGACAAGGGAAAAGTTCTAGGTCTCCTGAATTTCACCTTATTCTTGGAGATCTCAAGTTCATTATTCTTGCTAATTCTATGTTGGTCTTCTATATATTTCCAAGTAACATTCTGGCCAAGTGTCAATACCTGATTCCTTATTATACCATGACAGAGCTGAGACAAGGCCAGTAGGGGAGGTCTATTTTCTCTAATGCAATATGTTAAATCGTTAAGAATGTTTCTGTTAGAAAAATGTAAGTTAGTGTGTTGCCCATTTTTGGGTCTCTAACTCTGAGCAGCTCACTTTATCTCTGAGTTCTTACTTTCTTTATCTATAGAATAGTGATATATATAATACCCATTTCCTAGGACTAATAAGAGTACTACATTAAATAATTCCCAGAAAACTTAGCATAGTTCCTTGTACATAGTAAGTGCTCAGTAAATGTTAGCTATTATTTTTATTACAAAATACAGTTGACCCTTAACCAACATGGGTTTGAACTGCACAAGACCACTTATTTGTGGATTTTCTTTGGCCTATGCTACCCCTGAAACAGCAAGACTAACCCCTCTTCTTCCTCCTCAGCCTACTCAACATGAAGAGAAGGAGGACGAAGACCTTTATGATGGTCCACTTCCATTTAATGAATAGTAAATATATTTTCTCTTCCTTATGTTTTTATTAATAGTATTTTCTATTCTCTAGCTTACTTTATTATAAAAATACAGTATATAATAACATACAAATAATGTGTTAATTATGTTGTTGGTCGGTGCCTCTAACCCTTGGATTATTCAAGGGCCGACTATATATTGGGATGTGGTAAAAGAGAAACAAATACACACACAAAAAAACGTGGATCCAGGAAACTGAGTTCCAAGAAAAAGTCAACTCACTTTAATTCCTGGTGTGCCTCTGTGAGGGGGCCAACCTCTGAGTACACAGAGCATTAGGAGCCTGGGCCTGGACTCTAGGGAGTGGGGCCAGAGCACGACAGGACTTTCTCCTCCCTCCTGCCTAAGGCTCTCCTTCCCAGTTTTGTTTTCTTGACTGAGAAGCTGTCTGTTTCAAGATAATGGAAACTAGAACTGACTTGGTCTCTAAGGGAAGGGGCCATGTGATGTGGGAGAGAAACGGGTAGCCTCAGCAGAGAAATAACAGAATAAAACAAAAGAAGCCTAACACGCATATAAGAAATATACTTAAATAGCAACAATGGGGCCATTTCATTATGTCTAAAACTTTTCTCATTCTGTAATTTTCCTTATTTCCTTCAAATGTGCTCTTCTATACACAACTAAGAGTTATTTTGTGTTCTATTCTCTTCTTAAAATTCTATCTGGGCAGCTCCTTCCCTGGCAGATAGAGCTCCCCTCTCCAGCACTAATGTAGAACTAGGAGATGGGCATTGGTGACTGATAGAAGGGGACCTCCGTGGCATGCCAGACAGAAGAGGATGACCACAGGGAACAACTGAGCAGCCCTGGCCAACTCTGGCACTCAGAGTGCTGAGGAAGAGAGGAGAGGCACTTCCCCTCTCTAGAGCAGGCGCTGTGAGGATCTTCAGAGATCCTCATGCCACTGTCCTACTCCGGTAAAAGCCCAGGGTATCACAGACCAGACTTCACTTGGAAACTTATTTTTGTGCCAAGCTCAGGGATTATTACCATGGAAATGAGAAATTGGAAAAAAAATATATTCATGATCCATTGAAAGTTTTTCTATCAGTCAGGAAAGGAGAACCTACAGGGAGGTGGATTCCATAGAGGTTAAGGCAGAGACTTTGGCCAGCAGTGGCCTGCATTCAATGTCCAGCTGTGCTTCTTAGTATATTTGTAATCTTAGGCACATTCCTTAATCTAAGCCGTGGTCTTTAAAAGGGTAATAGTAATAGTATTTACCTAATTGGTTATATTAATAGAGTAAATGAAATAATGTACGCAAAGCACCTGACATGTTAATAGCGCTCATCAATATTCCTCTTCACTTTCCGGGACCCAGAGGAACTCCTAGCAGGGAGCAGGGGCTTTGAAGAGCTCAGATGGATGCCAAGCAGGTCAGCCAGCAGTTTTAATTTGAGAGTCATAGCTCCAGCTAATGACAGCTACCACTTCGCTAAACCCCACTCCAATGCTGGTGAGAAAGGCATTATGATTCTTTTGTTTCCCAATTCGTCCTCCCTTTTGTGGCATGGTAGCCTTTTAATGTAACTTCATCTCGGAAATGCATTTTAAGGGCATGTTTTAACAGGCAGAATAAATAAACCCAGGCAGATTTACCTGGCCCTAGGGATTCAGAGTAGGCCTAGGAATAACTTCTTCATTTGAACTATTATTAATACTTATGGGATCTCAGTAGCTTGAACTCATCTATAAAACAAGGCAAATTGAAAAGAGCTTCTTCTGTAAGCTTGAAGCTCATCCTCTGTGTTTGTGACTCTGATAGCTTGAACTTTGAGCCTTGCATACGTAGATCAGTGGAACTTTTAGTTCTTCCTGATTTGTCAGTTGTGTGTAGGCCAACTTCTAATCCACTGAATTCTTTGGCTGTATCATCTCTATGCCCTCTTTTTTCACAGAGCCTAACCCTCCAGTTGATGTATCAGTCAGAGCTCATTTTGGAAAGCAAAAACTGCTCTATGTATTTTAAGCCACAAGTTCTTTAGCACATGAAATTAGGTGCTCCCCAAACCACTTGGAAGCCTGGGGGAAGGGGTTCTAAACTTGGTTTCCAGGGATGACCTCCAGAATACTTATATTGCCTCTGACACCTTTACTATTACAACTGATTCCAGAATGCATTGGTGAGCTGGCAATGCAGGGATGGGGCAGCTTTCACTATTACCACCACTGCCACTGATGAATGGCCCCTCAAAACGCTGATGATGGGTTCTGGCTATTGCTTTCCTTACAATTGCCTCTTCACACCCAGTACCTGGAGAATGGACACTAGAACAGTGTTGTAAAAAAAAAACAAAAACTGGACATGTCCTTGGTCTTGCTTGCCAGCAAGAATAGCCCCCAAAGACTCTATTCTGTCTTTTAAAATTTCATCCAAGTACATTTAATAGGTGAACTCTCATTTACAGCTAGCATTTTGGTTGCACAGAAGACTTGCAAATGTATGTTTTAGCTTGTCTGCCTCTGCAGTATAGGCAAGCACACTGAAGGAATTCTAAAAGGTAATTAGCTAGTACCAGCAAAGAAAGATGGAAGACTTGGGCAGACTAGAGATTGAGTTCAGATTCTTCATTGGCTAAAGAGGTAGAGTGGAATGGTTACCAGGAATCCAGAGGTGAGAAAATTAGACAACAGAGATGAAAAACTAGCTTTGGGAAATTTGAGTGACAGAAGGTTGAGGAACCTAGGCAAAACAGTATGGCCAAAAGTTGTCACTATCCAAGCAAGGCAGAGAGTAAAAAGCATGTGTGGGTCCAGTAACAGTAATAGAAATTGATTAAAGACTGCCACAGAAGCTTTGGGCTTCTGCTGCCCTCCCTGTTCAAAGCCTCAACTTAACTAAAGTGTGGGTAGGCCTGAGCCTGCAGGTAGAGGGACACAGGCATATTGAGCTAGCACAGGGAAGGGGTATGTTACAAAGTAAAGTCTAGGATTCCATCTGACCATCAGAACCTTTCTGGCCCCCTACTGGCCAGAATAGCTTGGCACCTGTAGCTGCATTCATCCCTCCTACTTTCTGCAGTGCTTGCTTCATATGCAATTCTCTCAAATACACAATACTGAGGTCTGTAAACTTAAATAAAAGTAGTCACTGTGTTTTGAGTATATTAGTAGAAGATCCTAAGGACTAGGTTATATGTGGTCGTGACTCAGTAATAGTGCATATTAACTACTCCCTTATGAATAAAAAACAAAACATTAAGCACCTTTATCATGCATCATGCATTATGTAAAAATTTTCCAAATAATTCATACCATTGTAAAACAATAATTATTAAAATGAAAATGCAGGAGTTAATTGAAAAAAGAGTTCATATGTAAGGATATACATACACATGTATACAAGTACATACATTCATGTGCATGTGTATGTACATGTTCATGTGCACACATATACATATACACAGAAATGAATTAATATATACACATATACACAGGAATTATTTTAAATTAAGACAACATAACAATAAAAATCCCATCACCTGAATTCTCAGGACTTAAAGGGAGAAAGCAGTAAGCAGTACTCACACACCAAAAATTATTTCCTTGGCAAAATAAGGTCTTTTGTGAAAGGAGTTTTTCAGCAAACAGATTTTGACAATTGACACCCCATGAGCACCATTTGTGAAAAGCATTTTTTTTTTTTTTTGCTGTAATTTGATGAAGCGGGAAGTGGAAATCGATAGCATGTTGCCAAATGCATTCTTTGCTGATGCTCCTGTCTTTCTCTCCTTTGCTCCTGTTCTGTAGTAGATAAGAGATAGGAGGAGCCCAGAACACAATATATGGATTTTTTTTTAAAACTAGCACAACAAAGGAAGCTACAGAATACTTTTAACCCTGGAAATATTTTCAGCACCATATTGTACATTTACTATGCAGCAGAACAGGCTGACTTCAAGCCCAAAGGTGGGTTGGGAGTTTATATGATCCCAAAGAACTTCAGGGAGAACCTTTCTCACTGGAGCTCTCATCTCTACCTCTCAGCACAGCTGGTTTCCATGACAACCAGGCCAATGTCTAGTTCAGTTTTGGAAATACTTTCCAAAGCCCATTAGGCCTAAAATCTTCTCTTTAGACTCTCAAATCTGCCTCACTCCATCCAACCTTCCTACTGCATCCTCTCCCTTTAATCTTTTCAACCTCTGGGATAAAGAACACAAGATTTTATAGCAGCAAATATACCTAATAGTTTTACAAAGACAAATGCTAGAGAAAGCACAAGGAAAAGGGGCTAATGTAGTTCCCAGATTATCCTCAGGTCTCCTGCCTGATTGCCACTCAGTGTTTCATCTTGCTTTTTTTTTTTTTTTTTTTTTTTCCTTGAGACAGAGTCTCCCTTTGTTGCCCAGGCTAGAGTGAGTGCCATGGCGTCAGCCTGGCTTACAGCAACCTCAAACTCCTGGGCTCAAGCGATCCTTCTGCCTCAGCCTCCCAAGTAGCTGGGACTACAGGCATGTGCCACCATGCCCGGCTAATATATTTGTATATATATTTTTAGTTGGTCAATTAATTTCGTTGTTATTTTTTTTTTTTTAGTAGAGATGGGATCTCGCTCGGGCTGGTTTCGAACTCCTGCCCTCAAAGGATCCATGACCGTGGGCTACTGTAAAAGGAGGGAAAGGGATAGGAGGGTCTCTGGAGGAACTTCTCAGCTCCATTATTCTATGACCTAGTGTAAGCAGGATTTACTCTGTCTGCCTTTGAGTAAATTGGTGTTTTCCAAATCAAATATTCTTCCTGCTGGTTGATGATTACATAGACTAATTCTAATCTTAAATCAAGAATATGCTAGAAAAAAGATAATTTGCTTAGAGAACTTCTAGTTTTTCCATCAACATGACCCACTTCATACCACAGTTCAGAGTAGGAATGGAACTTTTAGGAGCAGCTCTAAAGATACAGTATTTATTCTGCATTAAGTCTGTGCTCAGATGCATGCTGGCATTCACCTGACAAATTCATCACTGGCTTGAATATCTCAGAATTGTTCCATATCTGTTAACCAGATTTTTCATGAAAAATCTTATCAGAAAATGTTCTGTAAAGTGCCATTTTCAGGAGTAGTTGGTCTAAAGTAAAGATATGTTTATTTCTCCTACAATTCTGCTTACTTCTGGACTTATCTAACATCCAGATTATCTCCAGCCACCCACTGAACTGAGCACAAAGGCTGGTCCAGTGAATGACCCTCTTGAAGAGCATGCCATCAGTCATTTCACATGAAGCAGTGCACATTTGTCAGAGCAGAAAATTTGTTAGCAGAAAATTTTCTTAACATCACTTCTTAGAACTTCTAATTTCTTACAGAAACCCCAGTTTCTATCATGAAACTCTTTCTCACCATGATAAGAGTTTCACGGTAGATATAATACAGATTAAACCTGGGGGTTCTGGGAGGAAAAATGCTGTGGTTGGGGGAAGTTGCAGCCGGAAGACAGGGTGCTGGGTAGATTAAATCTGGGGGTTCTGGGAGGAAAAATGCTGTGGTTGGGGGAAGTTGCAGCCGGAAGACAGGGTGCTGGGTCCCTGGTGGGTGGCAGGGGGTCGTCTTATTGAGTGCCTGTTTGCCCAAATGGGTTGTGGTGAAATCCTGCTTTTAATTTTCTTCAGAGTTAAGGAGGCTTGATTTTCTTATACTTTGTGATTTTGGTCTTTTTAGTTGCAGTTGATTGTGACTGTCTGTGCCAGACTCTGGAAGGTCTGGACCAATCCCTTTTCTTATGCATAGGCAACTCATACCTGTTGGTACAGTTAATTTGATTGGATTAAATTTTTACTCCCCTGCCATCTTGATGAGCCATGTTCAGATGACTTCTGCAAAGTGTCACATTTCATCAATGGAAATGTTAGATTATTGAGAGGGGATAAAGGTCAGTGGATATATAAAAAGTGTGGCCTTTGGAATCTTGTTGATAAATGGACATCTTTTCATTTTCTTAAGGTTACCTATATAAGCCTGAGAAATCGGAGGCGTTTTTGTATGGAAGATTAAGGATTTTGGCTGGCTGCCTCAATTTTTCATTGTACTAGGTCCTAAGAACGGCTATTTGATTACATTTAATTTGGTTTCTGTTAGCGTTTGTTAAAACACACACATGTGCATGCATGCAAACACACCCCTGTTGAAAAATATGGCAGCTGGAGAACAGTGTTTCTAGGTAAAATGAGATCTGTAAAAAATGAGCTACAGGCTCAACAGCTAATCAGTTTTCAAACAACTGCATTAATCCAAGAAAAAAGCCTTTTCCTTTCTAATGTCCCCAAAGGGTAGGGGATATTCAACATTGTCGCCATCTTGCAGACCTTTGCCTTGGAAGGTACTTTCACAGTGTTGCTGGGTGCATTTGGAGAAAATTCAGAAAGAGGCTTATACATCAAAGTGCAGGAAAGCCAACTTAAGCTTTAGAATAAATACCCAAATCTCTTATCTTTTCATATCAGTCATTTGCTGAAATCCTTGCAAAGTAACTTATAATAATCAGAGGAGGGGCTGGGAAAATGGGTAGGAAGGGAAATTATTGGATTTAAATATCTGATTAAAAACAAACAAAATTCCAACATCCTTAAAATGTGGAAAGTGAGAGGAAAGAAAGTGTTCAAAATCTATATAAGCTTCTTATAATAAAAACAAATCTCCCAGTGAGAACAATTTTCCACAAAGATTTACTGTAACCTAACTGATGAGTTCCAATTACCATCCAGGAGAAAGAGAGACTGAATCCTCGTCATTATACCCCTCATGTTTGTAAGATAGAGATGAAAAACAGTACCTACCTTGGAGTTTTTTGTTTTTTGTTTTCTGTAAGTACTAAATTTGGTTAATATACTGATTAGAATAGTACCAAGTATATTGTAAATGCTAGGGAAAAGTGTGCTATTATGATTATTTTTTATTATAATAGTAACATTTAATGATCTCTTAATACAGAATTTCTTGGTCTTGGCATCACTGACATTTTGAGATGAATAATTCTTTGGGGATGGGTAGTGGAGCTGTCATGTGCATGGTAGAATATTTAGCAGTACTTTTGGCTTCTACCCATTAGATGAAAGTAACCCCCACTCCATCTAGTTGTGATACCCAAAGACATCATTAGATATTGCCATATGTCTCCTGTTGGGGCAAAGTCACCCCCAGTTGAGAAATGCTGCCTTATTGTATCCCGGGCACTTTTCCAAGTGCTTTGCAAATGTTATCCATTTGATGGTCATTATTTTTTTCTTTTTGAGGGGCACTATTTTAATGCCCGTTTTATAGATGCAGTAACTGAGGAAGAGAAAGGTAATTTTCAAAAGTCATATGGTTAAAAATGGTAGAGTCAGGATTCACATTTACATAGCCTGACATTCTCCACCATATTATAATGTATATGAGCTCTTGGCAGAGCCAATAAAAATAATTATTATTTCAAAAATAGTTTTAAATTTTAATTTGGGGATATTGAAAAGGCAGTAGTTGAGTTCCGGAAAACAGGGAATACTTTTCATGCCCTGTCTCTTGGTAGGAAAAGGCTCAGTTGAAATACTTCACTAGTAAAATAATGATATGGATGTGTTACAGTTCCTTAAATTTTCTATTTAAATCAACTGTCAAAACTATGTCATTTTTGTCACAATTAAATACTTACTGAGCATCTAAAAGTATGGGAAACTGCTAAAAGGTATTTAAAAAATGAGAAAGACTGGTTTCTATAGTAGAGACTTGGGAGAGTTTGCCCAGCACTTGTCTGAAAATCCCACCCTTCCCCCCAGTCTTAATCTTTAACATGGGAGCCTGTATGTTAGTATAATGTCATCTTGTCTCTTGAAAACACCTGTCCCAGGCTAGGGCAAACAGTCTGCAACCGGGGAATTTAAACAGGCATCGGAAAGTCTGTGGCCTCCTTCTGGGGCTGAAGATGCAAGACAGAATCTTTTGAGAATTGGTGGTGGTAAGGTTTCCACCATGTGGAGAGAGACCAGGCAGGAACATACTAAACAACTTTAGTTGACCTAGAGTCTTGGAAGTTTCTAACCCTCTTGCTTTAGGTTGCTGGGCTCGGCTGCACTCCTGAGCCTCAGTCGGATTGTTCAGCCTACCTCAGATAATCGGCACCAATGAAGGCCCTTTGTTTTGCCAGTCAAAAGCATCTTGTCCCTTGCAAGAGAGTCTTATTACTATTACATCTATTATCAAGTTTAGAGGACTCAAGAATTATTTGGTGGTGCAGATTATGGAGGGCTTTGCCATGTGTATTACAGACAACGGACCTGGAGAGTCCTTTCATGGCGATTTGACAAGTCTTGCAGCGTTATGAAGGTTGGATTTGTGAAGTACTGGGAGACCTCTTGGGAGGTCTGCAGAAGTTTAGGGAGAAAGAAATGGAGTCTTGTATTACAGGTTAGAGGAACAAGAACTGAGATAAGTTGGAAAAGGGTAGGAAAAGATGTTATAAGATCCTTGAAGTCCCTAGTGTGATATAGGAATCAGGTAGTCAATGTTAATAGCTGTGTTCTTTTGGGAACTTGAGGCGATGTAGCAGCCAGCAAACTCTAGCCTGGCTCTAAGTAACCTGGGAAATTTTATTTTTCCTTGGACAGGCAGAGAATCACACTGGAGATGAGTAATGCATTTGTTCATGTAACAAATATTTATTAAGAGCCTGTCATATGTAGATACTTTCCTAAGTGTTTGGATAAATCAGAGGACCAAGAAGACAAAAATCTATGTCTCCTTGACCTCACATCCTAATAGCAGAAGAGACAGACAACATATAGAGACTTGAAAATGTTAGGAGAAGTTGTCAGGGGAAATCTAGAATTTGAAATCAAGTATGTCCCTTTGAAAAGACACCATTTGTCTACCGCAAAGATGTATTTTTAACCAAGGCTTATGTAGACATCAGGACATCTCTATATTCAGTTACAATTTTCTTGCAGTGTTATTCCTCTCTAAATGTAGTATAAGCACCTATTTTTATGGCTAAAATGGAGGAGAGGTAGGATGGATGGACATGGGGCATAATCAGGTCACTACTGCAATCTTTGCCCTTTGTTCTAGAAGTCATTGCTGTCTTCTCTGTGTGACCTCCTTCCACTTTTCATAAGCACTGAAATGATCTGTCTTTATCACCTGTCCTGGAACATGGGACCCTTTCCAGATTTTAGGGTCAGTAGATACAAATAACCAGAATTACATAGATTCTACATAACAAGTAGGAGAAAGGGGAAAAGCATAAAAGAAATGCTGGAACCCAGGGTGTCACTCAGTATCTTGCTTTAATACCTATAAAATGCAGGCAGAGGCTCAGGTATTGCTGTAGAAGTTTCTGTCATAAAGGAAATTGTTCTCTATCTAGGCTGCTCAGTACAGTAACCACCATTCACAGGTAACCATTGAACACTTGCTATATGGCTGGTATGACCAAAGAACTACATTTTAATTTAAATTTATTTTAATTACTTAAAAATTCAGTAGCTCACATATGTCTAGTGGCTATTATATTGGCCTAGGCTCTTGATTGTTACATGAGGAGTCCAAAATTTTCTCCTAATCATAATCGAAGCTACTGTGACATTGTTGTTTAAGATGAAAACTTCTGGGAGCTGAATTGTACTTTCAGACAACTAAGAACATCTTTCAGCAGAAACGAGCTCTACAATTGGCCTTCTGGATTGGGTGCCAAGAAAGAATGGGCTCAGTTGTGTCCCCCAGTTCATGCATCTGCTAGGAAAAGGAGACATGTTTGCAGTTTTAACTAACAGCAAAGTCGCACTCTCTCCAGAACCCAGTCCAGGAACAAACAGGTTCTTGGTTTCGCATCTAGTGAGGCCAAGCTACGCCCCTTCTGGGGGTTCCTATCTAGAGAGGCACTAAGTGTGAGGGATTGACGTGAATGGCTGAAAAGCAGGGTCTGTCTTTTCTTCCCCTGTTAAATTGCCAAAGGCATCTCTCTGTGCTTACGATAGATTTCCCCACCTCCTCTTTCCTTCCTCCTCTTCCCCTAGGAGAGATCATTGGACTGTGTGATTTCCATTAAATGTGATGTACCACATGCAGATGAAACACAATAGCAGAATGCATTAAGATGGAATCCCTTGGAAAAAATGGCCTGGGTGTTTTTCCATTTGTTAAAATTAGCTACCAAATTATTTTGTTTTTGTACAATTAAATGCAAAGTTTCCATTTACTCTTTTAAAAGGTTATTTGCATTTCATACTCTTGTGAACAATGATCTTCTTTTTAATAAGAGAAACATCACAATCATTTTCTTTTGTTTTTGTCATTATACATGTGTGTATATATATGAAAGATATATACACATTTTCACATACTCACCAACAGACCACATAGTGGTGCTCTAAACCTGCCAAAATCACACATAAGAGCTTTGCAGTTGTTAGATGAAAATGCAGTGAGCCTGATTGCAGTTAGACTCATGTCTGAAATGGACTACTGATAAGTTTCCTTTAAAAATGTCTTCCAGCATTCATCATGTTGCAAGATACATCCTTTGCACACACTCAAAAATGATGAGTTGAACAAATAGCACTAAAGGAGAAAGTCATTTGAGGAAGCCCTGCCCAATTGAAAAAACTGAAATAACCATTTCTTTTTTCTTTCGTAACTAGTATATTATTAGGTTTTAATTAAGTTCATGCCACGGCTCAGTGGTTAGGTTTAGGAATCACATGCTCTGGATAAAAGGCAAAATGAATTTAATAGTATCTATTTCAGGTTCCTCAGGTAATCAATCTTTGTGTCCCATTCCTAAACAATTTTGGCTGATAGTTGTATTTGGTGGGCTACAGAACAGTTCAGAATGCAAGGGTCAGAGTGTTCTAGTAACAACATACAGTATCAGCAACTAATCAATCTATTCTTTGAAGGTGCTCGAGTTTTACCAATTAGAGGAAATGTACACAGTAAATTTTGTAATACAGCAAAAGGTATAAACGTACAGCGTGATTAAAAAAAAAACACTGCTTTTTCAGCTAGTCTGAATTGTGGTGGGGACTACCTTATGCTCTAAGCAAACTATCCTTTTTTTTTTTTTTTTTCCATGTTTGGCCTTAGCTAATACTGCTATATTCCTTTCAGGGCACAATAATTCACATGTAATTTAATTTTATTTATAATTGTAGGAGTATATGATTGAAAATAACTGGAGTAAACACACTTTCTTCTGGAGATTCAGAAAATGCATGGAAAGTATACTTTGGTAGGCTTTGTACTTTGGAAAATGCTTTGTCTGATATTTTGAACATTTATAAATCAGATGGTCTCAGAATCAGCTGTCTATTGCCATCCTACTGTATAGCAAATAACAACAAAAGCAAGTAGCTTTAAAAAACCCCAGGCATTTGTTATGTGAATATTGCAGGTATGATGGGTATGTCTTTTGGTTTTAGCTAGGTTTGACTAATTCAGTTGGGCTTCTCTGGGCATCTGTAATTAGAAGCAAGTCAACTGGTTAAAGGCTCTTTTAGGATGGGGCAGCTCGAGTTTTCTTCCTTATGATCTTACATCCTCCTGCCAACTAGTCCAGGCTTGCTCCCAAGGCAGTAGCCGGGTACCTAGAGAGAAAGAGAACAGACCCATGCAAAGCCCCTTGAGCACAGGCTTAGAACTTGAACACTGTCTCTTTGCATTTATTCACTAGAGCAAGTCATAGTCCAGCCCAGATTCCAGGGATGGAAAAATAGACTCCACCTCCTGATGAAGGAGAATTGGAGCCATTTTTGCAATGAACGTACTATAGAGAGAACTGAGCTCTAAAAATGAATTGGTACCAACCTTGTGAGAGATCTAACTTAGTATGAAATGTAAAATGCTGCCCATTGCTGTCATACCATGTGGGGTAGTTAAGAAATAATTTAAAGAAAAACAATAGTGAAATTTATGACACTGGTCACCTAGATTACTAAACTAGAACAATTTGTTCATCCCTACGTTGTATTTCATAATATCCACAGGCTAGCTCAAAACTTCAGTGAAGCCAGGCATATAGTGCCTCATGCCTATAGTCCCATCTACTTGGGAGGCTGAGGTGGGAGGATTGTTTGAGCCCAGCAGTTCAAGGTTGCAGTGAGCTATGATCAGGTCACTGCACTCCAGCCTCAACAGAGTGAGACTTTATCTCTTAAACAACAACAAATTCAGTGAAACCAAAGTGTTATCTATTGAAGATAAAATCTTCATGATCAATTAGAACTATATAGCTATAATAATGGCTATTAATTGTGGCATGACCAAACCAGAAACAGAAAACCTTTCAGTTAAAATATTTACAATGAAAAACCTCCTGAAGAAATTTTTAGGATTTTGTTGAATCAAGCTTTATATAACACATTGTGAAATTCACATCATAACCAACGTATACTAACTATAATAAATTGAGTGATCTTAATACAGAACAGGGTTAGTCTGTGTGGCAGGTGTTAGTTCTGTTTGCCAGTGGATAGTGTTTATTATTATACTCATTTCCCTTCTGTTCTCAATATAAAACTATGAGAATTGCGATACAGGAACAAAAAATAGAGCCACAGCTATGGACTATCAAGACTTTGTTCTTGTTATTAGATCACAATTCTTCATATACAAGCTGCTGGAGACTGGTAGGTGCATATGTGCAAGTCAGACATCCATGCTGGATTTCTAAAATGAAGACCAACTCTGATGAACCCTTTGAATGTTGGTTTTCAAAATTTGGTAGCATATTAGAATCACCTGGGAGCTGTCAAATTTGGTAGCGTATTAGAATCACGGGGGGATCTTTTAAAACTGGGGATTTTGCCTTTGCAAAGACCAATTAAATCTGAATCTTTTGTGAGATGAGCACAGGCATTAGTACTTAATAAAAATTTCCCTGGTGATTGTAATGTTTAGCTAAGGTTGAGAATCATACTTTAGGCAAATGATTGCAGGGTACCATATTAATTTGATTCAGTATTCAAGCATACTCATCTACCTATTGCCTTATTTTTATTTTCTATTTTGTAAGCACAATGTTGCTTGAACATCTAGATCACAAGTTTAAAATCAAATTAATTGTCTTTATGTATAGATGATTGATACTTTTACCTTTCATCTAGATCAGGCATCCTCAAACTGTGGCCCGCGGGCCACATGCGGATGTTTTTGCCCATTTGTTTTCTTTACTTCAAAATAAGATATGTGCAGTGTGCATAGGAATTTGTTCATAGTTTTTTTTTAAACTATAGTCCGGCCCTCCAACGGTCTAAGGGACAGTGAATTGGCCCCCAGTTAAAAAAGTTTGAGGACCCCTGATCTAGATGCTTAGGTTCTTGGAGACAGATATCTCAGTATATCAAATGTCTCTGGTAACTTATGAATTCTTACAGTAGAAATAATTTAAGAAGATTTGCTTTCTGACAACCCTTTTCAAAGCATAAGTAAAAACACAAATTATGATTCGCAGGCTGTGTAGACCTAGTCTGGAAGGCCTGAAGGTGGTGCAAGTCTTCCCTTATTATTATTCAACACTCCTAAAGGAACATGAAGAGAAGAAGAAAGGGAGAAAAAAAAAAGAAAAAAAACAAAACCAAAAAAGTCAAAGGCAACCCAATGAGAACAAAAAAACATTCCTCTTAGCAGCCTAAGACAAAAGATGAAAAAGGATCAGTAAGCTGGAGGAAAAGTTAGCTTGTCTTTGTTTTCTTTTATTTAGAAAAGCTTACTTTAAAAATTTCTCCTTCCTTTCTCAATCTTCACGGGGAAGGATGGAAAAATGGGTATGTCGGTCAGGGTTTTATTGTGATTGTATGAAATTGTGATAGAGAAAACCATGCTTGACCATGTGGCAGGTCTCAGAGGCTGGGACCAACAGCTAGGCTGGCAAGATACACAGTCTTGTGCCTCCCAAGTAAAGGGGGTTGGGGGAAGACTAACATCCATGGCTCAGGTATGGTATTGGGTGGACCTTCTTTCAGCTTCATTGTCTAACAGACTTCTTCCCCAGACATTTCAGTTTCATAAAGAGGTACTGTCTCAGGATTGCTGTTTCTTCCCGACTAGTGCTGCCATTTCTGGTTTGATCAATGTATTGCTGCATATCAATGGAAATAAAAATTAACTGAGTGATTATTCTGTACCCAGGACTGGAACTGTACCAGATACTTTCCCATGCATTATCTTACTTAATTTTTGCAGCAGTCCCCAAAATAGTTACTGTTATTATATACCCTTTGGAGATACGGAAATGAATAATTAAGGAGATCAAATAACTTTCCCAAGGTTGTATGATAACTCTTTCAGCTGGTCAATATATTGAGTGCCGGAACTCATATTATTTTAAATCACTACACAATGTACCAGGTTATGCAAATGGTGGTATGACTCCATTTAAAATCAGAGAAAATGTTGGCAGATACCATGCGATTTCTTAAATGTGTTTTTTGGCAACGAATATGGTATAGATTTGCAACACACATGTACATGCACACATATCTAATAGGCATTGAAGAACCTATCCTTTCCAGTACCCATTATTATGAGGTAAGATTAAGTAGGTAAAATTTACATATCTTAACGTTTGCATAAAAAACACATCTCTCTCACCATATGCATGCAGACATGTGCGCGCGCGCACACACACAAAATTATGCTACCTCTGCTTTTCAGTGTTTTGCTTTCCTCCCTATGACCAGAAAATTTAAGTGAAACTGCTTTTAAACACATTTTCGAACTCTTCATTATCTTTGTTCTCTCCAGCAACATGATGTATAATTCTGTTCCTTTCACTGTCTTTGACTTTCAGAACTTGGAAGTTTGGGAGAAGTTGCTTTAAATATGATATAAAACTTCAAAGTGTATTTCTAGACTTATGAACATTGAAGAAGTTTGGGTAATTAATTTGGTTCAGCTTCTTCTTTTTCTCTTTAAGTGAAACTGGTCCCCAGTGAAATGACCTTTCTCTGTTTTCTTCATAGTTCTAATACGCTAAGGAATTCCTTTCAGTGAATCATACTTTCTCTCAGTTCTAAGGAAGGCTCTTGTTTTTAGATCTCCCTTTTGTTTTCACTTTGGCCAACTTAAATGGCCCACCATGCTAAGTTGAACCTCCTAGAACAGAATTTGCTCAGTGAGCTGTCATCACTGAAATTTGGATGTGTTTGCAAAACAGCAAATGTGTATTTTGGGAGCCAATTTTTCAAAGGTCAATACATTGCATTTTCAAAATCTGGACTAGATTTGTTTCTACACACTTGTTCTGGCACATTTAGTTATCTGTAAGGCTAAGCAAAAGAGTTGAGGCACCTCATTTGTTAAATTATACACACACGCACACACATCTTATATGTGTGGGTATGTATATATGCTAAGATATTTCTAAAATGCACTACAGAAACTCTTCATATAGAAAAATATCAAATCAAATTATGTAATGCCAACCTTTATTTACAGTTGGAATACAACTAGCCTCTGCTAGTGAGAAATCATTTGGTACACATAATTTGGTGAAGCAGGAAATAGGCTTATTATCTATGAACAGCTATTGGATTGGCTGTATCTCATGCCAAGTTTTGTTCTCTTCAACGATCAGAATGTAGTTTCTCTATTGTACTGTAAGCTACTTTAACTCTACTACTCTAAGATCTATTAAAGAAAATTATTACATCAACATGCATCATTTGGTACAATAGAAATGAAGCTATTGTGTTAGAACATTTTCTTACAATCAATGTTTCTCAATTTGCCTCAACATTTACTTTCAATAAATGTCTAGCTTTACCTTGGCATTTATCTAGCAACAGGGGGCTATTATATTGTGATAGTGTTCCAGTCTAATGACATTATCTCTTATATATATATATATTGAAAAATATGTTTAGTAATGAGTAGTCTATTAAGAGGCAAAAACTTAAATGAACTAGCTTATGTAAATTGCATTATTAAGATTAATATTCAAGATAAAAGTAAAATAACAACATAAAATATTTTTTAAAATTTACATCAATAAATTTTCCCAAATGGCCCCGAATGTCTTTTATTTAGGTCAAATATTTTCTTGTATTCTTCCTTCCTTATGTCTTTTTCTTGGCCACCATCAATGAGAGCTATGCAAATTTTGAAAATCGTTGAATATTTAAGATGAGATCCTGAGAACTTAAATCTCATCTCATACATTGTGGAGGAACCTAAACACACATAACTAGTGATATTTATTTATTCTTGGAGAAAAGACCAAGAATTGGCTTGTTGCAAATGGGCAAAATCTATAATAGCTTGAGGGGTTGGTCAGTTGGAAGGGAGACTCTACCACATGGATAGAGATGCCTAAAGGCTATTGATAGGCGGACTGCTGTTTGTTCCATTCCTCTGGCCAATTGTATTCTTTTTTTCTCTTTTAATTCTATTTTATTATATTCCCTTCTTTGAGGGTGATAGATTTCCTTTAGCATACACACAATATATACAGAATAGGTATGTGATATTCGTGTCTCCAAATAACTAACCCAACTTAGACAAATAGTTAATAGATTCCAAGGAGATGTAGGTTACAATCCATACTCCAGTACTGCTAATAAGTTGTGAAATTTTTGGACAAGGCACTGCAATTCTTTGGGCTTCTTTTTCCTCATCTACAAAATGGAGATATCTAATGGTAACATTTTATGTGGTATGCTTCTATAAAACATTAAAATATCAAAACTATACTGAGTCAACAACACTGACATTCTGATAAAGTAAGTTGTTATTTGAACAACTTTCCCTTGTATCTTTCCAAATATAAATCTGTGTATTTACTCTTGTAGTGCTGCTATTGGGGTCAGACCAAAGTATTATTGTCCCAAGGTTTCATTTTCAATTTTCCATGTAAATGGACTGTCTTTAACTCTTTTATACAGCATTGTTATGTTCTGAGAGTCATATCCCATGTGATCAGGTTGCTAGATTCTATATCTTATAAATTTGTTAGCTAGTGTCTGCTCCTGAACAGTAGTAACTCATTTTCATAGATAAAAAGCATGGCATATTTGAAGAATAGAATGAACCCCAGGGTTTTTGAAACCTTCTCATTTTTCATGTAGATGCTTAATTATTGCTTTTGCATGAGATAATCTGCCAAGTTGAAATAACAAGGCAGGTGATATTGATGGTGCTATGCTATGATTAATATCACTCAAGGTATCAGGGCATCATAAAATAAAGAGAGAAAAGCATGCTGAGTTAAGCCAATCTTTTCACATGTATTTTAGAAGATTATGCTTTGAATCTTGGGCTTCTTTGATTAGATGGGAGTTGTCTACCAGATGACTTGACCATGACTCATTAACATACAACTTTGGAAAAAAATGTTACTGGAGTCAGTGAAATTAATATGAATAGCACTTTTGCTTTCTTAAATGGAGGTCTTTTGTTAACTGAGAAGCATTTCTAAAGGAGTCTACTGCTTTAGAATTTTTTTAAAAAAAGGTTCTTAAGTGATAACTTAAGCAGGGTAAATAGAATCAATTCCAATTTTATTAAGGCAAAATAATGCATCACTTCTGTACTACTGTCTGTAGCACATATATAATTCCATTGTATTTATGTAATCAAACATATTTATTGCATTGTATACTTTTATAGTTTCCTAATTTATCTTAGATATAAAAGTAATCAGAGTATATTAAGATAAAGACCAAGGTTTTGTCTAATTATCAAAGAAGCCCGAATTTACTCTGACTTCAGATCTCCTGTTATTGGCTTTATAATCACTAACAGAACAATTCTAGAAAATAATTCTGTGGCTAATAACTTTGGAGGAAAGTTAAGGTGAATCACCTCATAGTCTCATTAGCTCAAATCAATGGCTAATGCCATATTCCGATCCTAAGGCTTTCAATATCTTAGCTGCTAATCTTAAAAGTCGTCAGTTTCCCACAATCTTCCAAATACAGTTTTAAATGTGATTTGATTATTTTAGATAACTTGTCAAATCAAGAATTATCTCTTTTGATTGAGCAGTGTTAGTAACTTCAAGGAAAGTAACTAGCCTTTGTGTTGACCCACTAACTGGGGTCAACATTACATCAATAAATGTGCCCAAATGGCCCCAAATGCCTTTTATTTAGGTCAAATATTTTCTTGTATTCTTCCTTCCTTATGTCTTTTTCTTGGCCACCATCAATGAGAGCTATGCAAATTTTGATGAAAATTGTTGAATATTTAAGATGAGACCCTGAGAACTTAAGTCTCATCTCATACTGGATACATTGTGGAGGAATCTAAACACACATAACTAGTGATATTTATTTATTCTTGGAGAAAAGACCAAGAATTGGCTTGTTGCAAATGGGCAAAATCTATAATAGCTTGAGGGGTTGGTCAGTTGGAAGGGAGACTCTACCACATGGATAGAGATGCCTAAAGGCTATTGATAGGCAGACTGCTGTTTGTTCCATTCCTCTGGCCAATTGTATTCTTTTTTTTCTCTTTTAATTCCATTTTATTATATTCCCTTCTTTGAGGGTGATAGATTTCCTTTAGCATACACACAATATATACAGAGTAGGTATGTGATATTTGTGTCTCATAAATATGTGAGACTATATTCAAGGACTAATAGCATATACAGGAAAAAATTGGAGAATATAGGAATGGCAAGTGATATGGATTATGTGTGGGCAATCAAGTTGTAATTCTTGTTTGGCAGTAGTCTACAGCAGAGGTCAACAAACAAAGGGACATATCATGTTAATAAATACATTGGGATTTGTGGGGCATGTAATCTCTGTCATAACTACCAAACTCAGCTTGTGTAGTGTGAAAAGAGTCATAGATAATACACACAGACAATAGTGTACTTGTTAGTAGTAGACATAGAAAATTGTATAGGTGGGTTTGAAGCTAACAATACCTAAGTGAATGAATATGGCAGTGGTACAATAACACTTTATTTATAAAAATAGTGGCAGGGTGGACTAGAGTAGGCCAACTCCTGGTGTGGGAGGTCAAAATACGAGTCAGTGGGAGATAAAATAATTTATGCTGTATTAAGTATCTTGAATACCCTATTGAGGACTTAAGTCAATCATAAATAGAGAGCCAGTGTTAGTTATTGAGTAATGAAAGTTAAAAAGTCATAGCTAACATTTAGTTTATGCTTATTATATATCAGGTACTGTGATACATACTTTTTAAAGATGGAATTTGAGATAAAGTTAACTACGCAGTATGGGAATTTTCCTTGATTTGCCATCTTTCCAAGTATCCTTTTTTTTTACACAACATGAACAAAAGCCTTATATGATGGAACTAAAGGCCATCTTTACATCTACTCAAAGAATTTTCTAGTTTATTAGCACAAAACAAATAAAGTGAGCATTTATGATATTTCTTTCATATGCCAAAGAATGCGTTGATACTATGGATACAGGAATGAATTAAGGCATAGACTAGGCTTCTATAGAGTTCATAGTCTAGTGGAACATAAAGTTGTTTAAATAATTATAGTATTAAGTGGAATATAGCAGACTTTACACTGAAATTGTACTCATCATAAGGGAGTGATTCTGTTTAAGGAAGGTCAAGGAAAGCATTACAGAAGTAATATTTAAGCTGGGTATTGGAGAACACTTAAGCATATGTCTCCAGAGAACAATGACAGTATTCCAGAGGAGTGTACAAAAACACCAAGGTGTCAAAGTACATTAAACATGCCTCCTACTTCTGTGTATCAGTCTGCATTTAATGTAAAGAGTTTCAATTAGGCAGAAAGTCATTAACTAGATAACTATAACAAAAAAGAAAACAGTAACATGTTACAGGGACAGTAATTGTAGGATTCGGGGCTAGAGAAACAATTCAATGAAGTTGGAATTATTAAAAACCTAGAAATCTAGAAAAGGCGCCTGTGGGTCTGGGACTCAGACATGTGAGGGGAAGTGAGGTCACTGGTGCTCGTATCTCTGAGGGGGTCCCCTGTGAGAGTAGTTCTGTAAGTGGCAGAAAAATTGCAAACAGAATTCAGCTGCTTTTATGGAAAGAAACTGCCACTTCTGGGGCACAGGAGCACTGCTAGGGTGATGCTCACAGGAACAGGAAATAAACCGGAAGCACACATGAAACAAGCAGGAAAGAGTAATTCCTTTCTTCCTTTGCTAGTCTTGCAGCCTCTCTCTATTGACTGAACTTAACAGGGAGACACTGGCAATGCAGAAACGCTATTTGCTGAGTCCCAGCTTTAGCATCACTAAGCTGAGTATGTAGAAAGATAGATTTGGAACTGAGACAAAGGCTTAGTAACTGGCATCTTCAGTATGTCTAACATATAAGGTATGTATTGGAAATTAGGCAGGATATGTAGTTTGATACCAGGTGAGGGTCTGGACTCAAACTTAGTCCTGTAGGCAATGGAAAGCTATACAACAGTAGATGGGAGAATTAACATACGGAATCACTCCTGATTTAATTACACATCGTATTCTCAGTCCTAGTGAAAGTTTGCTTATTGTTTCTTTCTTCAAAAATTGGTAATAGTGACAAGTGTTATGTATGTCCTAAAACAGTTATCACCAATAAGCATGCTAAAGCTTAGCATAACAATGGTTTACTCATACATTTTGGAGTTGTTAGTGATGAGAGTATTAAATTTGTTTTTACTGAGGAGAGATCCACTGTTGACTCACTGATATATCTACAGAAAGTTTCTTCCCAATTCAGCATTTGTTCTTTTATTTGTAAATGGAAGCTATTTTTAGTTTAACAGTGTTTTAGAAAATTGAGCTTAACATTCTCTATGCAGGGTGCTCAATGCTCAGGTTAGGATGTCCTTTTTCTATATCAGACAGATGAATTATAAGAACAAAGGGCAGAAGAGGTGAGTGAGCCATGGGAGGAAAGCAAGGCAGAACAGAGATGTATGGTTAGTGAATGTCCAAAAAGAGTTACATTATCTCTTGTCTTCTCCAGAAATGTTATGCTAGACCAGGGAAGACTAAAAAAGATTCAGGAGAGTTAATAATTGAGAGAGATTCGAAGGAGAACTGTTCTACATAATTTAGTGGATAGGAATAAATCTCATTCTCACTCATTAACTTGATTTTTTAATACCTTGTGGACTTTGTGTAATTTTAATAGGGGCATTTAAAATGTGATAGGCTAGAGAAAGATTGAAACTAATAAGTAAATTCAGAATAGTTAACAGAGTTACTGATGGTCTTTGTTAGTCTCAAATGTTTGCCCTATTCTTTTCTGTAACAACTCTTCTAAAATAATTATTAATGCTTCCAAATAATTTTAAAAGAACTCAAAATTTCTGAAGCAAAATGATTTCTTCAGTATAGAATATTTTTCTATGTCCAATGTGTCATCATTTAATAGACTTGATATTAATAAATTATTGCAATAGAATCTAATAACAGTGGATTCTTATGTGACAAGAGCAAATTTTCATTGGAAGTGAGAACATATATTATGATCAGAGACAGGGTGCTTGAATTGAAGATTACCACTCTATTAAAATAAAAAATAATGAAAATGATATTTGAAAAGAAAAACATGTCAAATAGAGGCATGCTATAAAGTATAGATTATAATGATTTAAAAATTTTTTCCATTAACTGTTCATGCTACTGGGAATTTAATATGCCAACATTTAGCCATAAAATATGTGCCATAGCTTGATACATGACATATCTTGAAATTACCATGAGTTATTTGGCTTGCTTTGATTTGAAACCTATACTGTACTTATCAACAAAATTGATACCCCCAAATCCTAATTAAAATACACAGTTAATAGAGTAGCCACAATATTAAGCTACGGGGGGGGGGGGGGTTGGTAAGAGGCACTAATGGCCTTTGTGATTGAGTAAGCAAATCAGAAGCAGTGTATTTGGAGCCCAGGAGGCATTTGTCCATAATGTTGGCATCTTCCCTGAGAGACAAAGCCAGAACCTGGTAGGATAGTGAAGCAGAAACTGCCAGGGAACTTCAGGAGGCATTGGGTGGCAAGACTAAGACATCTGTGACTTGGGCCTACATCTCTGTGGGGGCTTCACAGCTGTTTCAGTGTAACCATCCCCCTTTCTGGGGCCATTTCTTTGGGCTTACTGCTGAACAGTGAGAGAGGCTGATGATGGTCACCCAGTATTTGTTTACCTACCCTGGGGTTGCAAGACTAGTTAAATAATTGCTGGGCCCAGGGAAAAATGAAAACCAGAAGCCCCTTGTTCAAAAATGGTTAAGAACTTCAAGATGACAACCAACGAGCATTAAACCAAGCATGAGTTCCTTCAAAATAGGGAGCCCTATGCAGCTGTGTAGGTCATGTGCCCATAAGCTGTCCCTACTGGATTTGGAGTTAGGGTTTGTTCGTTCATTTCGCTAATTCACTTATTTTACCAGCATACACTGATCATCTCCTCTGTTATGCCAGAGATATGGCAGGGAGGAAAACAGACAAGTGCTCTGTGCTTATGAAATTTATATTTTGTTTATATGATTGGGAGGATTTGATAGTGGTGTTATGGTCCTTCTCTAAACACTTCAAAGTCATGTTGAAGTCTTGAGACTACTACAGTCAGCACAGAGTCAAATACATATGGCATTATTATGCATGTGAGCAATACTGTCTGCCTCAGCATTTATTCTAGAAATCTGTGATCATAAGGGCAAAATCCCAAACCATCCTTTGATAGCATTTACCTTTAGTTATTCATTTGATGTCTGATCATAGGTTCCTTTTGTCCATCAAGAATCCTTTGTACATCTTTTTTTTTTTTAAAGTAGAATTAGAAATGCAACAATGCAACATTAGAGTTTTAGTTTTCAGGCACCTAAGAATATTTACATAATTGACTAATCAACAGGGATTTTTTGAGAACTTGTTCTGTGCCTAGCAATGTGCTAGCTATTGTGGGGGCCACTCAGCTAGTATAAACTCTTTTAAAAGACCAGAAACAGATGACAAGATAGAGCCCCCAAAGGGGCAATGTACTCTTATTGGGCACTGACCCTGTGCCAACCTCAGTTGTAAATACTGTCACCTAGTCACATATTCAGTCTTCAATTCAGTGAATTGAAGCTCTTAATACTAAAGATAAGAGAGAAAAATAGCTTTCTCAAGATCACACAACTAGCAAGTACCAAAGTGTCATATACTTAAGTGCTAAGTAGAACATCTTTTGACCTAGATTAATTGGTAAAGTCTTCATGAATAAGGTGCCAATGGCACTGAAGGATATTTCCTTACCCAGGCCCCTTTGTCTGAGAATGGTCTCTGCCCCTCCATCCAACATGTAGCCCTAAGACCATGTTGGTACTAGGAGGCTCCATGTGCCCTTCTATGACCTCAGTTGTTTGAACTAAATGTATATATGTCTGATCCAACCTGGGGCCAATTAGATTGTCTCTCTTGGGAACCTAAAATTTGGACTCAATTTAATTAGCCTTTGTTCTCTGAGAAGTAATGTAAACAAGGCCTAGGGCTTTCTTGTTTGCTTTTGTGCATTTGGAAGCAGAAAAGTCAGTGTGGGTTAGGGACAGAGAAGAGGGAGAGAGATCCTTGTTAAGACAGAAAGAAAGAGGGAAAGGAGAAAGTGTAAGAGACAGACACACACACTCTCACACAAAGGAAGGTATAGACAGAGACACAAAGTGAGACAGACAAATTCACATGCAAGGCACAGAGAGATTGAGACTGACGGAGAAAGGAAAAGATACAGAGAAAAAGGGGAGATACAGAGGGAAAGAGAGAGAAGACAGAGAAGCAGAAGTGACCTTTTCACTAAAACGGATCCTATGTGACTCTACTGTCAATTCTCTGTACAAGTAACAGTACAAGATTCTAGTATGGAACCAAGAAGCTGTTTATTTCTGTATCTTTTTAACACTACAACCCATTATCCCTACTTTATAATCTTTTTGGTTCGTTTTATATAAATGATATAGCAGTGACTTCTTTTTCTTCTTTCCATATTTTTTTCTGTTCCTAGATAAACCTGCACAGCTGGTATTTATTTGGGTTTCCTTTTATAGCTTGAAAAATATTTAGGCATGTTTACCACAAGTGGGAATCTGGAGGCAGTTTATGTGCACATACATATTGACATATTTCTTTTCTGAAACTGGATTATAATAAACACATTGATTTAATTTTTAAATATCAGCTGATTAATAGACTATAGCAGTTTCAAGTAACTCATTTCTTTCCATCAGGCTCTTTCTGCTCTCAGTTCCCAGTCCTTGAAAACCAATGCTGTTTTTTTGAAAGTAACATCTAGGAAGATGTGATTATGAAATCAAATGCTGAATATCTCTGCAAACTCTTTAGTTTCTATGGAAATAACTAGTAAAATTTAATTCCCTCATCAGGCACTAAAAGCTTAAAATGATTCGTATTAAATTGACAAGTGCAGTAGTGGACGCCTCTTGTCAGAGGAGAGCATCGTCTTGCTTGTTGTTCCATTGTCACAATCTCTCTGCTTTGCAGTAAGGATGCATTCCCCCAAACACAGGGGATCGAGTTCTTTCTCAGTTGGGAGTCCCACACACCCCTTCATGGCAAGGGCTATGGGAAAGTATTTGCGTGGCTCTTTTTCTAGTTTAAGACTCATAGATCAACCAGTGTAGATCTCAGAACAGTGGTATGTGAGTACAAACTGTACTTTGGCACCGCCATTTTTGGGGGAGGGGGAACTTCATGTTTACTTGTTTGGTAAACATCTTACTTGTCATGTCACTGTTGGAAATGTTCTGCTCTGGTTTATAGGTCTGCTTTATAACAACCATATTGTCACAAATTTTCAGAAGCATCCAGTTA
Source organism: Microcebus murinus (assembly GCF_040939455.1). NCBI lineage: Eukaryota > Metazoa > Chordata > Mammalia > Primates > Cheirogaleidae > Microcebus > Microcebus murinus. Next base: position 67,533,853 of record NC_134109.1, on the reverse strand, counting down.
AAGAATCACACATTTATGGAAGAGCAGGTATGCCACCAGCTCTACAGGGAGCCAAACACTATTGTTGTGGCTGAGAAGAAATCCTAGAAGCCAAGGTGTCAGTTCTCGAAATAGACTGATATTACCCACTGTAGGTAATGACTCCAAAGTCAGCTGGACTATATCTAAGTAGGTAATCAAAGGATAAATCCAAATAGCTCCAAAGAGACACAGAACAGGAATTTTATATATGACTTTGATCTGCAGATTCAACAGCCTCAGAAGAGTTGTTTGTGCTTAATCCCAAATAGCGCTTACAGAGCAATTATTGTCCGTTATACTATAGTCTGAATTCAAGAATTGATAATGCTCTTTGGATAACCTTGAACCATACTATGTATTTGTTCTACCTTTACTTAGTGTTATGCTTTTAGTATTTGTCTTTCCCTCTTTTTAATAATTAGAGACAGTATATTTTAGGATAAAAGCCAGTTTACTAAATTGTATCTCCCTTCATAATTGATATTATCTAAAGTATTGTTCAGAATCCATTTTTGCCTTCTTTCTGACATCAAACCAGATGGTTTGACCATACTCGGAAGGACTTAGGAGCATAAATAAAACCAGGGTTTCAAAAATTAGATGTTAGGAAAAAAGGATTGCTCCACTAATTTGATAAAGCCCAATCACATTACTTTTATAGGTGTCTGTGAGCATTACAATGGATAATTGTTAAAAGTTGAGGAGAACTTAATCTTTTTTGTGTGGTAATCCCACCATTGACTTTCTGTCTCCATACCTTTATAGATGCTCTTCTTTCTGTCCAAAATTCTCATCCCCACTTGATTGCTCTGTTAACTTTTATTCACCTACAAAACCCACATTATTTTCTATTTCATCTGTGAAGACATTCCTGAACCCTCTTTGAAAATGGTAGGCACACTCTTCTGGGACCAGCAACCAATTATATATGGTGTGGTTCAAAGTATTAAGTATCATAGTGATCATTTTATACCTTGAAGTCAGGAAACATTCCTTATCCATCTTTGCTGCATTAGACCTATAACATGTGTTACAGGGTAGATGCTCATTGCATATTTGTTAAGTGAATAAACAAAGGATTGATTGCATAAATTATGGTTTGCCATTTAATAGAAAACTTTGTAGCTTTTAGAGGTTGGGAAATATTTCGAATACAATGTAATAATTGCAGGTTATAAAGCAATATATAATATCCAAAATATATATATCATGATCCCAAAGATATTTATATATACAAATATATGGACAGAAAAAGATTCTGGAGAGATATAGTTACATTGAAGGATTGCAGTATTTATTTCTTGGTAGTGATATTGTGTTGAAGATTTATTTTATAAATTTCTTCACTAAGTGTATTTTGTATTCTGGGAAAAAATAAGTGTAAGTAGAAAAGCAGACATTAAACATTCTGTCTTGACAGAAAGTCCTTTCAATGCTCTTATTTGGTGGTCATTCTTAGTCCCATGTAGCATTTTTCTTTTCTTGAAGAGCTAGGATTTAGATGCAGTAACTGTCACCCCTGGCCTAGAAGCCAGTTGTACAAATGAACATCCACTTTGAATTCTCCCTAGTTTACAAATGGGTTTGCATGTAAGCATAAATTACAATAGAACATAAAGATATTCTGCCTAAAGGCGCAGTTTAAACTGGGAGATAAAACAGAGGGCAGAGAAGATAGGGAGATGAGGGAGTCATGGCATCACTCAGGTATTTAATGCTACTTTGATGTTTTAATTTTCAATTTTCCAAAGTAAAATATCCTAGAATAAATAGTAGCAGTCTCCATCTTTCTATTTGGTGCTTTTGTTTTGACTGTTGTTGTTTTTATAAAAATTGTATTCTTACCATTTCAGAGAAGAATTAATACCCCCAAATCTCATTATTGTGCAATTGTCCCCTGGTGGTTTCTTTGTTTGCACATTGTAATTATGGATAGCATTAATTGCTCACAAAACTGCCATTTCTCCTGTTTACTTTTGCATGTATTTCAAATACCCATTATAAGTTCCCCACCTCCTATATAGTGAATCTATTTCATTGTGGTACAACAATGCATTTGTCTTTTGCATTGCCCTGCACAGGGTTAGAAAAATTTGTAAAGAATCCACGTTATTATTTTGGAGCAGAGCTGAGTGTGGGTTTCGGTGTAAATCTCCTCAAAGTACTTCTTGCCATAGTAGCACATTTTTTTTCTCAGAGATACCATAATTCTGGGTTGTATTTGTTGCTTCCTTTGGCAACCAAATGTCCCATCATTGCAAATTGATGGCAGTAAAATTGACCTTTATTATGGCCTTTTTATTCGCTTAACTCAGAAGGATTTACAGCATTTCATTTTGTTACCACATTGACTGTTAATGGGAACTATAAAAGAATGACTGAATTCTACATATCCTTTTTATTTTCTAATGGCCTTGGCATTATTTACCAACTAGACTTTCAGATTTTAAGATTATTCTCTTGGACGATTCAGGAAGAATTCTGTAAAACCAAAGCTGCTTCCTTATATGAGATGCACATTTTGCTATATACTGTCAAAATAATTAAATGCCTGTTATAAATTTGGGCACTTAAAGTGACAAAACCATTGCATGTAGAATAATGGAAGAAACAAAAAAATTCTAGGGAAAAAAAAAAAAAAACAACCCAAAACAACAAAGTAATTCAAACTGCTTCATCTGTAAATAATGAGAATTTAATAAGGTTCATATTCAAAAATATCTCCGTTCTAAGTGTATAAAGCATTTGTTTTCATATTAACTGTCATTCTGATCGCCGCCTTAGGATAGTGCTCAGAGAAGAAAGGTTACATTTTTCAGTTCGGAAGTGAAAGCCTGTTAAAGCCCAGCCTAGAGATGCCGGGGACTTCTTTCAATATGGACGGAAGACTCTTTATTTGCAAACCTGGACAGTAAGGGCTGAGTCTCTCATGTGTAGTTATTGGAGCAAAGGAGAAGAACTGTTCCTGAGTACATGGGAGTGAATAAAACTATAGGGGAATGGTTGAGAGGTATGGAATAGGTTTTGTTATCTCAGTTTCCTGCAGCCTTTCCAATGACTGTGATAAAATCCTGTTAGAGAACCCTGAGTATGAGAGCGTTGGTGATCACAGGAAGGAAAAAAGTGTCAATTTCAATCCAAGGCTCTATGTTTGCTAATAAATCTGAGTTTCCTTGTCAGTTTGCTGCCATTTTAACCAGTAGTAGTGTACTAATTGTTTAAAAATTTTCTCTAGTTTCCAAAGAGGCTGATTTTTGAAAACTACATTCTCTCTGTTTACACAATCACATTTTATTTTCTGAAACTTTTACATTTTAAATATAGTTTGAAATACCACTGGATTAAAATTTCTTTATGCTTTTGAATTGCTCTTTAGATATGTTATATACTTTTTAATATTTTAGTTTTGAAAAAGTAATATGTTTGCATAGTTTCATAAAACACCTGGATTATTCAAAAAGTTAATGATATAAAAACAAATCTCAAAATTCTCAAGCAAAAACAAGAACAAAAATCCAAGTACACAATAATAAAAAAATTTATCAAAATAGTGTAGCAAGAGACACACTGAGAACCTTTACTCTCATTTCTACCCGTTTTATCTCTTTTTTCCAGCCCCACACACCCTAGAGGTAGTCAGTAGCTTGTATTTGTTTATGTGTACTTACAGTAGTTAATTTAACTAGCTCTGTACTGAAAGACACTTTGGCAATTCTCAAACATTTGCGATTATAAGCAATACTGTAATAAGTAGGTTTGCGTATGCGTTATCTGTCACGTGTGCTGTTTTTATCTGTAGGATAAATTCTCAGGATTAGGATTGCTGGATCAGTTGCTAAATGCATTTGTCACTTTGTTAACTATGCCAAAAAAAATTGCCCTCCACTCGGTCAAATGTTAAACGCATTTGTCATTTTGTGAAATATACCAAAAAATTGCCCTTCGCAGGGTACTTCCACCAGCAATGCATGAAAGTGCCCTTTTCCTCCAGCTTTGCCAATGGAAAAGCTTGTCAAAATGTTGATTTTGCAAAATCAATAGATAAGAATTGTATGCCAGGATAGTTTTAATTTGTACTCTTATTATGAATAAAATTAGGCATCTTTTCACATATATATAAGGTTCATCTATATTGCCTTTTAAAATTAACTGTTCATGATTTTTGCCCATATTTCTATTAGGTTGCTGATTCTTACTGATTTCTCTGCTCTCCTTGAATATTATGAGTATTACCTCGTTGGCTGGGATATGAGTTGTTAGCATTTTTTCCAAGTTTATAATTTCACATTGGTCTTTATTTACAGTGTTTTTTTGCTTTGTTAAGCAGAATTTTTTGATTTTTGTAAGTTCAAATTAATCTTGTATGATTTCTAGATTTTGACACACTTTAAACAATTTTTTCTTGTGCTTATTTCATTTTAATTTCTTGGCTGGTCTTTTTTTCTATTTCTATCATGAGATCTGTTTGAGTCCTCCTGCTCTCTGAAGATTTATTTTTTGATTTTTGGTATTTCTTCACAATTCCTATGACTGCCTTAAAATTTTTTCTTAATTCATGTTCAGAGAGTAAGGCACAACTTTCATCTGCTCTTTGGCAACATTTTTTTCTAGTGAGTTCTCATCTATAGGAATATTGTATTCTTTTCCATATTTTTATATGGAATATATTAATTTCTTAATACACATATTGTGTTCCTAAATTACCAGGAGAGAAGGATTCTGTGGTGTAGGAGTGTCCAGGTAGCTTTAAGGTTTACATCTCAAGGACACCCACCTCTCTTACTACAGAAAAAAGGGTTCTGTATTCCTGCTTATATAAAAAAAAAAAAAAAAAAAAAAAAAAAAGAAAAAAGGGGAAGGCTCTCTTTAATATACACACAGCCTTTCCCCTTCCACCTGCCTTTTGGAGGCTGTGCAGTACCGAGGATCAGAGCGCAGGCTTTGGAGCCAGACTGTCTGGGTTGAATACTGGCTGGTCCCTTATCAGCTGATGATCTTGGGCAAGTTTGTACCTCAGTTTCGTCTTCAGTAAAATGGGTATTAAAAGAGGACCTGTATCTTTGGGTTGTAGACATTAAGTGAGCTAATACATGTAAGTGCTTAAAACATTGCCTAGCACATAATGAATGTTTGCCCTTGTTCTGTAACTGTGAGCAAATATGAATGAGCTGCGGTTTCCATCTGCCCAGCCTTTGCTCTTACCAGCCACAGCTTACCTGCCTGGTTCATGAGAACCCTGGGCTTCCTTGCTTCTTCATCCTGTCACAGGATATAGCCCTTGCCCATTAAGGAAAACGTGTACTTTTAGAAGGTATTTTTAAAGATTCTCTCAGAGATTTGCTTCCAGTGGAATCCCCTGTTTTGTGGACCTTTTCTCTCTGTTTCCCTCACTGATAGTGCCCTGTGCAACTCAGCTCTGCTCCCAACAACCCCTTCTTGTCGGGGAGGTAGACCCTCTCCTTTAGGGAGATGTCATTTGCTGGAGCTTTCTGAACCCTGCTATCACTAGACTTTCTCTGAACTGCTGTTCTTCCCTGGAGCACAAGTGTGACTTCCGGCAAAGGTATGCTCATCAAATAAAACTTGAGCAATGCCAATGAACAATTTGGAGTTTGCAGCTGTTATCTGAACCCCAGCTTTCCTGAAAATTTGTGGGTTCCCCGTTATATTTGTTTCTCTGGATGATTTCCAGCAGAAAATGTGGGATATTCCAGATGAATTTCCCACTGTACTCCCAATGAAAGTAGTGATTTTTTCCTATGCATTTTCTTTAAGAACTTGGGCTGGTTTTAATTTTTTGATTATTTGTTACAGAATCTGACACAGAATGAAATAAATGAGTGGTTGAGTGAAGGAACTTGTTTGAGAATTTCTGTTGGAGGGCACATTCCTCTTCCAAGTTCAAATATTCTGCAGCACAGGATTCTGGGCACCCTGGCCCTCTGCAGGGCATTATTTTAGTACTTCATGTTGTCTAAGTCTTTCCCTGTGTTACTTCAGAGTCCCACCACTCCCACACAGTAGGAGTTTATCACCTTGAGGTGCAAAAAAGAGTTTTTGCACTTGTCTTGGTGGTTTATTCAGTTTTAGGAAAGAGGAACTCTCAGGACATTGGCTGGTCTCGGAATTCACTGAGTTTCACAGCAGATTTTGAATATTTTTCAATTGCCTTTTCCCCATCTACAATTTTTGATCATTTACATTGCATCAAGTATACCAGACTAAAGTGCTAAATTCTTTCCATAATCAATGTTTTCCTCATAGCAATCTTCTGAGAGGTGACTATGATCATACCCATTTGATAGATAAGGAAAACTGGGATGCAGAAAATTCATATATCTTTCTCAAAGACAAATGGATAATAAATGGGAAAACTGGAATTTGAACTTAGGCAGCCCAATTCTAGAGCCCGGCTGCCAGCAAGTGCTTTATGCTTCTGTACCGTTGACACTTAAGAGAATCTAGGGCTACATGAATAACTTAGCTGGTAGCTCCAAAATTGCACTTTAAATTAGACAAGTGGACACAGGAGAGCAAGTAGGATTCTAGAAATCCCAAGAAGGCTCTGTTCGGGTTAGGAGTAGCTGTGGCAAATGTCACTGAGTGTGTAGTTAGGTATGTTGGCAGTGGATACAGAGCCAGTGATGATGATGATGATGTTTGTGCATGCTTACTACATGCCTGGCACATTTCTGAACAGTTCACACTTTTATTAATTTGACCCTGACAATACCTGTGTGGGGTGGACAGTATTATCTCAGCTTTGTCAGGTGAGAACTCTGAGGTCAGAGAGAGTAAGTGTCCTGCCCAAGGGCACAGGCTAACAAGTGGTAGAGCTCAGAGTTGTTTCCCAGGTGATTGGGCTCCGGAGTGCACTTCCTTCACCCACTGTGTTTTCGCCTCATCCCGTGATTGCAAGCAAGTGGGAACGAACCTGTGGACCCAGTGGTTTGCATCCACCCTTGTTGGATTTTCACTGGTAAGAGTTGATTCATAGCTCTGACTGGAACAAAACCACTGTCTTTGTCTCAAAAGAGAATAATAAACATGTAGAACATCACAACATAGAGATATGTGTATTTATAAAGAACATGAAGTAATTCTCAGTGGAATAAAACCATAATTTCAAGCAGAGTTGTTTAGAAACTGCTTTTATTAAAGAACATCTTCACCTTTCAAAAAGAGTTACATATACAAATGATAGGGATGCGGACACTTATGGCATGATACAGTATACTAATATTTTTAGTCCCCAAATGTCCACGACCTTTACCTCTAAAACATATTGTCAGGCTTTCAACCAGTAATGATTTTCTTTCTGCAGCAATCGTTTCAAAAGAGAGTATCCTTCTAGGAGGTGAGGTCAAGGAATATTAGTTTATTTTCACTTCAGTCTTTTATATTTTGTTGGTTTAGTTTCTAGTGATTTGTCCACAATAACAACAACACATGTGACTCAGAATATTGGCAAAGAAAAAACAACAGAGGATGGTTAATTACTAAAACAACCTGTTTCTTTCTACACTGGAGAAAGAATTGTTACCCAGTGCAGGATGGCAAAGATTAAAAACAAAAAAAGAAAAAGTATGAAGGCTGAACACATCTGTTTCTTTGTTTGCTTTAAGAATAGAGGCCTCTTGTTTTTTTTTTTTTTTGTTTTTTTTTCCTGTTGATTTTGCAAGGTAAAGTAATAAAAGAATACACCCAGAGAGGCTTCATAAGGTAGTTCAAAATAGCGACACATTTCTTCCTCTCCATTATTGTCCTGCTTTCTATTCAGCCTGCAACAATTAGAAAGAGCCTTTTGTGTGATGAGCGCTCAATTTGGCCTTTATAGATCTGCAAAAGAAATATGGACTCCGTTGTAGGAGGCTTACAGTCTAAAGCTGTTTGTATTATACTTAACTAAATGAAATGTGAAAAATTCAGAGTATCTCCAATAATTTTTTTTTGCAAAACAAATAACCATCTTGACATGAAATTAAATTGGCTGATTTATGTACTACAGATATGCATGTCCCTATGTTTGCATGTTATTTATTACTGAATTGCTTAGTGCATTACATAGCCATCATATTAACTGTGAATATAGGACAAATTAATTTTGGAAAAAATATAACAATTTTATCACCCTGTTAAAAATTTTAAAACTACATTAATCAAATAATTGCAAATTTGTTCTCTTTGGCTTTTGGCTGATGTATATAGTGAAAATAAGGGAACATTTAGTTGTCAGTAGTTCGGATAAACCAAGGATGAACTTAAATATTGATTATTTTTTTAAATATTTCACTTTCCTCTATCAGAATCTTTTCTATAAATTACCCCTTCTCATCTGCAACCTTATTGTGATGTTTTGGTAGGCATTAATAAGCTTTTCCAACTTGTTTTAAACATGTAGCAGATGTAGAGAATTTCTGGAAGATACCATTTGGCTGTTGACTTAGTGAAGCCATTTATTCACTCCTCTAGCTTACAACTACATTGTTTATCCATGGACAAATATAGTCCTCTCCCTCCTCCTTTTCAATATCTTCAACTTTGTCCCTGTGTCAATCCGAAGTGCCCATCCACAAAACAACTATCAAAAAGATTTGGGAGAAAATCTAATCAACAAACCAACCCTATATTTATTTACATAGTAGGGTGTTAGTTTCTATAAGTACTGCAGATAAATATATGTGTAATCTTTTCCCACTATAATGTAATGTAACCAAACAAATAAGAATAGTTGGAGTACAGAACTCGGCAGATGAATAGGAACCAGCAATTCAGGAAGAAGCTATTGTGTGCTGGCTGTGAAGTATAATGTGTGGGTTTGAGCTGCTCAGAGGAGGGTCTCTGCACTATGACTAGGGGACTGTAAAGACAGGGAGGGCCGCTCAGAGGAAGAGGGGCTTACACTGATCCTGAAAGGAGAGTGGTATTTGAATGAAAATTATTTTCATTTAATTTAGGTAAAAGATTAATTTATGATTTATACTTGTAGACTATTCCATCTAAATACAATTTCCAGTCCTTTAAAAGTTCATATTCTTTCTCTGTCCAGCCATGCTGGCTTCCAAACAGTATTGAATCAAAAGAAAGTTTCAATCTTTCTGCTCTTGCATTATTGAACACTCTGAATATTCCCCAGGCCTACTCTTTCTGAAAACACTTTCCTACCATATGCAACTGTCTGAGAAAATCTACTTGTATGCAGTAGATTGCTGTTATTCATTATTCATTACAACATTATTTAGTTGAACAACCTACCAAAGAAAACTTGGTTCTGTAGGGGAAATGTACAAACTCAGAGAACTAAATTATTTTACTATAAATGCTTTAAAAAGAGCAAGCTTTATGGTCCTCATTATTTGGTCTGTGCTGAGGAAACAAGTTTTCTCCAATGGAAAATAAGCCATAAAGGACGGAAACTATGTGATCCAGTATATTCAATAAAAGTAGATTCTACCAGCAACACATTAAATGAATTAGGAAAGATCATTAAGAGTTTTACAGTTCTCAATCAAATAATGACTTATTGAGTAGTCACTTTGTGCCTTGGACTATTTTAATTTCATGATACACACATTTTATCGGCCATGAAATGTGGTTGCCATAGTGTGTTGCTTTCTAACAATCCTTAGCATGTTGGGGTGAACGGACTTCTTTGTCATGACTGTCCCTGCAAACCTGGTGTTGCTTGTTTCTCCTTATTCCAGGAAAAAATCTTAGATCCTTCAGCTTCTCTGAGCACTCTCGGGTAATAAAATGTCTGATCCAGTCTAATATCAAAACTCCAATCCATCATCCAGTGTAGAATGTCTGCCCTGCCTCAGCCCCTTCACTGTCTTTCTCACCCTACCCGCTTTTCCACTTCCTGTCATCCCCCTGAGTTGGAGAGTTGGATGCATCAGGACATCCACTATTCTCTTAAGATGACCCAGCCTGAGCCATGGAAAATTCACATGTCCTTTGCCTTGACAACTCAGGATATGTAGACCACCCTAAAGCAACTACCTCTCTTTGTTCTAACATCAGAGCATCTTGACCGTGTCTATTACTAGTTCCTGGGTTCCTCAAATCCCAGAGGACCCATGTAAAGTGCCGAGTAGTTCCCTGGAAATACTCTTCACTTGGCTTATGAGTGGCCTTTTTACCTTGCTCTATGGTAGGGGTAGGTGTCATGAAACTGACAGTTCTTCCCACAAATGTCTTTTCTAACAATCTTTTAGCCTTATGGGGTAGAGAACTTGTGGCCTTCTGATTTCAGGATTGTTCTTTTCTAAGAACCAAATGAGGCAAGAAAAGCTTCATTGGTTTCTGTTGCACCACTTTTAATAAAAGGATTTGTTCTATAAAACTTGAATTCAGTCAAAAGACCACATTTAAGGACCTAGAAGGCCACAGGATAAACTGATGGTTACAGAGTTAGTTTCAAATCCTTTAGCCATGTGTGTGTTTGTGTATGTTTTTTCTTTTTCTTTTTTTTTTTTTTTTTTTGAGACAGAGTCTCACTTTGTTGCCTGGGCTAGAGTGCTGTGGTGTCAGTCTAGCTCACAGCAAGCTCAGACGATCCTCCTACCTCGACCTCCCAAGTAGCTGGGACTACAGGCATGCACCACTATGCCTGGCTAATTTTTTTCTATATATTTTTAGCCGTCCAAGTAATTTCTTTCTATTTTTAGTAGAGATGGGGTCTTGCTCTTGCTCAGGCTGGTCTCGAACTCCTGAGTTCAAACTATCCACCTGCCTCGGCCTCCCAGAATGCTAGGATTACACATGTGTTTGTTTATAGGTGGGAGTACGTGGGGTGTTTAATTGGTTCTTGCTCTTTGAGCCAGAGCAACAACAAAAAAGACAGTGATTATATTTAGCATTCTGTTACATGATTTGTATTTTCTCTCTTAGATTGATGGATACTATCTCAATAAGTTAAATCTTTATTATTCCTTGCTAAAGAGATGGCATATGACCAAAGAAATATTTGGTACCAAAGTTCACTGTTTATCTTACTTCACAAATAGTTAATGTTGCCTAACTAAAATATGTTAGGCAGTTTTTATTATTACAAAGAGACAAATGTACCATATTGGTGATTGTTTGTGAAAAGGATCTGTCAGTATTTGTTACCCAGGAGATATTTAAAAAATAATAATCAGACTTAATGTGTAATTTCATGTTAAATGTGACATGCTAACAATTAGTAAGAAATTAACACTTGAAAGAAACTGATGCTGTGGAGAGATGCTCTCTGAATGTGAAGTTTTTTCATTTGTTTTCATTCACATTTTACATTCATGTTATAAAATGTTTGGTCAAAAGCAATCTGTGCCACATGTAACAATTCTCATATCTGTTCACTTAAATATTTTAGAAATGTAATTTTCTAACTGGTTCTGAATATCTTGCAAAGTCAAGTCTGAACGCCTTTGTTAAAAATTACAAACGCTATATCTTCCAATTAGCTTTCCAGTACATCAAGGAAGATAAAAATCTACAGGATGATTTTCACAAACATGAAATTGGTGGTTGGCATGGAGAAGTGAGTGTTGAGAATCTGTGAGCAGTCACAGTGGCTCTGTCTTGGCTCCATGTCTTTGTGAGGTATGTTTTTCAGCTGAGACAGCCGTCGTAACTAAATATCCAAATAAAGTGAATTTTGAAACAGACCTTTGAATCACTGTTGAACTAATATTATCAAGTTAATAAAACGTTGGGTCACGTTTCTTTCACCACAAATGTTACTAATGATCATTTTAAGTGGCTGCAAAAAGTTTTTTGAAGTGAAATAACATAAGCTAAAATTATGATTAACTGTATATTGCTATTTTAAAGCTTTTTATGTGTTTCACATTGATATGTTAGTACAGTCATTTATGGATTAAAAAAATACAAATAAGGTCGTGTGCAAGCATCGGCCCATGTGCCACTGGAAGGTTTCAAGAGGAGGAGCAGCGCGGTCTGGATTAGTGTCTACACGCTGAGGAGAACAGTGGGGAGGCAAGTGTGGTGCTCCAGGTCCAAGACGAAGGTGGCTTCGATGGGTGGGCCCTGGATTCTGCAGTGAGAAAGCGTTTGGAGAGCTATGGTCTTCGTCAGCGGGAGAGACTGCAGTGAAATATAAGCTCGTTCTCTCCATGTCACTCTTCGCTTCTAACTCTTTATGGCTCTCCCCTGCTTCCAGGAGCTGCAAACTCCTTAGCATGACACACATGGCCTTTTATGATCTGACTCGTACTTAATTTTCTCCACTATCGTCTCTAGCCATGTTCTTCCTATATCCTTCCTTCCCAATATACTGAACTATTAATATTTTAGTTCCCTACATCACGACAATACTCTCTCCTGTGTTTCCTGTCTCTACATTTTTCACAAATGTAGCTATCTCAGTGTGGCACTTGTGTCTGCACCTTATCACTCCTGCCTCCCTCAGACTCCCACTCTCTTTATGCAATGGATTAACTTTTAGACATTCCTCAGCATGCCCCCCAATTCACTTTTCCTGACTATCGGGGTACCTATATCCCTGTATGGATAAAAGCTTTTGTTCAAGTCCTTTCCTCACTAGATTACAAGTTCCTTGTGGAAATATGTGTACCAAGTGTCTATCTCTGGAAACTTGGCTGCTTATATTAATATTTTACAATGATAAAAATTTACTCAGGATTTGCTGTGGGCTGGGCATTGTTAAGTGGTTGCACTTTATATAGGTTGGTTCACAGAAATCTCATGATTGCTCTATGAAACACACATTATTTGGAACCCCATTTTATAGGTGGTGAACCTGAGGCACAGGGTGGTTAAAGAGCTTGGTGAGGAAATACTGATAGTAAGTGGCAGAAGTGGGGCGTCAACTGTGTGGCTTAATTCCAGAGCAAGCTCTTAAGTCCAAATGTAGTGGGCTGAATAGTGGCCCCAAAAAGATATGTCTGTGTCCTAACCTGTGAATGTGAACTTACTTGGAAGTGTAGGCCCTTTGTAGATATAACTGATATAAGGGTCTTGAGATCATCTTGGATCAGAGTGGGTTATACACCCAATGATGGGTGTTTTTATAAGAGAATGAAAAGAAGATACAGAGAGGTTCAAAGAAGAAAGTCAGGCAAAGATTGGAGTGATGCTGCTACAAGCCAAGCAATGCTAGGAGCCACCAGAAGGCGGAAGGGTTGTTTTCTAGCGCCTTTGGAGGGAATGTGGCACTGCTCTGACACCTTGATTTTGAACTTCCGGCCTTCATGACAATGAGAAAATAAACTTCTGTTGTTTGAAGCCACCAAGTTTGTGATAATTTGTTATGGTAGCCCCAGGAGATGAAAATGCCAATGCATTTTGCTTTTTAAAGCCAATCAGTAAATAGTTTTTGAATGAATGAATGTGTTTATTGAATCTCTCCTGTTTCAGGCACTATGGTGGATGTCAGGAACAGAAAGATGATTAAAACCTACTCGCATGGGCTCCAAGATCTCACTGCTCACTGTCTTTGAAATATTTCTCTCACTGTTACTCTCATAGTTGAGCTCTATTATTTTTTGCCTAGTCCAGCATAAAAGCTTGCTACCACCTCTCTTTTCTTCTCTTCATATTACCTTCAATATTTCTGTTATTTTTCTAAAAATCCTCTCTTAAACCCTGGGATTTCTACTCTTCAGAAAATGAAGCCTGAACTTGTTAGCATATTATTCAAGGCCTTCCGCATTTGGCTCTTTCCATGACATCTCTTCATACCTGTCTTCAGGCATCCTGAAGTTATGACATGGATCTAGTGTCCACCTGTCTAAGCTACCCTAATCTTGGACCTGGAGCACCACAGCTGTCTCCTCACTGATGTGTGTAGAAATTAATTCAGATCATGTTACTCCTCTACTTGAAATCTTCCAGTGGTTTCCCTTCTCAGGCAAAGTCTCAATCCTTTATTTGATCTACAAGCTCCTCTTCACACATGGCCTTTAGTTCCTTCTGCACTAAGACCCTGGCCTCCAGGGAGGTGTAATGAGTCATGCTAGAGACAGTCTGCCTTAGGGACTTTTCCCTTGCCCTTTCCTTGCCTGAAGTGATTTTAGAAAGTGCCCTAAAAACTTCCTCATATCCTTTGGGTCTTTACTCAAAATTCACTCTCTCGAGAAGTTCTCCTGGCCTATCTAAAATAGAGATCCCATCCTCATAGCAATTTATGTTGTCCTCCTCTGCTTTTGTTCTTCTCAGCTCTTATCGCTATCTAACATACTACATATTTTACTTATTAATTTATTATCTGTCTATACCACAAAAATGTCACTTCCATAAGGGCAGGGGCTTATGTCTCTTTTGTTCACGGTTATATCCCCCAAACCTAGAAAAGAGTGTGGCATATGGCAGGGGCAATGCATATTTAGTAGATGAACTATCTACTTGATGTTTTGAATAGAGCAAGTTTCATCATACCTCAGAGAACACCTCATCTAATCTCTGTGAACAAGAGAAGAATGGATCTAAAGAAGAAAGGGCTGAGTCCTAGAGCTCTGCTGGGATGGGCTTGCTGTAGATGCTGGGGAGATTGAGTCAGAGGGCCATAGTATATGCCAGCAAACAATCAGGTGGTCCTGGCAAGCAGCCATAGGAGGTGCTAAGGATATGTACATCCTGATGTCTGCTGAAGCACAACAGTGGAAAACCCAGCACCACCAGGTGTTCAGAAATTGAGATTTACTGCAGTTGGTGCGAGAGAGAAAATGCCAGCAGGTGGCAGCATTCACTTCCTTGGGCTAGGACTTGAGGCAGCACCTCAGGTTTTGTGTGTGGAGGAGAGACAAGGACAAAGCTGAACGCTAATTCTGGAGGGTCTATGGTAACTGGCTGGGCTGGATTGGATGGCTGGCCAATTACAAACCTAGGGATCTAAGATTGGGAATACATTAGGAATTCTGTTCCAAAGTCTGGGATACCAAGAGGGGGCATGAGTTCAGGGTGAAATTCTGTTGTTATCTCTAAGGCAGCAAAACCAGAACCACTAGGAAATAAATTTGAATGATGGGTCCCAGTGTGGGAGGGCTCAATCCTTTGATCTAAATGCCAGAGGTTACAGGATTAAGATTGAAAATGGGCTGAGAGAGAGGAGGATGACAGGGAGCAGACAGTACCTGGCACTTGGCCAGTTCGCTTCTTTATCATACAATGCTTTCTTGATCATTCTGTTTCTAACTAAATGTACATATGACCAAAGAAGGCCAAACCAGACCCACAGTTATAATTTGGTTTGCCAAGACATTTTAAAATTGACTTTTAAATACTGCTGGGGGGCAGTGATGGTACAGTTTGCCACAGGCTCTAACTTTCTTGATCTTCTTTGTCACCTGGCTGGCCCTGAAGGCCTTTCATTTTTCTACCCCAAATTATTTTTCTCACTTTCCAAGGCCCATCCCAATCATTTCTTTCTTAGAATTAATTGCTCTCATTACTTATTATTGCAACATTATTTAGCACATTGTATTCTTTGCAGTATGAATACCTGTTTACATTTCTTCTGCTTAAGATCGAGCACTTGAGGTGAGGAACTAGGTCTGAGTCATCTTGTGTTCTTCAGTGTCTAAGACAGCATGTTGAGCTTAGAAATCCTTAATCAATTTTTCAATTGGATTTATTACTCAGAGTAATCATTGGTCACCCTCAAAAACAGGAATTCTTCAGAAAGTCACCAGCTCATCCATTTTTTTGTATCACATTTGTTATTTATGTCATCATTAAAGTTAATCACAGAGAAAAAAGATCAATATGAAAATGCCTAATCCAATCTGGCTGCTTCATGATTCAAATAACTGAATCATGCTGGTTAAGGTCAAATGATTAAGCTAATTGGATTGGATGACCACTTCTTAAGTGAGCAATCCCTTTCTCACCAAATCTCTTCGAAGAGCTGATGTAATCAATTATGCGCATGTACGAATAATTACAGCATAAAGTGACTTCAGTATTAGACAAACTATATTTTTGGATTTGTATAGACACAGTTCTAGATTTAGTTGCTATTTTTTTGTTTTTTCAAAGGGCCTAAGGGACTGAGGTAGAGGTGGAAAAGAGGGATATATTGGTAGGAAAACTAGAAATTTTGCACTGGTCCTGAATGTCTGCTAGCTTGGTACTGGAATGAGCACAAGAAAGGCTTTTAAAGGGGAAAAAAAAATTCTGTCTGCATTGATTACAAAGTAAACCTACAAATCAGAAGGAATGCCCCCAGGAGGCAGCTTTGATCTGCTCTCTGCTCTATGATGGGGTGGAGATGATGTGGGTTGTGCTCCTGAGTCTTGCACTTGCTGCTGCCCTGCTCTCTAAATCTAGTCTTTTCACTTACATTGTTCCAGTGACAACTAAATGAGCCACTTTATTAACTGCAAGAGTCACAGGAAGGGAAAGACTGACTTATTAGTTAATAGGATGGAGAACAATGGTATGTGTCAGTTGCGATCACCCAGATCATTCAAGTTTTATTGAACCACTAGTGACTTCCAACCCCACTTTGGTTGCTTTAAATTAAGGAACAAGAAAAAACTTTTGTAAAGGAGAAGTCACATTGTCATTTTCCAAAGTGTCAGCACATACTATTTTGTATGACAAACTCTCAATTATTCATTCAAAGAATGGATAAACTTCAAACATTTTTATTTGTTTTGGGGATGAATCATACCTTTTCCTGTTACAAGTTTTTCTCAAGTATGCTTAGCTTAGACTGGTAATAAAATAAATTCCAATTCCCTGAGCTCACTCCCACTGATGGTGCTAGAAAGCCATCTGAACATGCGTTAAGTGACAGGGACACCAGTTTGGGATTAACATAAATGACAACCCCATATTAAGGCATAGACATAGTTGATATTGGTTTTTTCTATTCAAGTATGCTATGATTAGCTAAATTTTTTTTTTGCTAATGTGTTCTATTACTGTTTCTGTACAACATGCAGTGTGAGTCTCCTTTATTCAGTGGGGGGAAACTGTAGCTGCTCATTTAATTGACATCTTGAAATGTAAATTTTACATTCCTGGCTAAAGCAGACAAGGGTAACGTATTCTGTTTCACGTATTTCCTTTGGATTTATTGGCTCTCTTCTGCCCTCAGGGATCTGCATGAAATCTAGGCAACTGTAGTTACAAGGCTTTGGGGAGAAATCAGCAGTTGCAGTGGTGATAATCACACAGTAAATAAAAGCACAATTTGCCTTTTATGTAAATTTTGATTTGTTGTATTCAAATAAAGGTTTGAAGTATGAGCCAGGAAATCAATTTCAAATGTAACAGCAGCTGCTGGGTCTTTTATTGTTCCAGGGGTTAATTTCATGTCTTTTGTACCAAAGTGGGCCTATATTTAATGGAGAAAACACTGCAAAAATGGGCTTTTATTTGGGGATCCTCAGATTTAGAAGCTACAATAGATCTTAAAATTCTAACTCCTTTTTTTTTTTTTTTGAAAAGAGCTTAAAATGATAATTCAAAATAGTTTTCCAAAGTTATATAGATTAGTGGGAATGTCAGGTCTGTATTAGATATCTTGACTCCAAGTCCAGTTCCATTTCTCCCAGATCATGTTCAGAGATCCTGCTGTATTTCTCCTCAAGAAGAAAACATAAGGTCCGAAGGTACATCACCTTTGAATAACCAGATATCAGAAAGTTGACTTGAACATCATGATGCCAGGATACAAGTGGCAACCTCAGAGGGCCAATCCTGCTGCCCCATTCCCATCCACCTTCACTCCTATTGTGGTTTCTAATAGCATTGACCATCTCTGCCTGCATGGCTTGGGTAGTTTGCTTTAATCAATGAAAGAGGGAGATAGGTCCTCGTTTTTATGGAGCTTCCCTTTAAGGAGCTCTGTCTTGAGGAAGAAGATGGGGATACCAGGGTATCGTCTTTCCCTAGAGTAGGTGGAGATATGAGATTTTCACATCTCGAGTTCCTATACCTACCCTTCCCTTGCCTGTATTTTATGCTTTGTATTCTTCTATGTCCATGGCATTAGCATTAAAAAAAAAATCATTTCTAAGAGTTTTAGACATAGAATCTGGAAGGTTTGCAAACCTCCTTCTGGACTGCTTATTCTGCCAACTTCCCTTACCTTTTTTGGCTGGTGTAGCCATTTGACTTTTCTGCTGGGCAGGTAGTAGTAATTTGGGGGGTCCCTAATTAGATTCCAGCAGCTCAATTCCCTGGTTCATTTACCCCGAGCCACCTTCAAATTGAATTGTTTTTTT
Source organism: Microcebus murinus (assembly GCF_040939455.1). Lineage (NCBI taxonomy): Eukaryota > Metazoa > Chordata > Mammalia > Primates > Cheirogaleidae > Microcebus > Microcebus murinus. The sequence goes on along the minus strand of NC_134109.1, from coordinate 67,515,629 downwards.
CTCACCGCAAACCCAAGCAGGAGTGGATCCTGGGGAATTACACAGAAATAACAGCCTTCTTCTCCCCTTCTCTGTCTCTGACTCATTCGCCTGCCCTTTTGTGCCTCTCGTCCATTATACCTTCACAACCACATGCTCTGCGCCTTCTGCTTAAGCTGTCTGAGCTCGTTTCCTCCATGAACCATCGTGATGTACAACACGTACAGAGCCAGGGCCAGATGAATGGTTTTCCATTAGAAGTACACTGTGCCATCTGGGGCACCTGGGAAGATAATGCCACAAAGACACCCCCATCTTTCAAACACTCGGAAGGGAAGATTTGTACCGCTCTGCCTCACCCGCCTCTACTGCTGCAATATAACGTGCTGCTCCTCAGTTCTAAAACCTGCATTTTCTCTCCCTTATTTTCTGCAGTATCTCAGTGCACTGTGTAGCTTGGGGTGGGCGGTCTTAAAATGGGATTCTGCATGCACCAAAAGGTAAAACACAATGACAATGCAAACTGTCTACACAGATAAAAGGATTTCCCTCAATTAAAGCAATCAGGTGAAATACTTGTCTCTAAAAAGGTCTTAAAGAATAAGAGCTCTGTTTAAAAGGAGCCAGGCCCTTCACTGGGCCACAAAATTAGTGTTTTCTTATTTCAGCATATTATTCTGTGATTGAAAACGATTGGTAGGGAGAAATCTTGGTTGCTACATAAACCTTCTTAACCGATTTCTTTTGTGTAGGTGCATTCGTGCACTTCTATTTCTCTTAAAACCTGTTAAGACAATGTGGTTGCCTTAAAAAAAAAAAAAAAAACCTCTTCATTAGTATTCTGCATAAGGTGCAGTCTTCATTGCAGTAGATACACAAAATCTATCTTCACTTTCACCACCTGTCACCTGAGAATTTTAGAATGATCTAGCTTTGAGATTGCAGGAAGCAGCCTTTCTGATTCTCATCTTTACTTGCCACCTCCCCCAGCCCCTCCTCTTTGTCATTGGCACTGCATCTACAGTGAACTCCGGTCCATTTTTATTCCTTTGTCAAATGCTTTTATTCACGGGAAACTGAAGGAACATGTTTACTAGGGATAGAAATAGAAACACAATAAAAACCAGTTTGATAGATGATCTAGCCTATTCTCCACACTTCCCTGTTGTTTTATTGATTTACAGAACACAAAGACTAATCCGAATTTACATTGCTTGTATTTCCCCTGATCCCAAAGGAGTTGTTCCCCTTTGCTCAGATTAACCAAGCCAATTTTTTCTTTGTATCCAGTAGCCTCTGTGACAGTCAAATAGCCTGTCAACTAATCAATTTATGCTGCAAAAACTAATTTTTACTTTAAACAAACATCCTAACATTGTGTTGACACAATTAAATGATTTCTGCGTTATACCATATATCTAACACACACCCTAGGGAGCAGGTAAGAGCTACAGCTGAAATCACACGCACGTGCTTCTGCATCAAATTAAATATTTTCCCCTTAATCCTACCACCAGCAGCTGTTAGGTACTGTGGCTTATTGCATATGGCCTACATAATGAGACCGATCCAGGCGGTTCCGGCTTCTCCACTGAATGCTGAGCAGCTCTCTTCTCCCCAAGGACATTAAGAGTTACTGCTATTGAAAGTTCTCATGCCAATGAAGAGCCTCAGCATACATGTTTGAAGATGAGGGAAGAAAGCATTTAAAGCCGGAGCTTCTACCTTGATTAAAATAAAAGGGATTGGCGCTCTGCAATGACTTGAAACTGGCAAGCTCCCCAGAGTTATGGCAGGATGGAGAGGGAGAAAGGGAGGTTCAGCAAGAAAGGGAATCTTTGCTCTCTTCGAAACCTGTCAAAAAATTAGGTCAACATGATTTTGTATTTTAATGAAATAACTTAAGGGTAAGCCTGAGACTTGGAGGCCGCTAATACTTTTATGCTAGAGTGGGTTGTCATGCTTGACGTAATGTCTGGCTCTGTCTAAGAAGTATCGAAGCTAATGTTCTCCATGGCTAATCGGCCTTTAGCTGCTCCTGTCCTTTTACATTTTCAGAAGCTGGAGCATCAATATGGATGTTCCCACCTCTAACAGTATAAACACGGTGCAGCCTGCACATCATCATTTCAATTGTCAAAATAGATGAAAGGATTTCTGATACTCCAATTAAACTAACCTGGAAAAATCATTTTAAAATATGCTCTGTAAAATAACCCGAATGTTAAAACACCAGAATCCTCCAACTGTTTCCTCCCGGCTGCATCATTAGCATTCCTCCTCCCACCCCCACCCCTGTCCGTAGTTCTTATCTGATTTGATTACTTTTAGAATGAATTTGGTTTTGAACATGAAAGCTGAGGAAGCTAAATTGGAAGAATAATGGCTTGGCATTTTGTGTCATTTGGTTGAAATTGCAGGTGTGGGAGTCAGGCCTGCTCCTCTAACTCGTGCTTGGCTATTTCCCCTTTAATTTTCTGAATTTGAAATGGATTGCTGGTTCCAAATTACACCACACTTAAGGGACTTGCAAAGAATGCTTGTGATTTAGGATCCTACATTATTGCCTTGATGAAAAATTATGCAGACACACTCACAGCCCTACAAGAAAACTACTTCTTGTAAAACAAGAGTATTTGACAAACACCAGGAAGCTGAAGATGATAAAATACATTCTAAGCTTCTTTAGTTATTAATCAAGAAGGGGTACTGTGTTAATGGCAGCCTGACGTGCTGAAGGGGAGTCAGTACAACAGGGTATGCAATAGAGGATCATGATGTTCAGAAAGAGTAGTAACTATAGTCCAGATGACTGTAATAAAATTCTCTCATTTGAAGCCACATGGATTAAGTGATAGTTTCTGAATACCAGGATTGTAATTACCTTCAAGTACCCAAAGTAACTCGTTTTATAAGCAACGGTATATCCAAGTAGAATGGGCATCTTTAATGAATAGATAATACTTTATCACTCATACTTAAAATACATACACACTTTAATTCCAAGGTTTTTGCTTGTTTTCTCTGGCTGTAGTCCATCTATTTTAATATGAATTCATACTTGTAGGATTGATACACTAGGAAATGTTACATTTTAGATCAGTAGCAAATACGAGGTTAAAATTTAAGTCGTTTCAAGTTAGTCACTTAATCCTCGATAGTCTCTTTAAGCAGCTGTGCTCACTCTGCCCCACATCATGTATGTGAAACATATCAAAGAGGTGAGCAGAGAAATTAGAAGAGTGTTGTTTAATTTCCAAATACAGCCCAGAATATGCCTATCTTAGGGAACATCACATGTACACTTGAAATAGTGTGTATTCTGCTATATGTAGGTCAAGTGTTCCACGAAGATCACCGTCAAGTTGTCTGATAATGTTTCTCAGGTCTTCTAATTCCTTGGTGTGATTATGAATCTATTTAGTACTCAGTTACATGTAAAGAGTGAGAAGAGAGTCTGTAAGAATAGTTGCAGATTTATCTATTTTTCCTTTCTGTTCTATCAGTTTTTGCTTCATAAATTTCAAGCTCTCTATAGTTAGGTGTATATACATTTAAGTTATGTCATCTTAGTGAATTGGCTCTTTTATCACTGTGTAATGCTTACCTTTATCACTGGCAGTTTTCTTCATTATGAAATCTACATTTTTCTCATGCTACTACAGCCAGTGAAGCTTTGTTTCAATTAGTGTTTACATTGTATCTTTTTCTATACTTTTATAATATAATTATGATTAATTTCTTTTTTTTTGTAGATGGCATATATAATAGTTTGGTCTTTTTTTAAATTCAGTCGGATTATCTTTTAATTGGTGCATTTAAATCATTTATACTCAAGGTAGTTATTGATATGTGTATATTTAAGTCTATTCTTTTTTTTGTTTTGTTTTTTTACCTTTCTGTTTGTTCTCTCTGAATTTGGGCTTTTTGCTAGTATCTAAATGTTCTCTTTTAGGTTGCCTGAATATTTCTTAGTATTCCATTTTAATTCATTAGCTTTTTGAAAAATCTTTTTGTATTAAGTTTTAGTGTTGCTCTAGAGATTATGATGTACATACTTAACTTTCTAGTCTGTATAATTAACATTTTACCACTTCAAGTAAAATGTAGAAGCCTGACAACCATATATTTCCTGTATATTCTCCTTTATATTATACTTATCATTTATGTTACATCTGAATATTTAGGCTCCTCCCCCTCCAGATAATGTTATAATTTTTTTCTTTCAAGAGTCACACATATTATAAAGAATGTAATAGAAGAAAAAGTATATATTATATGTACCCAAATATGATAACATTTCTCTTCAGTTGATAAACTTGCTTTAACATTTCTTTTATGGCAGGTCTGCTGGTGACAAATTCTCTTAGCATTTCTTCATCTGAGAATGTTTTTATTTCACCTTTATTCCTGAAGGATATTTTCACTGAATATAGAATTTTGGAATAATACGTGTGTGTGTGTGTGTGTTCGTGTTCCTAGCACTTAAAAGACGTCATTTCCACTCTTTTCTAGCCCTCATGATTTCTCATGGGAAATATGCAGTTTTTCTATCACTGATTCTCTATGGGTAATGTGTTGCTTTTCTCTGGCTATTTTCAAGATTTCTTACCTTTGGTTTTCCATGGTTTAATTATTATGTGTCTGGGCATGATTTTCTCTGAGTTTATCCACTTTGGGATTCATTGAGCTTCTCAAATATGTTAGTTTGTGCCAGCAATTTATTCTCATAAAATTCAGAAAAGTTTTTTTATATGGTATTTGCAATTTTTTCTCTGAGTTTGTGCTTATATCAATATAAGATCCAACATTGGAAAATTCATCTTTGCATCCGTTTTGGGGAACATGTTAGTCTCAGGAACATAGATACTTCTTTTTCTATTAAAGTCACTGAGAAGGAAAAGAAAGCTTGATTTTCCTTGTGGTGTCAGACAATGTGTGGCTTCCTGACCCTGATGGGGAGAGGGACTTTCTGGTCACACTATGGACCTAAAACCTAAATTCCCAGGATCGGAATTCTAAGCCCTTCTCAAACTCAGCCACTATAGGACCTCCACCCTGTTTCTGTGCTTTCTGACATGTGGTAGAGCATTAGCACTGGGGACAGAAAGTCCCCGCGCTGTTCTCAGGCAGGACTGAATGGGGACCCTGGACAGGTCCAGCTTTGCTGAATTATTTGCTATTCCTTTATACTTGCCTCTGTGCCTTTGGGTTGTTCCTTTCTTTAAATTCCCCTGCCCTCCACAGGCCACATCCTATTCTTTCTTTAAGGCTCTGCTCAGGTACTGATTCTCTGTGAAGAATTCTGTAGCATGTGCTGGCATTGCCCCACTTGTGGTCCCTACACCCACTTGGAGAACCCGAAGACAGTTTCTCTGAACACTGCCCTCTCTCAACTTCCTGTCCCCTCCAGAGGGTGTTCTCTGGCCATCGGTGGGATTTCGGGTTGCCAGGCAAATGGAGTTAATACTTCAGGAACAACCTGGAGGAATGGGAGTTTTGAGATAAACATCCCAGCTTCCTCATCTTTCACTGCAACGACTCTGGGGCATATTCAACACGCCCAGAGGTTTCCTCATGTGGTTGAGCCCCAGTTGCTCATATCAGTACCCTGCTTATTAAAGGATCCTTTATTGGCTCTCCTCCCTTTGTCATATGGATTTCTACTCTTTTTGTGTGCCCAGATAAATGTACCCAAATCTTTGTCTCAGGATCTGCTTTTGGGGAACGTCCAACATGAGACAACTTTCCTGATACTCCAAGTGCAAGTAATGTCTTCCTACTCCCAAGACTCAGACTGCTGTACCTGTACTTTTCTCATGACATCGATTATATTCTATCACATGACAAAGTTGTATCTATGACTTAAATCCTTTATTTAATGACTTATCTCCTCCTTTATCAAAGTAAAATAATAAATTATGAATAAGCATAGAATTAACATCATTATAGGTAGGTAATAGCTGTTGAACACACATTGTTCCAAAGGGAAGGGAATCCCACTAAATTAGAGGAAATGGTGATATCTAATTGAATTAAGAGATATAAGTTATCTAAAAAAATTTAGGAAAAACTGCATGAGTTGATAGGATATCATGAAGTAACAAAATAAGAATGAGAATACTGAATGTTTATTATTTGTACCACAAAAATGAGATCAGTTAAGAACTCAAATGGAGATTGGCCAAAGGGTACAGCTGGGTCTAAAGTGGAAATAACTTGATAACTTTATTTGATGGGGTAATAAAATCATAATGTAAAGGAAAAAAGCAAATAAAATAAATAATAGTAATAGGTGGTACCATACATGGTTTAGAGATTCTACTTTAGAAGAAGGTCTGGAGAAGTTATGGGATGGAATTATGCAACTGACAAAGAATGAGATTATGTGAGAAAGTTTAAAGAATAACAATAAGGTATAACAGAGGTTGTGTGGTTAAGAATCTGAGAGTAGTGTAAATGTCTAATATTTCCCACTGACTTTTGTCATAGAGAATATAAATTAATTAACTGAATTTTTGGGTTCATCATAATTCATGAAATGTCTAATGAAATGGCTACAATGAGGAAAACCCTAGAGGAAACAAGGTGGGTAATTTGACAACAGATGTCATTAATTGAGCTCTTCCTATGTTCCAGGCTGTAGGCCAGGAGCACTACACAGATGGTTTCATATAGTTATTCTAACAATCGTGTGAGATATATATATACATACATATGTATATTGCTATTATACAACTTTTTATATAGAAGGAGACTGGAACATGAAATATGGCTACTTTACTCATCACAGTCCACCTACAAGGTGGTCAAACAGATATGAATCTAAGGGTCTGACTCTAGAACCTATGTTCCTAATCACTGGGTAACAGCTACATGGATTTACCTAAAGCTACATGAATTACCTTTAACAGCTACATGGATTTCCTAATCGGGAGAAAGAAATTGATAATACATTTCTGATACTGAATTTAAAATATTGGCACAGATAAAGGATATCTGTGATGGGGGACTTTAATCATACTAGAATATATTGGATGTCTCCATTAAGTAAAAGCATACCATATTACGAGCCTTATACTTGGTTGCTGACAAATGTTATCTCCTATGAAATAAAATAATGTGAAGAGAACTTCTTTTCTGAATCTAAATTGGTTGATTAAATGGAAGTTGCAGAGATCTTGGGAGAAATAAACCAGTGCAATTTAGAATTTATGATCTCAAAAGTGAAGGCTAGGTACAGACAATTATATACACTAGATTCTATCACGATAGCCTTCAAAATGTCCAGAGAAAATATTAGAATATATTCATAAGTTCTCAAATGGATGTTGGGTCAAGAAAGTAAGACTTTTTTTTTTTAAGAATTAAATTAGTTTGACCATAAAATCTATTTTAAAGAAGGAAAAGAGAAGAACTACCTGGAAAAAAAAAAAAACTAGTCACTCTGTAATTAGTTCTGATTTTAAAAGGAACAAAGAATGTTGAAGATTAAAAACTGGTAAAGACACAAATAGAATAAGGGAGAAAAAAATTCAAATGAGCAGAGGTTTACAAGAATTTAGAAGAAAGGGGAAAATAAAAACACAACATGGAAGGGATGGCTTTACCTCTGGGTCTGAGTGGTATTAAATTAATGATTAAATGAAATAAGCACTTCTACTTGTTTTACTAGTTTTACCTTCTCTGACAAGGAGAATGACCTCTGAAAAGAGGAAATAGGAGCCCAAAGAGATAAAGAAATTATAATTGGATACTTAATAAAAATGCCAGATATATTATGCCTCATATGCTTTACTTTTTTCTATTTTGTTATTCTTTTTAACCTCTAATGTACTTTATGAAGGCCCACAAGTTAAACATTTACCTATATTTTAAGGATGAGTAAACTGAGGCTCATATAACATGCCCAATGTACCATAGTTAGTGAGAACTGGGGTAAATCGATGATGACGCCAAAGTGGGTGCATTACACATGGTGCCAACATTGGATCCACTTAGGTGCTGAAGGTGAATTCAAGCTAGCAATTAATTATATGTAATCATTGATAATGGGAAGTGTCAGAGGCTTAAAGTTGAGGAGCAAGTACGGTTTTCTAGTTTTAAAAGATAAAGAGCGGTAGAAAGAAAAGTACGCAAATACTCCAGAGAATTTGTCTCCAGTCTTATACAAGCTTAAAAAATGCATTATGAAGATGTTAGGCACAGAGTTAAAAGGATCATAGGGAGCCAGCTTAAATTCACTATGGAAAAATTATATCAGATAAACCCAATTTCTTTTTTAGATAGACTTATTAGGCTGCAAAATTAGAGAATTGATTCTAAGTAACATATTCTTCAGCAGCAGGGCAATGGGTCAGATCTTCCACACTATTCCTTGGAGCAAAAAGGAGAAATGTAGAGAAAATATCACCACCATTAAAAGGATCATAACTGGTGTGGCAACCGTACCAAAGGGGTGCTAGCGAGTCAGTTTCAGCCCTGGAGAGCCATTTCTTATGCATTTGTCATGACTTCTGTTTTAAATATATGACTGGGCAAAACTATGGAAGCTGGAAGATATAACAAATATTTTGCACGACTGAGGCAAGATCTAAAATAACAACATTTGCCGCTTAATAAGGGTCTATAATTTATAAAGTAGTATTCTGGAATTGGAGGTTAGAGAATAATGTATGCATCCTCAAATTACCCAACCTCTCAGCAGAATTTGACAGAGGGTAGTGGTAGTTAAGTTCTTTGTCTTGAAACTGTCCTCTCTTATAGGATCTCACTCTCTCATGGTTGCCCTGCTATCCCACTGGTCTCTCTTGGCATCTCCATTGCTGCTTATTCTCAATATAGGAGGTCCCAAGTACACTCTTCTTTATTCTTGTTCCTAGGAAATTTACCAACTCTCATGATTTCATATACATATATACCTCTAAGTTTCTAAATTTATATCTTCAGCCTAGACCTTTCTGTCTCCTGAACTCCTGGCATATGTTTTCTGTTTCCTACTTGACATCACCATTTCATTGTCTAATAGGCATTTCAACTTAATATATCAAAAACAGAACTTTGAAAGCCAAGCCTCCACTTATCAAATTTCTCCTCCTGCAGTATTTCCTAAGTCACTAAATGTCATTTCTGTTCTTCCAATTGTCCCTCAAAAGATAATTCCTAAATAATTGTCATTTTATCTCCTATTAAGAACAAAAAGTGAAACTCAGAATTAAAAGGTCTTTGTCAAGATCACTCGACTGGTAATAAGCAGTGTCAAAGTCAAACCTCGGCTGGTCTGATGCCTACTGTTTCCAGATGTTTCTAGTCCCAAATAAGGTTATTTTGAAGTTCTGTGCTGTGTCAACAAAATAAAAATTAAAAAAAAATCTGAATACAATTCAGGAAAACATAAGTCTGTGGCAGCACACCACAGTAAAGGACTTGGCTTAATCTCAGTGTCCTTATATGGGGAGTAGCGGCTGAGATGACACACTTTAATCCTGGGCTGTATTTTTGAAAAGTAGTTCCTATGCTGATGGAGTTTTCAGCTATACTTGTAAAAACAAACTCATAATATTCTGTTTCATTCTGGAGACAACATAATTAGAGAGACATGACAAAAGTCATTCAGTGAGAAGGCACCAGGAAGATAAGGAAGTTCAAAGTCATAACTAAAGAAGAATTCTTAAAAGAACTGGGGATATTTGGCCTGAAGAAGAGACGGCCTGGGCGACACAATTTTTATCTCTGTATTTATTCTATAAACACCTAATGAAACCCTACTACGTGTCAGTTGAGTACTATAATAAGCACCAGAGGTACAAAGATTGAAAAGCCTGGTCCTTGCCTTGCATTATCAAAGAATAGGTGTAGAATTTACAGAGGGATAGAAAGATTTGTCCTTTAGATTGAACCAAAATCTAATGGAATTACTCAAGGATGAAATGAGCTAGACTTTTGCCATTGCTAAAGATATTTAAGCACATGCTGGAAGTCTACCTGGTATAGGAAGAAGGCTGTGGAGTTAAATTAACTATCACATATGTGACTGAACTGCATGACCTTTAAGCATTTCGAACCCTGAGATGCTATGATTCTGTCACCTGTGCTATCCCTGCTGCTTAGTCCTGTAAATAATTGAGACATACTGCAAAAAATTATGTTTTCATGGCGCATGTAAATCATCCACTTGCTTAGGTAAGATTTGTCCTACCTATTTTAAACTCATATCACTTAGTGTGTCTTTTTTTTGTCCTAGAAAAAATTATAGTGAACATAGGCCAAAACAGGTACACCTATCAAAGTTGTGAATGAAAGAGGGGTCAAATTTATGAATGTCCATATGTATTTATTTTTGGTACTCTAATTACATTACATAGAACCAAATACAAATTATATAGATAAAGGATAAGCATAAGGTGTTTGGAAAGCATTTTTTCTTAAAATAGGCATATGTAACATTCATCTAGGGACTAGTACAATTTTGGCATTTAATTCTGTGTCGCTGAAAGATCACTTTGCTCAAATCAGACCAACAGCGCTCTCCTGATCATAGCCATCTCTAGAGTTCTCATCATTTCAGCAGCGGGTGAGTCCATTCCTTTCTATGAATTTTACAAGCCAAGAGATTTCTGTAAGTTGATTTGATCAGGTGGGGAAAAAAAGCCTAACAGTGAACTGACACAAGAGTTTTGGAAACAGTGCGGCAGAATTTGATCAGTTCCCATGGTTTCTTAAGAACAAAGAAAAATGCTCAGATTTAAAGATTTGTGACAAGTGATAAAGGCAAAAGAAGAGAAGGGCAAGGACACTAATTAATTCAAGGTTTATCTTGAACTCTTTTGAATGTGATCATTCCAATAAGTCATTATGTAACTTAAGATCTTAGTATGCATTTTTTCACAAGGCATTTTACCATGGCTGCATTACTATTTACATGGTCTCTAGGTTGAGGGAGGTGATAGAACTGCAGTATAAATCACACCAACCTTTTAGAAGAATGATTTATAACTGACCAGTGGCCAAGTGCAAATATATTTACATCACTGAACAACTACTATATGCCAATATATGCAGTTTCCTATAATCCTAAAATCAATTCTTGGAAGTTGGTATCGCTACTGTAGTTTTATACATGAAAACACATAATCTTAAATAGCATGCCAAGCCTACTTCTGATTCTAAATCTGTTGTTCATTCCCCAAAGTCCACAATGGCAAATTATGGCATAGATTGAGAGTCAATTTAATTTTGCAACTAATCTGATTATTTGAGCATTTTACTGCTCCTGAGACATAGGCAAATGGGGCTGGCCACATTCCTACAAAGATAATGAAACAAAACATTCAGCCAACAAGTCAAACTGCCTGTCCCTCAAAGGTATTTAGAGGACACACTGCTTAGTCTTACCACCAGAGTATTCTGGGTTCCAGCCTGCAGGCCAGCTCCACTATTCCTATACTGGGGAGGGGGAGAGGGGTCATTGGCATAGTTGGCCTGGGGAGGAACATACATAGTGCCAAGAAACTGAGAGCTCCTTAGGAGACAATTGCATTTGGATTTAAGCCAACACTGACAGGGATGGCAAATACCTCTCAGGGCCCAGTGAAAAATGAAAATATGGGGGCTCTTGGTCAAAATACAGGAAAGAAATACTGTTAAAAATAGTAAATACAAAGATTTTCCTTTCTTCTGTGGTCTATCTCTCATCTTGTCATGATATATTTTTATTTGCTACTTGATGTTGTTCTAAGTAAAAAAAAAGTTATTAGCATGAATTTTATTATTCATTGTTATCTTATGTAATGACAGTTTTAAAAACAAATGTAAGAGCATTTAACTCACAGAAATTACACAATTTGTCTATACGTATTTTGTTTTTGCCAAAACAGTGGAAATGCTGCACAAAACTAGCTCAATTGTTTTTATTTCACTTCTTGCTTTGCTCACATTCTACCAATACTTCCTACTTTGTCCTACTGATAGATAAGTAAGGAAGAACTGAAAGGAAAAGAAACTATTTTAGGAGGGAACTATCATTTTCCCCTTTTGTTTTAAGTCATCATTTTCAGTGTAAACTGTTGGAGAACATAGGGAAGTAAGATGAGTAAAGAAGGATGTGATAGATTTCCTTGGTCATTTGTATCTCTTAAAACACCATTGTCTTTCTGTATACAAAGCAAGTTCTGGTTCTAATGGAAAGCATGGCTGTTGGCACCCCCAGTTAATCATAGATGTAACACTCTTACCTTGGGTTTGCTGCGAGTCTCACTGAACTCCCACATATCGTGGGCGTAGTGGAAATTTTGTACTCATGAAGCTTCATGGAGGCCACATGCTGATGGGGGTACAAGGAGCAGTAGTGCACATGCATGTTGTGTGTCTTTCGCTCTTGCACATGCTCCATTATTTCATGGAACTTCACTCACATATGTTCAAAGATAAAATCATTAGGAATTTCAGGACAGCAACAACAGAGCATTAAACTGAGCACAGGGCCCCTCCGGGCACAGGGCCCCATGTGACGACACAGGTTGTACCCCTAAGAAGCTGGCTTTCCTTGCTGATAGACACTGAAAGGAAGCTGGGCCTTATAATGTCTGTGAAGAAAGAATAGGCCTTATAAGGTCTATTCCAGTGATAAAGACTGGTGAAAATACAAAAACAGCTACCTAAGGAGAGAAGTGTAAACAACAGCAGATGGACTGAGGAGGAAAGATAAAACATGAAGAAATAGTAAGGTGGTGGTGAGACTGAGCCACTCTCCCGCCCAACATCCCCCAGCTTTGACCCCAGAGCAGGCCATGCCGGGAATTATGCTGTGACTGTGGGCAGCGAGTCTCTGGGGGAAGCCAGGCTTTCTCACCAGAGGACTGGGAAAAGGGGCTCCTGTGGGCCTGAAAGAATGGGGGAGATTGCTGCTTTTTGTTTGTTTGTTTGTTTTTTTTTTTTTTTTTTTTTTTTTTTTTTGAGACAGAGTCTCACTTTGTTGTCCAGGCTAGAGTGAGTGCCGTGGCGTCAGCCTAGCTCACAGCAACCTCAATCTCCGGGGCTCAGCAATCCTACTGCCTCAGCCTCCCGAGTAGCTGGGACTACAGGCATGCGCCACCATGCCCGGCTAATTTTTTTGTATATATATTTTTAGTTGGTCAATTAATTTATTTCTATTTTTGGTAGAGACGGGGTCTCGCTCAGGCTGGTTTCGAACTCCTAACCTTGAGCAATCCGCCCGCCTCGGCCTGCCAAAGTGCTAGGATTACAGGCGTGAGCCACCACGCCCGGCCTTGTTTGTTTTTAAATTTTCCTCTTTTTCTGTCTCCTGGCCCTGCCCCAGGGCCAGCTCCACGTATAGAGGCAGTGGCAGCTGGCAGGCACTTAAAACTTGAGGGGAAACCTGTCTTTCTGGATTGGATTATGTAGAAGGATGTCCTTGTTTGGAGGAAATACACACTGAAGTATTCAGGGGTGATGGGGCATCATGTTGGCAATTGACTCAATCTATATTTATTTCTACATTTATCTATATACATGGAAAATCTGAATTCACATGGATGCATCCAACCCAACACTGCGGGGCTTATTCTAGCGTTCCCTCTTTGTTTTTAACTCCCTTCCTCATTAGTGAGGAACCTAGTTCTCACTCACCTTAATACATCCACCCCTTTTGATAAATCTCTCTGTGTGTAATGTCCTGCTCCCCCTGGTCAGTGTGTGACATCTTACTATGGTCCAGACCCTCACTTGGATGCCCTCCTCAGCCCACTTGGGCTCTGACAGCCCGTGACAACCACTCTCCTCAACCTTCCCCTTTCTTATTCCCAAGGGCTCTAACACAAGCTTTAGGACATCATGCTCCCCTAAACACCAGCAGAGATGGTCCAACTGAATGGCTTTTGGACTAAGTTTTCCAGGAAAAGAGGGAAACAAAAGAGGGTGGGTATCCACACAGGTAGATAATTCTAACACCTTTATATAGTCTTACTATTTACTATTATGTCCCGAGTAATTAGCAAACTGCCTGATATATAGTAGGCACTCAAAAATAGTCACTGATTCAATTAATGTTGCCATGACCTGTTAACTAGACCCCTACTTTCATGTTAGCTTCTGCTTCTGTTTAGGTTTCTAGGCTATATGATTTCTACTTGGATACCAATGATAGCAAATACAGTTTACTATGTGCCTCGGATTTTTCTAAATGCATTCTATGAATTAACTTATTACACAAAGGCCTATGAGATATTTATATTATAATCCCTATATTGTAAATTTGTATGGCACAGAGAAGTTACATAAGTTGCCCAATGTCATATAGCTAGTAATTGGCGGGGCTGGGATTTGAACCCAGACTATGTAGCTTAAGAGTTCATGTTTTTAATTACTATATGAATAAGTTTGGTTTTAATTCTCCCCTCCCTTCACCCCAGAATTTTCACCTGGTAACACATTGTTGTTAGCTTTCCTTGTTTATTCGTGTCTCTCTTTATTTGCACACTATCTTCTGAGTAGTTCTGTTATCTCATGTGGCTTATGTGACATCAGTGCTGATACTGGACATTAATTTCATATGGCTCCTACCTAATCATCTGCACTCAGCACCTAATGAGACGATTTCTGGTTTGGGTAAAACTCCAGGGCCAGCACTGGGTTTGTGGGATGGCAGAAAGCTTCCCAGTAGCAACCTGATAGTGGCACCTGGAGGAAGTGGGGTGTATGTGTGGACATCTCCTTTCGGACCATATTGAGTGAGACTTAGTAACACTCTCTTCTAACAGGGCTTATTTATAATCATTAGTGTTTACATTTCAACTAGTATTTTAATCATGAGTATCAGATCATCTCATAGTTATGCCTATTTTTCACTCCGTTATCTTTCTTACAATCTCAATTTTGTTTTACTTATCATTACTTAGGTCTCCAGTACTTGTTGCAACTCTTTCTTAAATATTTTTTCATCTAAAATAATTGTATATTCTTAACTCCAGTGTTCTTTTGGGGGGTTCATACATTCATATATGATTCACTCCATAATAGCTGGCTGCACAGTTAAACCTGGGAGTGTTCCTCTATATTTATTAACAAAGTTGTAACAATAAAGTTGTCTAGGTGAGTTCAACTGGGAATCCCCTTTCTAATGAGATATAATCTCCTTAGCCCCAAACCTATTATTTATAATGTGTATATTTTCCCTTCCATCAAAACTTCAGTCACCTTTTGGAATTAGGGATGAATGGAACTCCTATTCCTCTAAGACTTTCATTTTCATGCCTAGAACTTCTGAGTTTTTAGGAATTTATCTTAAGTCTTCTATGGAAGTGTTAATTCACTTCCATGTAGGATTAAGTACCAAATATGCAATTGAAAGTATGTCAGAAATCTTTTTGTTACACATCAGATTTACATGTAGGTACTTAGCAAACCATCCAATTCCTCAAAACTTGGTTTTCTTTAACAACCAATATAAATTTTTCCTACTAAGGCTATTAACAGTGTTAAGAATTCTTATTGGTCTGAGCCTCTTATTTGGCACATGAACACATGCTTGGGGAGAAATGCCTCTTTGCCCTGGATCTGGTCAGTATGCAGCATATGAGAGCCCTGATCAAGCATGAGGGATATGGAACACATAGCCCCAGGAAGATGAGCTGAGAGAGAGTGTGTTATGGAGAAACTGAATTAAAAGCAAGGGAAGGCTGGACATGGTGGCTCATGCCTGTAAACTCAGCACTTTGGGAGGCTGAAGTGGGAGGATGACTTGAGGCCAGCAGTTTAAGACCAACCTTGGCAACATAGCAAGACCCTGTCTCTATGAAAAATAGAAAAATTAGCCAGGCATGCTGGCAAATGCCTGTAATCATAGCTTCTTGGGAGGCTGAGGCAGGAGGATTGCTTGAGCTGGGGAGTTTGAGGTTGCGGTAAGCTATGATGATGCCACTACACTTGAACCCGGGCAACAGAGCAAGAATCTGTCTAGAGAAAAGGGTGGGAGGAGACCATCAGGCAGATTTGTCAACCTGAAAAGGGTAAGTAGAGCGGGGAAAGCCAGATCACAGCTGAGATGAGAATGAAAAGGTTCAGAGAAGAAGGTAGAAGCAATTGTCTGAGCCCACTGGGGTTTTTATTAGAAGCCTGTTGGCCCCTCAGATGAAGACAGGATGGCTGCTGTCAGAGCTGCTGACCGAGCCTGGGCACCTGTCATGCAGCTTCCGTGGTCCTGAGTTTCCCTCCTCTCCTTTCTCTGGTCATGTTGCTCTGCTGTGCAGCCTCATGACTGATTTCTCTCCACTTCCTTACAGTGGTGCCATGGAACACAAGCACTTGAATTCAACTTCACTATTTTTGTTCTTCCTTAAAAGGATTCTTGATGCTTAATCCCAAACAGCTCCTCTAAGAATGCAAACTTCCCCAGTGCATATAAGATGCAGCTCATGAAAGTCCCACCCCCCGGCTCCCTCGTGGCATCCACAGCCTTCATCCTGAGCCACTTGCCCTGACCCATTCCACACTCGTGCCCATCTTCTGATGTTGTGCTCATTTCCCATTTCTGACCTCTCCCTTCAGGCCTCAGTTACTACCTTTCCAGCTATAAACTGTGCTGCTTTCTTTGCCTATGATTTAGTTTTTCTTCAATGTCGCTGCTTCCAGCAATAAACAGTCTTCCTGGCTGGTCCAGGCCCAGAGACTGTCCACTGGTCCAGCTCCTATGGTGTCTGTGCCCAGGGAACTCTCGTGAGCCCTCCAGGTGGGTCTCGGCCACCTCTTGTCTAATGAGAAATTTGTCATCCTCTCATGTTAGTGGGAATGTAAAGAGGGACTCTTCAAACAGAGGGATCAGCTACAGCATTTACCACTCTCATGGTGGCTGTTTGCCTCTGGCAAGAAGACAAACATAGCACACCCTCTGCAGGGTCCCAGAATTGACTCCCTAGATTCCATACCTTTGGGTTGTCAAGTGGAATTATTTTTCTTTACGGTTTGCCCTGCTGGCTCCCTTAACATACCTCCAGATACAATTCCCCTGCATCCCTGATCTCATAAAAAGTTAGCTTTAAAATTTTTTCTTCTTCATAATGTCTCTCAATTCCTTTCTCTATTATGCAGGGACAATTTAGGGGGACACATTTCAGCAAATTACCACAATTATCTTTAGCCTGCTGGTGCATTTCAGCAGGTCCTACATTGTCTTTTATCAGCAGACAATGCAAAGAACCTGAATAATCTTGGGAAAGCATAGATAATTCAGTCTTTATTTTCCCTTTAATGGTTAATAAGAAACCAAAAGGAATTACTTGAATTTTATTTCACTTCCCTTCTCATTCATAATTGTTCATATCGAGAGAGAAGAATAGGTGAATTTATTCAAAAAAATTTATTAGGTATCTCCCACATGCTAGGCACAAGGCGAGGTAAATGGCTTCATAGAAATGAAACAGTGTCTGTTTTCCGGGAGTTCATGGCCTAGTGGGGGCTGGGGACCTACAAACAATATAATACAATATAATATTGAAAGAAGAGTATTTTAAAGTGCTGTGAGGACTTAAGAGGAAAACGTAAAACTACTTGGGGGAGGATAAGGTTAGAGAAGGCTTCTGAGAGAGGTGACAACACCTGAGCTGTCATTAAGGATTAGAAGAAATGCTGAGTCATCCCAGAATTAAAGGAGATTTACCAGATGTAAATTGATAACATTGACAAGGGCACGGCTGCAAGACAGACTGAAGACTGCGCTAGGATTGTGGAAAATATGGTGTGTCTGAAGCCTGGGGAATGTGGAGGTCCCAGAAAAGGAGTGAGGCTGGGAAGGGAGGCTGGGGCTGGACCGTGGAGGCCTCACATGCCCTCCTGAGGAAACCGAGCTCTAGCTGAAGGCACTGGAAAACCACTGATGGACTTTAAGCAGGAGAAGGCCATTGTGGTATTCATGCTTTTGAAGATAATTTTGGTTCCATTGTGACTGATGGTTTAGAATGGGACAAGGCTAGAGGTAGGAAGATGATTATTAAATTAGTATAGGGAGGAGCTATAAGGGCCTACAGTAAGGCAAAGGCAATGAAAATTGAAAGAAAATATCAGAGGGAGGTTAAGAAGATACATTGGTTCCACTCTGTATGAGGGTAATAGAAATAGAGAAACAGAATAATTCCAAGATTTATCTTTTTCTCTTTAACTGGATGGACTTTGTAATAATGAAAGAATTATAATTTTTTTAAAAAATAGCTGACATTTATTGGATACTTTCTATGTGCTAAGTAGTTTAAGTACATTACTTCATTTCATCTTTAATAGCGCACTTTAGAGTAGATACTATTAAGCATATATTGCAAATAAGATAATGGAGGAATAGAAAACCAAGCATTTCCCCCAGAATTGCACAATAAGTGACCAAACTGGGATTTGAATACAGGCCTGTGAACCTCCAGAACTTTGGTGTTGAACCACTAACTTATTTTATCTACAGGAGTAGGATTTGATTCTGGGAAGAGATTCTGTTGTGGGCATGTAGGTGGATTTCCAGCAGGCAGTTGTGATAAGGGTTTGAAGGTCTAGTGAGTAATCTGATGGGGAGACAGATAGCTAGGGGAGGAGCCAAACAGACAAAACCAGGGTTCCGGGGAATTATCCTAAATGTGACCTGCCATGCTCCTGAGTTACTTTCTTATCTTTTGTTACCCCATGAAAGAAGGAAGACAGGATCATCTTCAGAAGGGCCACACTAAGCTGCTACAGCTTATCCCTTAGCCTAACTCACCTGCTTCTGCGACAGGAGTGGGTTAAGTTTGTTCCGCTTTCTCTTTTCCTTATGATAATTCTTATCATGAGAACACATTAATCTTGTGCTATTTTCTGTTTTCATTACAATCTTTGTCACACAAGTGGAGCATCAGAATGTTAATGCCTCATATCTTCTGTGAAGGATAGTAGAATTCTCCACTGCTTTGACCTTTCCAATGTTCTGCATTTCGATTGGGTCTGGAAGTTGATGATTAATGATAATTACAATAATTACACCAAGGGACTCGAAATATAAATTACCAAATGTTCAAAGGAAGCCACTTGAAACCTTTAATAGAATCTTGAACAATCTCTGTCCAAATGTTCCCACTTCCTCCTCCCGCACCTCCATCAGACATTCCTCCGTAAGTAGGTTGGGAGAGATTCGGCCTAGGTTGCAGCCAGAAGAATAAAAGAGCTGTGATTTGTGAGCCACGTTTTAGTTATATGAAGGGGGAAAAAAAGAAATCAATTTTTAAATCAATAGAATGGTCCTTCACCCAAACAGCTTTGCTTAACAAAGAGTGAGCATTCCATAAAACAAGACTTTGCTTTCGATTCAGATCATTAACTACAATTCCCATTAGGCGGGAGGTGCCACAGGGAAAGGGGATATTTACTTGTCTCCTCTGCTCTGGTTTTTTGGCTTTAATTTTAGGGAGGTGTAGCTTTCCAGTATGAAAGGGTTAGAACTCTTTGCAGCTTTTGCACCTTTGCTCACAGAGGACTCCAAAACTAAACACCAATATTAGTATGAGTATATTCTATGTGAGCCTTTGAAAGGGGCAAGATGCAGATTCCCTGAGAGTATTTTTCCTTTCGAAATAAGTAGTAAGAGACACTGGAGGAAGGTTTCATTTCAAGACCCTCTGATCACTTTCTTCTTGCTGCAGTAAATTCTACCTTATGTTGTGACAACAGTGCAGCATATAGAGTATTTCAATTTCTGATCAGAAGGTTGGAGAAGTTGCCATGTTGTTAGGCTTCCCTAGGGAGGATGATGACAAGGTATCTGACACTAGGTCATTCTGGAGCATACCTTCATATGATTGCGGAATAGAAAGGGCCACCTCTTGCTGCAGTGTTAACACACTTGCATACAGGCATCATATCTACTTTTGACTATGTCAGTTTATGTTATGGTATATGCTAACTCTAATTAGCATTAGCCAGACTCTAACATTTGGAAATCTATATATTGAGAATGTGTGTGTGTATCTCGGGGTCATGGTGGGGCAGGGGTCGGGTAGAAGGATGCGACTAGGGAGAGTCATTCTTCATGGTGTCATGATCCATACATATATAGGAATACTTGAGTTTTCATTGAGGCCATGGTTGACAAAAACAGAGTGCCACATGTAAGAGCTTTTCAATAGGCAAAAATGAAGATTTCATGAGTTTTGTTTTTAATAAGTGGTAAGAGGTATGCAGCCCAGGGACGTGGGCTCTCCCTCTTCTTTCGCTCTGGGATCTTCAGGGGCCTGATAGCACTCTCGGTATTCCCAGAGCTCACCTCCACAGTGGCTCTAAGGGGTCTCAAATTTAGGAAGGCCAACCCCTAGTTCAGGAATCAGTGATGGTGGTGGTACTTTGGAATGTGTTTTCTTTTCCCAGAAAATGCCACTGGATCCAGGAAGTTTCTTATGATCCTGGAGGATACATATTAGACAGTTTCAAGTAGTAGTTAACTTTTAAGTTTATAATATATTCGTGAAGAACTTGGTGCTGTGTGTGTTTGTGTAGCATTCATGCATATTTCTACTCATATTAGAACTTCCCCCTTTGAGAGGTGCCAAACTTCTTTTTTTCCCCTATATTATATAGAGGATATAGGTATAGCATAGGAGGTTTAGTCCATGATGTCAAATGGGGTATGACCCTTTGAAATAAATTTTGTCATTGTTACCATCTGTTTTGCATTTTGCTTTGGTAGCAGAAACAGAACCTTAGAAAGATAAACCTGAAGTCAACCTGAACACCTAATCAGTTAGTAAATAAATCCGGAAGCATTCAGTAAGTTACTTTCTTCAAGTGGAGTTATGCTTTTTTTTGAATTTTTTATTCTGCAGAGATATTTAGAGCTTGTAAACATGAACTCAAAAAATCTAAACTGTGACAGTTGATCTTGTAACCTGGGCAGTTTCCACTGTATTAAATTGCATCCTGATTATTTGGAAGGCACAATGCTTTTGATCAGCTATTGAGGTCAGGCTTGTGGGGTCAAGTATCTCATTATACTTGTATTTTCTTCCAAATGGATTTGTACCTTTATTTTATTCTGCTGCTTGTTTTTCTGGGCTATTATTGCAGTCTATTATTGCAGTCTTAAAAAAATAACTTTTATTCCCACTCCCAGCAGTTAAAAGAAGCATTCCTAAAAAAAGAAAAAATGTTTCTAATGAAAAAGTTAATATACTGGCTTCTCCTTTTATGTGAATATGTGTATGTATTATGAATATGTGTGTGTGTGTGTTTTCAGAAAAGAAGTGAATTTTTAAAACATCTGCACCTGAAGAACTCCGATTGCTTGAAGGCAGATCCTTATGTTGTTTTAGCAGAGTGAAGAGAAAGGGGATTCAGATTCACAAAAAGGAAAGTGTCAGCCCTGAGGGAATATATGGCAATATTGGCAATATGTGTGGAGCCAGTGCAAATGTTACACAGAAGTTCCTATCTGGGGGCAGCCAAAGGAGTTTGGAAAGCTACCCAACTTTTATAAGGTTTGAAAACTTCCTCACTTAGCCTTGATTTTTATAAATAGTCACTGTTGTTCCAACCCCTGTCTCTACGCCTGTTAGTAATATTGGTCAATTTATATGTGTCAAGTGGGAAGTCCATTAATTTAGATTTCCTGAACATCTGCTGGTCTCTAGATAGACTAGAACCAAAATTAAAATCATTAAGTCATTTACCCTACAAATATTTATTGAGCATGTTGGGGCCTGATTCTGGTGTTAGAAGATTCTCTCAGGCAGTTTAAGGCACTCTATGAAAGAAAACATGCACAAAAATTATGAAAAGGAATAAAAAGCCCACCATTGGAGTGGCCCTGGAGAATTCACTGATCTTTCTTTGTGACTATTACTGTTCTTAAGACTTTGATCTGCTGTGGCATCTAGATTTTTACTTTGTAGTTGAGACCAACTTTCTCAGGTTTGCTTTTTTCTTTGTCCACCTCTTCTAAATTCATTTCTTTCTTTGGTTACTGCATGTTTCTATTATATTTAGACCTATTTTATTTCCCAACTCTATATTCTAACCATACCAGCTTCAGATCTCACTGTCCATCTCTTCTTCTCAATATGTAGAAATGTGTCCTGGGATTCAGTAGGGGATACAACCAAGCCCCTGATCTCGAGAAGCAGTGGACCAGGTGCTTTCATCATCCAACAGAATAGGCAAATATTTTAAATGAGGGAGAAACAGCATGGACTGGATGTCTTAAACTCAGTGTTGAGAGTGCTTGTGCAGGGCCGTTGTCATTGCTGGGCAGAAACTGAGTTAAATGGGACAAGAAGATGAACTTAGCTTCCAATATCAGCTCTCTGCAACCCTGCTTTTACTCTCTTGCCCATATCCTGCAGGGCTTGATAATCACTTGCTCATTGACTGGGTGCTGAGTTAGAAGCTATTGTAATCAATTAAGGTCATGAGGATTCTATTTGTGTCCCATGGAAGCAGCCTCAGGATGATATTCTACTCTCATGAAATAGTTAATTCAGCTGTTCAAATGCACCCCCTCAAAACCTTAAAACTGAAATAAACTGTCTCATTGTGTCTCTTAGTCTTTCACAAAATAGTAGAGCAGGGGTGGGGAACCTGCGTCCTTAAGGTCACATGTGGCCTTTGTATGTCCTTAAGTACAGCCTTTTGACTGAACCCAAATTTTACAGAACAAATCCTTTTATTTTTATTAATACATTTTTGTTCATCTTTTATGTTTTTTTATTTTATTTTTAAAATGAATGTATTTAAAATATCAAAGACTAAAATATGTTACAATAAAAGAGTCCTCCCAGACTGACCAGTGCAATTAGAACATTAATAAGCCATAATGGCTAAATAAATGGCTGCTATGGTAATGATTTACTTCTAGCTTCCCCCACCTGACTGAAGCCACTACAGCATGAGGCTGGTTGGCAAGAGTTTATGGGGGTTGAGTATGCCAGTCTGTTATCAGCTTTTGATAACAGTGCACTGTGTTTCTGTTTGAAGTGGAATTTGTGAATAGTTGCACAGCTTGACAATATTTTTTAATTCTGTCTGCTTAACAGACCACCTTATCAAAGAAGACCTAGAGAACACTTGAGAAAGAAAATGGATTTCTTAGTGAGAATTGGGAATTGCGATATTGTCTTGTTTCTGCTAAAGATGAGATGATTTGCTTGCTTTGTTGTACTGCAATATCAACATTAAAGAAATTCAGTGCTCATCAGCATTATAACACTCAGAAGGACCATAAATATTTTAAATTAAAGGAAGAGGCACAAAAGACTGTATTGAAGAAATTAAAAGATGGAAAGCAAAAGCAAAGACAGTTTTTCAAGCAGCAATGAGATCTGGAAATAATGCCAGTAAAGCAACTTATAAAGTAGCTTAAATACTTGGGGAAAAAAGGGAAGACATTCAGTGATGTAAAAATTATGAAAGAATGCACTGTCAAAGTTGTAGGATGCTTAGACCCTGATATCATTTCAAAATACAAAACAACTGCCTCTTTTAAGCAGAACCATAACTGATCAGCAGCATGAATTAGCCTTCAACTTAACAACTTCATGCAATACTTCAAAATAAAAATATATATTATTCAATTGCTTTGGATAAATCGACTGATTCTACTGACTTGGAATGGGTTTTATACTTCATTAGGGTCGTAACAGAAGATTTTCTTTGCTACAAAGAGTTATTGCCTTGGGTACTCTTGCAAACAGAACACAGGGAATAGATATCTTCAACAACTTTCAAGATAAATGTGAAGTTGGACTGAATTTGATAAATTTAGTGTGTATACAGATGGTGTACCTTCCATGACAGGAAAACATGAAGGGTTATTGCACAGATTAAAAAAAATATTAACAGATCCAGATGTTCTAATTTCATTTCATTATATCCTGCGTAAGCAAAATCTCTGTGCTAAAGCTATTTTAAGTGATACTTTGTGACAAGTTATAAGTATTGTTGACTGTATTTGTGCAAATGCAACACAGAATCCTCAGTTTTGTAACGTGCTAAGCTTGAACAATGAGGTATTTCATATGGATTTGTATCATTCTAACATGAGTTGGATAGCACAGGGACAGTTAGCCAAAATTTTATCTGTGAGAACAGATAGTTAAATTTTATGAAAAACAGAATCAGCAATGTGATTTATTGAAAAAAGATTTCTATAGGAATGCAGCATTTCTGTGTGATACCATGTCAAATCGAAACAACTTGAATATTTCTTTGCAAGGTAAAACTAAGTCTATATTACATGTGACAAAAAATCCAAGCATTTTGAAAAAAGATAACTTTTTCTTTCACAGGAAATTTCAGATAAACATTTTCCCCAGCTATCAAAGGACACCGATGATATATCAAAGCAGGATGATATATGTGAATCATTGGAAGAATATGCAACTGTTATAGACCTATTGGAGAATACAATGAAATGTTCACAACTTTGAGAATCATGACATCACACTCAAATTAGCATTTCAGCCTCATCTAGTTGATATCACCAAGGCACCTAAAGAACTACAGATGGAATTGATTGAGCTCTCAGTAGATGACTTTAAAGTCATTGTTTGATGCTAAGAAAGGTCCAATTGAAATATGTAAGAATGCAATATAATACCTATGCCTTTGGCAACATGCCCCTAAAATGCTTTCTTGCTTTTCAACCACTTATTGCTGCAACTCTACCTTCTCCTAATTAGCCCAAAGCAAGACACCTTTAAGGTCACAAGTGACTGACACCCATCTTAGAGGACTAACTGAGACCTCTGACCTTCATGCTGCAGCCAAATATTCAAATGCTTTCCAACAAAGAGCAGACAAAACAAAGTCATAAAAGCTTAACTTTAAATTAAAATAATAGTTTTTATTTTTTTGAAATTCTTAAGTATATATTATTAATAGTTAGATTTTTACAAAATAATATACATTTCTAAGTATATCTAATTGAAGTTTCTTGAATGCAGCCTTCCAACATGAAAAGGTTCCCTACATTTGTACTAGGGTATCAACCATTTTTAAATGATCATCATATGTCAGTGCCAATACCAGGTTTGTATATAAGATATACACATTTACCAGCATTGTAACCTTTACAATTTGCAGAAGTTATGCCATGTGTGTGTTTTGTGTAACAATGCAACCATGGTAGTTTGTGGACTCCATTATAAACACCCAATAATCGCCATCATGAATGAATCCTCCAGACCCAAATCACTCAATTCAGTGAACACTGTCTAGGACTTGAGTGATTCTTGCTATACTCCATAGTAGCAATGTAAATGTAACATTGACCTTCCAGACTTATATATTTTTCTCATTTATGGGGCTTCTGATAACTTATGTCTTCCATGGCATTCTTTAGTAACAACATTCACCTTGTGATTCCTCTAAAGACCAAAAACTTAAAACATGGAGCAAACTGAAAAGTCAAAGCAAAAGCCCCTCATACACTTGATCATTAATCACTGGCTGGGTGTGTGTGTCAGAACTCTGTGCCGCTCTGATCCTGCTCCTGTGCCCTTCGGGCAGAAACCTCGCCTTATTTGTGTCCTCTGGAGCACCCAGTACACTGCTGGAGCTCCATAAATAATTAATCTCACCAATAATAATGGGAAGCAAAGGCTTCCAAGAAGCTTCCTTTCCCCTGTACTGTGAAACTGGTGTTATGGTATTTTGACTATCAAAACAATGATTAAGCAGCTTTGGCACACTTTATATTTGGGCTAAATGCGATTTTGCTAATGCACCATCTCATTCTTCCCTCCCCCAACACTCGTATTTTAATGATTTCTAATTAATATTGTAATATTTCTTGAATAATTCATGTTTTTAAACAAGAAAGGCTGGCATAAATTTGTGTCAATCTGTTTGTGTATTGCAGTGCTGTGCATAACAAACAAACACAGTCTGTTTCCCTTGGAGCCTGGGGAAGGGGCAACAGAGAGGGGAAGCCTCAGAGTACAGGGCTGGGATTCACATTCCTCTCCAGGAGGGAAAAGCTCCCCTGGTTGCCTTCTGAGATGCCTAGGCAGGTTGCACTTCGACTTTGCTCTAACCCCTTATCATTTCATCTCTTCTCCTGACAGGTGCCTGGGGCCCTCTAGCTGCCCTTCCTTGCCCTTCCTTAACCTGAACCTGCTCACTTCACTCTCCAGATGTCCCCTGATCTCCACAGCTCCTCATTCCCATCCCTTCGCAAACAGCCTCTCTTGACATTGCTCAGGGATAGGCACAAACTAGAACCTGATAAACTAATCAGGGCTAAGTGGAGAACAATTGGGGGTGGGTTTATTCATTTAGTCAACAAATATTTAATGAGTACATGCTATTTGCCTGGAACCATGCAAAGCCTAAGGGCACAAGGATGGATTAGTTATTGGGGAATTTTGGCCGAGTAAGGGGATTTCATCTTTACAGGGGCTTTTAAAGAATCCATTTGAGGCTAGTGGGGGATTTAAGGAAAGAAAACTTTTAGGCTCCTTCTGGATAGCTGTTGATTCTGCCTTCACATAGTTTGCATCACATGGATTTTTTTTTTTTTTAAATCTTTTGTTTTTCAGGAAATAACAATTTAGGGGCTAGAGGAAAGGTTTCAGAATAAAAGCTTGGCCCAATCCTGGCCCTCCTCCTAACTCCAAGAGGTGGTGATCTCCTTCATTCAGGCCTAAATTCACGTTCTATTAAACATAAAATTTACTCAGAGACCCAGAAGCAGTAACTCTTTTTCATGTAGCACTTTCTCCTCCTCTCAGGTTTAAGAAGCCTGCTGCTTTAGCCAGGCTGTTTCCATGTGACATCTGCTGCCGAGCGGCTTCTAATTCCACCTTCCCCCAACCCGCTTCCTTGAGGCTGGGAAAAAGACTTTAATATCTATCATTTCTGTCTGCATTAAGGCACTACTAGTGCTGTGTTGACCCTGCTGCTGGGGCCGTTAATGTGTGCCCCTGTTAATTAGCAGCCAATGGAATGCCCAAGCTGGCGACGTGGTTCACTGAGATGGATGTGGTTGTTTTGATTGCATTGCTATTGCTGGGCTAACTATCATTTGTACTAATGATTTCCAAGTAGGTAGCAAAAGGGTAGGAGGGAAATGACTTAATTTGAGTTTTCCCTCTACTATCTCTAAGAGCAATTTCAGTTGTGAAAACACTCTGCAGAAGCAACAGCTCCCGAATTCGTTGGAAAGACAGATTGTTATTAACTGGCTGTATCGAGATAGAGCGCGTTGGTGATTATGTATACAGCATAATCTCCCCAGAATGGAGATAACATACCTGACCTCTGATGTACTACAAATGGCCTCTGTGGACAGCGGACTAGAAGGGTCTCCTATGGCTGTTGCCAGTCCTAAATGACACTGAAAAATGGAAATTAGAGTTGAAAGTAAATACAAAGTAGTGTGAGTATGTGGCTGGTAGGAGGAGGAGAAGTTTGGCTTGTCTCTGCCCAGAGGGGGCATAAGAGAGCAGGATGGAATTTGGAGGTAGATGCTGAAATCTTCATGGGGGAAGCCGAGCCTCTTACTAACTTTGACAGTTTTCAGAATGCACACTTTCCTTCTCGTCTGCACCAGTGTGTCCTTAGTGCTTGAGGATAATGCTGCTACGTCTCACAATACTGTTGCCACATTTCCTATCCCCTAGGGTAGGATTAAGAGTGGACGTCTGCCTACAACTAGGCTGGAACCAGAAATTCATGTCTCTAAGCTCAGTAATACTTCAACACGAATGGGCAATTTTTATTCACATCCATGATAGTACGTTTTATTTCCTCAGCTATTTCATTCTGGGACTCTTCCAAACGTCTGTCTCCTATCTTTGTCCTGCCAACTCCTTTCCCAATTCCAGCATTTAGGTGTGTGGGAAGGATACTTTCAAGTTCTCTGTAACTACTTGGTGGTACCCATCTGAGTACAAACTTGGTGGTACCCAAACTGAGTACAAACTACTCAGTTTGTACCCATCTTCTGATTGTTCAAGACTGCTATTATCTCCCGTGTTAGGGAATCCTTTTTTGCTTCCTGTGGCTGGTGTTCTTTTTGCCATTTCTCCCTTTCCTGGGTCTTCAACCTTGCCAGCTTCACTTACCTGTAGCTCTCAAGTCTTTCTCATTATGAAAAAAAAAAAAAAAAAAACAAGAAAATAAACCCAACACTTAAATTTACCTAACATTTTCCTTAAGCCAAAAATCCATATTTTCCCCTTCCTTTAATAGCAACATTTCTTGAAATAACAATCTACAATAAATATCTCTACTACTTGCTTTATAAGTTGTTCTGAAAACAATTAGAAATAGGCTTCAGCCTCTGTCTCTGTGGCTCCACTAAACTGCCCAGCAAAGATCACAGATGACCTCCTTGTCACCAAACACAGTCTGGGATGTTTAGTTCTCACCTCACGGTGCTACTCTGTGGAATTTGACCCACTCGGCCGATTGTCTCCAGGATTATTTCCTCATGTGTTTCCATGATGATTCTCTCTCTCTCTCTCTCTCTCAATTTATTTATTATGTCTTTTTATTTCAGGATATTAGGGTACAAACATTTATGATTTTCTCTTTTTTGGGGTGTTCTCTTACACCTCTGGTGGCCTCTTTTCAGTCGTCTTTGGGGGAACTGTATTCTATACTCTTCACTGGGATGTTAGAGTCCTTGAAGGCGCTCTCCCCTACTCTCTTGTCTTTTTAACTCGTGTGGCCTTTCAGAGCCATAGGTCACACATACCAGATGACATGGCCCTCTCTTCCCACTCTCGGTACCTCTCAGCATTTTATATAAAAGCTTGAGACTTTTCCATCAGAAATCCAAATCTTCTTTAAGGATATTTAAAAACAAACTATCATCTTTTAATCAGAGCCTAAAATCTGACCTCCCTTCTATATTCTCAGCCCAGGAATTAACAACCATCTACCCAATTGCCCAAGCCAGAAACCTGGCCCTATCTTATCTCTTGCCCTCAGTGACCACACCCAGTGTGTAACTAAGTTCCCTTGACTCTGTATTTCATTGTCACGCTCACTGTCACAGCTGTAATTTGCCGCCTCCTCCAATTCTCAAATTCTTCCTGCTTTCTTACAAGATAAATAGCTTGTTGGTACTTTCTACTTCTCCAACTTCATTGACCACCATTCTTCCTCCCTCAATGTCTGCTCCACCAGGCTACTTGCAGTTCCTGGATTACACTGTACCCTTTCATTCCTCCACGCTTTTGTACATGCTGGATCCTCTCCCTGAAATGTCCCCTTTCTGGCTAGCTCCTGCTCTGTGTCACAAGTAAAATGCTAGCTCATCTATGAAGCATTGTACTACCCCATGGGGAAGATTGAAGGTTCTTTCAGCATTTTGCAAACACCAGCATTATTGTTTTGTGTTTGGTTTGGTTTTGCACATCTTTCCACCAACTGGACTCTAAGCACCTTGAAGAAATGAATCTTTCTTTTTTATATATGTAACACCTGCTCACTACCTAGCAGTATAAATGCTAAATAAATGTTTATTGAAGTTATATAACTCTTCCACCTCTCACTCAAGGTTATTCTGTTTTCTTCAGCACTAAATTCATGTTTTATTAACATAAGAGCAGAATCACCTACAATTCCCAGATAGAGAAAGCTGGGTTGTAGTTGTGTCCTGGTAACTTAAAAGATATGTTACCTGGGATAAAATACTTGATCTTTCTGGGCTCAGATAGGGGGTAGCAGAAAATCAAGGGCTTTAAATTGTTTGAGGACACCAAAATTTCTGGAAGGGAAGAGGGAGGATGAAGATGAGGGACTCTGTGCCCTCCTTGCTTCTTTGTTTCAAAAAGGAACTCTACTTTCATCAATTTTATATAATGTGATTC
Organism: Microcebus murinus; assembly: GCF_040939455.1. Taxonomy (NCBI): domain Eukaryota; kingdom Metazoa; phylum Chordata; class Mammalia; order Primates; family Cheirogaleidae; genus Microcebus; species Microcebus murinus. Next base: position 67,485,834 of record NC_134109.1, on the reverse strand, counting down.
TGTAGAATTTTCTACAAACCATAGATTCCACTGCTAAAATATAATTTGGAAAGCACTTCGCAGGGTTATCTCTAATTCTCTTCTGGCTGAAAAAATGTCTGTGGATCTGTGAGCTGCATAGCAATACTGGCCTGACAAAGCACATATCCCGGCAGTACCAGGGAAATGAATTACATAATCTTTGTATAAACATTCAATTTTACACTTTCTACGTAGAAGAGAGAGGGAATGGGGAGGAAGAGGGGAGAAAAGAGGAGTTAGAAGGTCAGTGAAAGGGAGCAAAGAGAATGAAAAGGTGAATTAACAACAGGTAGAGGAGTTCATTGCTCTTCCACTTTGTAATCATGAGCCCTGGAGAGAGTGTGCACCTCAGAGTGCAGGTGAGCCAGGGGCCTGGACCTGCTGTTCCAGAGAGCAAGCATCTCACAGTGCTAAGTGTAAGTCTAGTATTCAAAGGTACACATTTTTTTATGCAAGATAGACACAAGCTGCAAGCCAACATCATTTGGTGTTTGTTTAAAGAAACAGGGCTTCTATTCCAGAATTGAAGGACAAACTGTGTGAGACTTCACATTTTAGAGACACCTCCCCATCTTTAAAATGATGCTGCGTGTACTGTGTCTTATGTGCAGTTTAAGGGTTGTTCAATTGTCCATATAGAACTGAATATAAAACTCCATTATATGATGTGTCTGGAAGTCTGGAGTTCTGTGCTTTTTCTGTGTTATCATGAATCATCATCAATCTCTTCTATGCAGAAGCTATTTTACATGTAAACTATAACAATGTTGATTCACTTGGTGTAATAGTGATTAGTATAAACAAGGTAGAATGTGCTGGAATCTGTGCAGGAGGTACATAAATATTGGGACCAAGCACAGATAGCAGACAGTACTCATAGTGTCAGCTCTGATTTACATCATCACATTTAAATGCAAGAAGGAATGTTGACTCTAAAGAAAATCAAATACATTAAAACAAAGCTCTTTGCATTTTTAGAGCCATGCACAAAACAAGCCTGAAATCTACAGCCTGTTTAAATGTCCTTGATAGAAAAGATAGAAATTCTGCCTAATCATGGAATTGAGTAAAAGAGAAATCCAGATAGTGAGGGGCAGAAAAGGAAATGCTAAATAATGGTTTTATTATACAGGAATGTTTTTTTTATTCAAGAAGTGCATTTTACATCCTCCTGAAAATGCTGTCTAAAGTTGCCCTCAGACTGTTCCCTCTGAAAAATAACATGGAGGATGGCTGGAATTTCAGGATGTGAAATAGTCTGATTTTTAGAAACCTGGTTTTGTAAGCAAAGTCTATTGGAGACATTTCCGAGGTTTCTACCATTCTTTAAGAGAGTTATATATTGTTGTCAGTTGCATCTGTGGCACTTACCTGTCAACACTGTCCTTGAAAAATCCACAATGGCTAAATAATAGCAGATTTGAAATTTAATATTTTGCTCTGTGAAAAAATGTAGGCTGAGAAAGATTCGGTATAAACTTTCATTAGAGTAGTCTATGTTTATCATTCTAAAGTCTTTAGAATGTTAACATGCTCCAAGCCCTAAATTAAATCAAGTGAAAACCTCTCAGAAGCAGCAAACCAATGTATTTTTTGCAATGCACAAATCCAATTCCACTTGAAAACATAGTACATTGGAAAGTCATTTCCCTTCTTTCTTTAATTGTCAGTAGTCTCATTCTAGAGTCTTGCTTTGCTCAGACAAAGCTAATGTGACAAAAGATCTGATTTGGGAAGTCGAGAAAAAACCATATATGTGAGCTGGCGTCTACTTTGTGGTTAGTACTCACAAGACTCCTACACATTATTTCTTGTAATGAAGGTGAGTTAGTTTCTCATGGGCAGACAGACCCTGTTCTAAGGTGTATGTGTGGAATTCCTTTGGGAACTGAGGGTTAAGAAACTTTATCTTTTCTCTCTCCTTCCTATGAGTCTTTACATATGCCATCATTCCATTTGTAACATCATCTATCTTTTGTTTCCTCAAACCTGGCCTTTGCTTCCTTCAATATCCTAACAATAGCCCCTAAGCTATGGAAAGCCTTTCCAAATTATGTTCCAAATTGTGTCCCTTCTCCTTTCCAGTCTTTTGCACCTCCCTATTTTCTCAGGATGCGGAGTTCTTTAAAAAATCATCTCTACTGGGCTGTTTTGTCTCTGAAGAATAGATGTGGACCTTTATGTCATTTATTTTATACATTATTATGTTTATGCTTGAACCTCCATGCCATTCTCCATAGTGGTTTAGAGGTTCCCTTTTCTACACACCTTTGTTGGCTTATTATCTTTTATCTTTTTGATAATAGGTGTGGGGTGATACCTCATTGTGATTTTAATTTGCGTTTCTCTGATGATTAGTGTTGCTGAGCATCTTTTCGTATGTCTGTTGGCCATTTGTATGTATTCTTTGGAGAAATGTATATTCAGATCTTTTGCCCATTTTTTAAATTATGTTATTTTTTGCTATTCAGTTGCTTGAGTTCCTTACATATTTTGGCTATTAACCTTTTATCAGATTTATCATTTCTATGTATTTTCTCCCATTTTGAGGTTGCCTATTTACTCGGTTAATTGCTTTCTTTATGGTGCAGAAGCTTTTTAGTTTGATTTAGTCTGACGTCTATTTTTGCTTCTGTTGCTTGTGCTGCTTTTGGTATCATATCCATGAAATCATTTCCAAAACCCACATTAAGATGATTTTCCTATTTTTTTTTCTAGAAGTTCAGATCTTATATTTAAGTCTTTAATCTATTTTGAGTTGATTTTTGTGCATGCTGTAAGATAAGAGTCCAATTTCATTGTTTTGCACACACATATATATATAGTTTTCCTAACAACATTTATTGAAGAGACTATCCTTTTCCCAATGAGTATTCTTGTCCCTTTGTCAAGATCAGTTAACTATAAATGTGTGGATTTATTTCAGTGTGCTCTATTTTGTTCTGTATGTTTGTGTTTATGTCAGTATTATACCGTTTTGATTACTGTAGCTTTGTAATATAACTTGGAATCAGGAAGTGTGATGTCTCCAGCTTTGTTCTTTCTTCTCAAGAATTGTGTTGACTTTTGGGGATTTTTGTGATTCCTTATACATTTTAAGATTGTTTTTTCTATTTCTGTTAAAAAAAATTGGTATCTTGTTAACCCTTTTAAAACCCAGAGTAATTATTTGGAAGAATTCAGATAATAAAATCAGCCTATTTTCAATTTAAAAATGTTTTTGGAGTTTAGTTTTTCTCTCTTTATAAAAAGTACTGTTTATTTTTTAGAGCAGTTTTAGATTCATAGCACATTTAGCAGAAGGTATGGAGATTTCCCACATAATTCATGTCCCATATATGCACAACATCTTTCACCATCAAAACCCCACACCAGGATGGTACATTTTTTAAAAATCCACAAACCTGCATTGACACATCATCAGCCTATTTTTAAATGAAGGATTTTTCTTTTTTTCTTATCATGGTACTGTTACATGAAAATAGATTCTTCAAAATGCAGGGATCTCATTACGGTTACCCAAGTGATCTCAATTTGAACTTTTCCAGGATTTAAAATGAAACAAAAGCCAATGAATCTAAGTCAGAGCTCCCAGGTGATATTTAGGTGTTTGCCTTAGGCATGTAGGTCAAGTTTAAGGAGCCAGGGTGAAGAGAGTATCTTTGAAATATTAATAGGAAGAGTAGAGTATGTGATTAAGCATGCCATTCATCGCACCTGCTAAAGAGAGATGGCAATCTCAGATCACTTACACAATGCTGTGTTTAACTGTTGGCATTCAGCTTTAAGAAGGATGTTGACAAACTAGAGCATTATATCAGGAAAATAAAAGTCTGATAACAATGCCATCAACAAAGTTTGGAAAGAAATGTTTAAAAAGATTAGGGTTGGGAAACAGGTACGATTGACTTTAATTATTAAAAAGGTTGTGATATAAAAGGATTAGCCCTTCCTATGGTCTCCAAAGTAGAATAAAGAACAATCTATGACAACTAAACTAAGTATCTGGTACTGTCTGAAAATGGAGATTTCCCACATAATTCAAGAGCTCTGCCCTTGATATTAGACACCATGTATGGCAGTCCCTGAACCTCCCAATACTCAGTTTATTGATCTGTAAAATAGAAAAAGTATCATCTATGATTCAAGGCTCTGTAAAAATACAATATAATAATTTATAGAAATTTAAAAACACATAATTTTAAGACTGGTACCAGGCTATATAAATATGAGATAGATATTATTAAATGAAAACAAATATGCAATTTTCCCTTGATTTCAAGTTTTGACTGTTACACTCATACAAACCTGGGATGTCATTTTCTCCTTAAGTCTTTGATTCAGTACCTTCCATCCATTATATAACTCACTGTGTATACTCTGACACTTGGGAGGAAAGCTCTTTTAAAATAATGCATTTCTGTCAGGTGTAATGGTTCATGCCTGTAATCCTAGTACTTTGGGAGGCCAATGCAGGAGGATCGCCTGAGCCCAGGCGTTCAAGACCAGCCTGAGCAACGTAGCAGGACCTCATCTCTACAAAAACAATGAAAAAATAAAATAAAATAAAAACCATTAGCCAGGCATGGTGGCATGCACCTGTAGTCCCAGCTATTGGGAAGCTGTGGTAGAGGAGGATCACTTGAGCCAGGGAATATAAGGCTGTTGTGAGCTATTATCCCACCACTGTACTCTAGCCCAGGCAACAGAGTGAGACATTGTCTCTAAAAAATAAATAATGCATTATTTACTCTAAATACACAAAATATCAATCTGTGCCCAAAATAGTGTTATGTGTTTTCCAAATTCTGTTTCATAGTCTCTTTTTTTGGTGTAGATGGAAGACTTGTACCAGGTTGTAGCTATTTTGATGAATGGAAAATAGTTGGAAAGAATGTGTCCCATTTCCGGGCCTTTTTTACAAACTTTGACTGATTATTCATGCTTTATGTTCCTTTTTTTGGGAATCTTGGAGGCCAGGTGTTGACGTTGTCAGCTGAACAATATGGAAATAGCCTAGATCCCTGTGTCACCACTAGGAAGATTGTCATCCCAGAGATCCACTTTACCTACGTCAGACTGTGACTTGAATGAGAAATAAATCCTTGTTGTATTAAACCTCTGAGATTTCAGTTTTATTTTTTTTAACAAAATAACCTACTTTATATTGACTAAGACAGAAATTAGTAGCAAAAGAGAATGTTGGCTAAAACAAACACTTAAAATGTGAGTCATTGCTTTAACATTGGATGGCCTTGATGTGAAAGTTTATTCTTTCTGTAATCTATTTCTGCCTAGATCTCAACGCTGTCACATTATTAATTTTAGTTCCTTAGCTATTATTGAAGTTAGAGACTAAAAATAATGATAAATATTATAGTTTTTATTGACTCCTTACTATGTGCTAGGCACTGGACTGGAGTACCAGGGCATTACCTTGGTTAATCCTCACAACTTTGTAACTTTGTTATGGGGACCCTTCTTTTTTTTTAACAAATAAATTGAGGATTAAAGAAGCCTATCTCCTATGTTATCAAATTCACAACAGGGTATCTGGGAGTTGTTTTCCACATTCTGAATGGTCAGGAGACAAGCAAGGAGAATATCCTAAGAAGTACTTACCTAACCTAGTAAAGTGGAAGGAAGCAGAACTCATTAGGAATAGTTAATAATTTAATAAAGCTATAGGTCCCATTACTTAGGCACGCTTCAAATTGGGAAAAAATCATACACACATACACACAAATCAGCAATGAATTAAGATATAAGAGAAATCTCTAAAGCATGTATCAAAACATAAGTGGTTAAAAAAGTATAGGCAGCAAAGTAGAATACATAGGATTTAAGGAATATGGGTTTAGTTATAATTCTAGTCTTTGGACTAGAGCTGTGCTGCCCAATATAGTAAACACTGCTACATGTGTCTACTGAGCACTTAAGATGTCTAGTTCTAATTGAAATGTGCTATATGTGTAAACTACACACCAGATTTTGAAGACTTTAGTGCAAAAAATGTAAACTATTTTTACATTGATTTAATGTTGAATGGTATTTTGAGTATATTGGGTTAAATGTATTATTAAAGTAATTTTACCTGTTCATTTTTATCTCTTTAATGTGGCCAGTAGAAAGTTTAAAATTACATGTGTGGCTCACCTTTTTATGGCTTATATTTCTGTTAGACAGTACTGGGTTACAGTGTCAGGAATCAAGCAAGCCACAGTAAACTATGAAGCAGGGGTCCTCAAACTATGGCCTGCAGGCCACATGCGGCCCACCAAGGACATTTATCCAGCCCACCGGGTGTTTTTGCTGCCACTGCCTGTCCTGCTTAGCAGCCGACTCATCCAGGGCCCACAGTGCGCATGTGTGGAATGTGGCCGCACTCTCCAACGGCTCTCCAATGGTCTGAGGGACAGTGAACTGGCCCCCTGATTAAAGAGTTTGAGGATCCCTGCAAGATTGTCTGTGTTCCAGGTACAGCTCAATTCTAGGAAAGGTGATGTTTTAAGTTAGTTTTGGAGAGATTTTCTGAAAATCTCATTTGGTATCCAGATCTCAAGCTGTCCAGAGTATTTTAAACTTTCTTCTAAATAGCATACTTAATTTTGAGAGCTCCATAACTCCAAAAGTAGCTATTGGCTAGTCCAGTGCTTCTTAAGTTTGACATGCATAAAAATCATGGGGTAGAGGGAGATCTTGTTAAATTTAGAGTCTGGGCCAGGCGCGGTGGCTCACGCCTGTAATCCTAGCACTCTGGGAGGCCAAGGTGGGCGGATTGCTCGAGGTCAGGAGTTTGAAACCAGCCTGAGCAAGAGCGAGACCCCCATCTCTACTATAAATAGAAAGAAATTAATTGGCCAACTAATATATATAGAAAAAATTAGCCAGGCATGGTGGCACATGCCTGTAGTCCCAGCTACTTGGGAGGCTGAGGCAGTAGGATCGCTTGAGCCCAGGAGTTTGAGGTTGCTGTGAGCTAGGCTGATGCCATGGCACTCACTCTAGCCTGGGCAACAAAGTGAGACTCTGCCCCACCCCCCCAAAAAAAATTTAGAGTCTGACTCAGTTTGTCTGAGAAGGGGCTTGAGATGATGTCAAGGCTATAAATTTGGAAAACACACACGAAGAAGCAAAATGGGCAGAACACATTAGACCCACCAAGACATCAAAATTTGGGGAGAGAAGTGAGATGGTTGTCATAACCATCAGAGTGAGCCCTCCATCCTTAATTAACTTACTCTTCTTCTTGCTCCTCTCAGATTGAGCTGTATCTATGGAAAGTGAAATGAACAGGCCACAGCACAACTAATCTGCTCAATTCTACTGTTGCAAAGATTGATGGAGACCGTTGTGTGATCAATTTGGTCATGACACTGGGTATCAGTCATGAGCATGACTGAAATGAATGGAATCACTTTACTTCAATCTGGTTTGCTTTCATTGTGTAAACTTTGCTGATCCTAAGGGTTTGGGGTCAGGGAAATCAGTGGTACACCTAAGTCTACTAACCTTCCTGGGATAATTTATTAAAGCAAAATCAGCTTATTCATACATATTAGTTATTATAAGGAGCAATCAGTCATTTTGTCTCATGTTCTTACTCATGTTTTCTTCTTAGAAGATGTACTTACTTTTTGTTGATTAGGAAAGATCACAATATAATATTTATAGAAGTGGAATTTTGTTATTAGATAGCAAGATCTATCTTCATATTATGAAATCAGCTTGAGAAAATAATTCCTAAAGATTTAAGAAAAATATTTAAAATACTTATGCAATATTTATAAGTTCATAATCCCCTAAAATGACTACTTTGAAGAAAAAGCCCTATACAATTTTATAATTTTTATATTTTAAAATAATCTCATTACTTATGTCTCAATTTCTATTTCTTTTAGAACATCATTGCAATGTGGATATAGAGACATGCCAAATCTAAGAAATAAATTTTGCATGACTGAGGTTTTTCAGGTTTCCTAGATAGAAACTTTAAATTCTTGTGACCTTGAGTCTCATTTTCCATCGCTCATAATGTCAAATTACTTTACTGTTGATTCCTTTTCTTGTTATTCCTGCAGTAGCCTCCTTATTTTAATTCAGATTTGGTTCAAAACATTGGCTGCTACTTTGACCTACACTGACATTTCAAAGGCTACAGAATAATTAGTGAAATAAAAACCTCATAATTACTTTCTAACACACACCCACACAAAAGCTTTTGTTGAGCTGGCAGAATGGATTGAGATTTTTGTTGTGTTGTGTTTTGTTCTAAATGATTGAGCATGGAACTAAAGTGAAGTGACAGACATTTCTTGAATGCACAAAATGATCTGAAAGCTAAGATACTCAATGTTTCACCTATCAGTACTGAAATCTTACTTAAGAATCAACTTAATCTAATACTTGATTTTAAACTTTAAACTCTAACAAAAATACGGCTTTCTTTGGAGATAATGTTAAAATATCAGATGAGAGCATATTAATAAGAACAATTATTTTGCTGGCTTTTGGCTAGGTTGGAGATATAACTAAATTGTTAATTGTTCTGATTCAGATAGTACAGTGGCTCTGCTAGTTCAACTATCTTAGGAAAATGTTTCCTACAGTATAGACATGTTCAATATATTTGTATTGCATCAACTCTTTCCTTTTAATCTGATTTGTTCACTAGGCTTAGGCTTGTGCATGGGCATGTACCCATATTTGTTATAACCAAGTGAGATCTTGCTTGTAGCTAGCTTTCTCAGACAAAAGAAAAGAAAATTAGATGACTCCTGTTTATTGTGGGTGGAGTCCAGTGTGGAAAATTCACCATTGGGTTTTTGTGGTCCACACATTGTTTCTATAGAACAAAATGTAATTCTGAATGCGAGGCTTGATCTACAAAAAGCCTGTTAGAGTACTACTCTCGTTTGTAAGTCAGACACTGCTCTTCTGGAATTCTTTGCAGTACAGGTTTTGTTTTGATTATTTTTATTGCTGTTGCAGATTCTTTATAATAATATCTAATGCAATCTATATATTGAACAAACATGGTCTTTTGTTAACAAAACATGATCTAAAGTGGTACTTCTCTACTATTTGGGTGATGGGTACCCTAAAAGCCCAGACTTCACCACTATGCAATATGTCTGTAACAAAACTGCACTTATATCCCCTAAATATATTAAAAAATAAAGTAGGACTGTAATGGAGCACGGGCTTGGCTACTCGCTGCTTGCAAAAGCCAATAACAAGGATGAAGTGTAGTGAAAAGAAAGTGACTTTATTCCAGAGCTAGCAGTGGGGAAATGGTCAAGGCTCATGTCTCAAAGAAACCCATTTTGAAGTCTTGGGGTGAAGGTAGAGGTTTAAAAAGGGTATTTGGTATGAAGGGCCTGCAGGAGTGGCAAGGAGATGCTGGCCAACATAATGTCTATCTTGAATTGTTGCTTCACCTGGTGAATGGGCTCCTATCATCTCAGAGGCTTTTTATCTATAGATTAACTACAGCCTTGGGGTAATCTCCTGGTGGGGGTCTGGATTGTTTTGAGACCTAGTCTTCAGAACTTCTAGACAAGCACATAATTAGATAGGGAAAGCCTGTGCATGGGAGTGCCTACTGGAAAGAAGGAGGGCAAATGTTGGTCTTTCCTCCTTAAGAAATGGGCAGGAAAATTTCAAAATGGAGCACTGAAAAACAGAGCACTGATTACAGCAGTTCTCAAACCTTTTGATTTCAGGGTCCCTTTACGCTGTTATAATGGCTGAGGACTCTAAGATCTTCTAGTACATGTGTAATATTTATTAATTTAAGAAGTTAAAATTGAGGAATTCAAAATGTCTATTACTAAAAACTTATCACATGTTAAGAAAATAGTATATTTTTATTAAAATAACCACATTTTTCAAAACAAAAATGGAAACATATCACTGGTTTACATTTTTGTAAATTTCATTCATACCTAACTTTTTGGAAGACAGATGAAGATATCACAGGTCATGTATGCTCTGGAAAATTTCACTACATGGGATAATGAGAATGAAAAAGACAAATTACAACTTAGTGTTATTACAAAAATAGTTGTGACTTTGTATACTCCCTGAAAGTATCTTTAGGTCTGTGATCAAAAGTTCGGCACTTGTCCCCAAGGCAGCATCAGAAAAATAAAGACAAGTGGTTTGAGGACAAGGAAAGGGAGGCTTATTAATTTGCTGGTAAATGAGGAGAATGAAGACGCTTGTCTTAAAGTGCCACCATCCTATCTATAAGCAGATATACAGAGATGTTAAAGGGAGGGTTTTCAGCTTCAGGGTATTGTTATTTAACTACAGTTGATGGTTCCAATTGATCTCATCTCCAGCAAAGACAATCTCGGTGCTTTCTGACCAGACAGTTCCCTGAAACCATCTCCTGTGGTACAAAGAACAAAGGACACTCCCCTGCCCCTCCCGATGACTGGCATTGGGCAGGGATGCAGGTTTTATTAATAATTCCTAAAAAGAGTGGGGCAGGTTTTAAAGGGGCAGCTTATACAACAGTTATACCATTTTTCAGGCTATTCCCTCTGTTACAGGTCCTCCAAAGGTTCTTATGCCATACTTTGAGAACTCCTAGTCTGAAGATACAATGAGAATAAGACTAAAAAACTCTTTATTAAAACCTCAGGAAGATTTAAAGTGGTTCCTCAAGTAGAAAAAAGTTCCTGTAAAAATCTTAAGGGTGTGCTTCACAGCTCCTCTCATTAAACAATAGGGCTTCTCTGAATATGAAGGGTGTTGTCTGTCCCCTCTCAGCTTTCTAAGAATGTCCAGCTAGAGAAGGGCTTATTTGTGGCTATAGATGTTTTTTTTCCCCCCAGTGGCCTAAAGCCAATATGAAGCTTTATAGGAAGCCCATAAGTTTATAAGATAATTATGTTGTGATAAACATTGTTGTATTAAATTCAAAGGGACAGAGAATATAAAATGAAAAGAAACCATTGGATCTCTGAACTGATACAGGCAAGAAGCAGACTGAGAAAATTATTCAGTTGTAAACATGGGCCATTTATCATGAAAAAGGAAGGATGACTCAGAGGATGAAACAAAGAGCCCAGAGGGCAGAATGGAGAGCTGGGAAGAATCATTTTCAGAGAATAAGGCCCAGCCCTAATTAAGAAACTGCCAACATATGCCTGGCTGGATTTCAGAATCTCTATAAACCACTGACTCTGTGTCTCCTGTTTTCTCCTTTTTTGATTAGACCTACAGAAGTTATCTGATGTCTTTCCCCCACTATATGTATGTGTGTGTTTGTGCAAATATAGACAGAACAGATATCTTTGCTCTTTAGTTCACAGGTCTTGAGACTGAGAGGGACTCTACTCAAGAAGTAGAGGAACCGTAGCCAAAAAATCTGTATCTGGATCTTATTTATATAGAGAACCTATATAACTTTGCTGTAATGAAATAAGACTTTTGTAGACCTTGGGAGTAGATGAGTATATTTTGCATATGAGAATAACATCAATTTATTGTACTGTTGAAACCACAAGAGGGTTTTGACCTAGGTCTAGTTGCTTATCACACAAAGATCAAATTATACAGACAAAAAAGATTGCCAAGAAAGAAAGGAATTTTTAGTAGGACAGACTTCTTGTTGGGAGAACAGGAGAAGCTACTTCAAAACTACCTCTCTGACTAATGGAGACCATAGGCTTTTAAGGAGGGACCACGTGTCTGGGGCAGGTTGAGGGGATGGTGAGTTCTGGCATCAGGAAGCCTGCCTTTGGGGACTTCAGAATCTCAACTCTTTTGCAGAAAATCCACCATTTCTAGGAAACAACTCAAAAGATCATATAATTAATTAAGGAAGAGGATTATAAAAAACATATAAGAGTCATTGAAATTTGTTCATGGAGCCAGTTATAACTCCTCCCTTCTTTTTAGTGCTTTCTTCAATCTTGAGGAATCAGGACATTGATCTGTCCGGCTGCTTCCTGGTGAAATGGGCCATAGTTGGGGTACGAGGAAGAAGGAACATGTTGGGCTTGGATCCAAAACTTTCTAGTACATATTGTTGAGTTGCCTCTCAACAACCCTCTTCCCACCAAAGTAGCAAAGTATATCAAAAGAAGTACCTGTCCCCTCCTGGGATTTCTCCCAGGGAATATTGGCTCAATGTCCCTCAGATGGAATTTCCATCCCAAATTAAGACAGCTGTAGGGAGTTACTTTAGTGGGCAGGTTTTTTTGTTTGTTTGTTTGTTTGTTTTTTACCTGTTATGGACTAAAAAATGAGTGGTAAGAATTTCCAACAAGCAAGTGTCCCCCATTGTTCTACTGTTTAGATAATCATAGGCCCAAGGGGGTGTTTCTAATTGATCTCACAGACAAAGATAAACTCAAAGGGTGCACCGACAGTACCTGCTCCTGTTTGCCTGTCCCTCTGGGAGCTGGTATGTTATCAGTTTCCCCTGGCCTCAGGGAAACATCATTTGCTGATCTACTATTGTGCAAATATGGATCCCTTATCTATCCAATTGGAGGGAAAGGATTAAGGCCAATTGGTTGGACAATTGCTGGGTGGCTCTTGTGACCCTCAAATCTACCATAGACCTTTCTCTGATGTCCCCAGGAGTGCATGCAGGATACCTCCCTGGCCAGTAAAAATGGCTCTTAATAACTCAAGAATTTATGGTCCATATTTAATGTCCTTATTTTCAGAGGTAATGTACCCTTATTTCTTCCAAATAACTTTATGAGCATGTACCACCATAAAGGCATACTCAAAATCAGTCTAGTTAGTGCAATTTATTTATTTTTCTGGGCAAATGTCCTGAGGGGGGGAGGGCTTATAGCTCAATTACTTGTTGGCCAGTAACCACAGCATAACCCAGCTTTGCATTGTCCTTGTTCCATATGGCTGCTTCTGTCTATAAAGAGCTCCTCCCCTGTGTCCAACAGAGGCTGCTCAGTCAAATCCTGGAGACTAGAACATACTTGGTCAATAATCTGAATGTAACCACAGAATGGAGAATGAGAGTCCATAGGCAGCAAGGTGGCTGGATTTAAGGTGGATACTACCTTCAGAGTTACATTAGGATTATCTCACAAAGTAGCCTGATATTTACCAATCCAGCCATTTGCCAGTAACCAAAAGCTTCCCTTTTGGTCTAGTAGGGATGATTCATAATGCATGATGTGAATACACACTAGATTTCCAAGGATGAACTTTTTGGCTTCCTGTAAAATATCGAAGTAGCAGCCACCACTCTCGGACAAGTGGCCATCCTTTGTTACCATATCCAATTGCTTAGAAAAATAAGATATGGGTTGCTTATGATCCCCCAAAGTTTGTGTCAATATCCTGAGTCCAATTTCTTGTCTGTCTTAAATGAACAAATCAAAAGGCTTATATAAGTCCAGGGGCCCAATGTGGAATCAGTCATTAATTTTTTTATTTTTTGTATAGTCATGAAAGCTTTGTGGCATTCTCTGGTTCAAGTAAGTCATTTATTTTATTCCCCTTTTAAGGCTTTATTGAGGGTTTTACTATTACCCCAAAGTTAGTAATGTAAATCCAGCAAAACCAGGCTATACCCAAGAATCCTTGCAACTGTTTACGAGTGATAGGGACTGCTATTCAATTTATATAGCCTCTCTTCAATCTTGAAGGAGGTTTGAAGTTCCAAGAGACAATTCATACTGCAAGTATTTGACAAGGGGAAGTGAGATCTGAGCTTTTTTCTGAGATGCTTTATATCCTTTGTCAGCCAGTAAATTCAATACCATTATAGCATGCTCCCTTGATTCAAATTCAATCTCAGTGGCTACCAGTGTTAGGTAGATAGTAAAGGATCTCTGGCTCTCCTAGGCACAAAAGGAGGTGCCCCACTTTGGTGCTGCCTTGAGCAATTGCCATACCTGGGGAAGAAGGACAAAGGCAGGTCCCCCATCTTAGTGCTGCCCCACTTTGATCCTGCCCCAAGCAATTGCCATACCTAGGGGAAAGAGGAATGCCCTGCCAATCTGCAAAACAATGCAGGGAATTCTCCATCCTGCAGGTCAGACAGCCTGGGTACTATAAGGGTCTGGAAAATGACCTAGAGTTACCTAAGGCTAATTATCTTGTTAACTGTCCATCAAAGTGGTTCAGTGGTGATGTTTGAACCACGAGTAGGGCTCAGTCCACACAATATAAAATGGGACACCAGACCATAACCAGGGCCTCTTGTTACGACAGTGGGCCCATTCATCATCTATGGCAAATGTGTCTTGCTCCTGCCCTATAAACCTATCTTGTTCTTTCTCAGAAAACTTCATTCTATGCATATCTTGCTTTTGGTGTTTCTGGTCATTCTTCAGTCTGGAGCACAACAAGAACCATGAACAGACTATCAACCCTACATCTGGATATCGTTTATATACTGTAAAATCATTCCCTTACCTAAAACTAGTTTTCTCAAATCTTTGGCCAGAATTTTTCCAAAGATTGTTAGGAAGTTTTTAAAGCTTTGAGGAAGGACAGCCTAACAGTATTGGCATTTGGCTTTAGACTTTTTGTCTTCCCACTTAAAAGCAACTAGTTCTTGTAATTCAGGAGCAAGAGGAATGCAAATAGAAGTGCCTTTTAAAACTATTGCTGAAAACCAGGCAAAATTTCAAGTGTTGAGGAGATGAATATCCCCCATTATTTGGTTTGTTGGCCTTAGATATCAAACAAACTGGTAGGTGTGTCTAACCTCCCTTCCCTTCATGGCTGGCAACTCGGTTTTAAGGTTGGTTGGTTGGTTGGTTCCCCTTGGCTCAGAGGGGTCTGTTCAGTTGGGGCAGATGCCTAGGTTACATTTCACCCCTTTTGGCCAAATTTGCCAGAGGCAGCATCGATAGCCAAACTTTTATTTGTCCCATTGTTGTCAGGGTGGTGTGGCTACCTGCCTTGGTTCTATCCTGTCTCTTAGTAGGATCTTTATGATCAAGGGACTTAAAGTCAAAAGACTTTTAGCCAATTAAATATTCTACGCCAGATGGGAATGCGAATGGAAATGGACAGACATTTATCAACTTTTATAACATAAGAGCAAAAAACAAATGCCAAAAGCAGGGTTATATAAAATTAACTTATCTGTAAGTGTTGAGCTATTATAATCTTGGGTTTAGTTACAAACTCATAGCAATTTGTTATATAAAATATAAATATTGTTAACACTGTAACCTAAGAAATTTAGAGACTTTTGCTGTACAGCAGTATTTTTGGAGTCACTTTAGTAATTTGTCCTGAGGTGCCTGATAAGTTGCTTATTATATGTCTATTTGTATAAACTCTATAACTGGTAACAACTATACCCAGGAATCTCTTGTCACCAAGTATCTTGATATCTTCTCTGTAATTTTCTTTTAAGTATATGTAAAGTAGAAAATTTTTTATGATTGGGATGCATGCCTGGACCATGTGGCCTGAAAAGGCAAAGTCCCTCATTTTGCCAGCTATTTAGGCATATATGTATGCATCCTTGACCTGGAAGGTCTGAACTAATTCCAGCCCTTGAGATTGACACACACCCTTCTACTATAGTTCCTGGGCCTAAAGGGAGGATGTGTGTAGTTTTAGCAGCAGGAAATTGGCAATGGAAGAGTTTTTAAATTCTGTATGTCAACAGGAAAGAAGCCAAACTCTGTAAAATAATTTTAAAGAGATTTATTCTGAGCCAAATTTGAGGCCCATGACCCAGAACCACACCCGAGAAGCCTTGAGCAAGTGGACTCTCTGTGGTTGGGTTACAGTTTGGTTTTATGCATTTTAGGGAGACACAGGGATTATAGGTAAAGTCATAAATCAATATGTGGAAGGTATACATTGGTTTGGCCTGAAAAGGTGAGCCTGCTTAAAGGGGAGCAAGGCTTATAAGTGGGTTTAAAGATTCTTTGACTTGTAATTGGTTAAAGATGAAAGCTTTGTCTAAAGGCTTGCAATGTTTAAGATAAGAAGCTTTGTTAATCAGAGACAAGACACAGGATATGTATTTGTTGTGTAAATTGAAGACCTATATATTTGTCTTACATACCCCTAGGCCTCTTAATGGGTTACAAAGGATGTCTGCAAGAAGGGAGTGGGCATGATGAGGAAAGGCGGATGTCCCTCTTTGTGGCAGGCAATTTAGTTTTAGGATATCCCCCTGGCCAAGACAGCCAGTGGGGGGGAGCCTTAAGATTTTATTTTAGTTTACATGGAGATATGAGATAAACTTCACTATTTCCTTAACATTTGTCTTGACTATGGAAAACAAAGCACAAAGAATCAGTAATGTTAAAGTCATAAAAAGTATTTTTAGTTGTTTCTATGACTTTTTCTTAAAGACATAAATCTTGGAACATAGATGAAACTTTTGAACTTATGTTTCCAGAAATGACTCATTTTATGATTGTTTATTAATTTAAGATTTCAAATTACTGAAAAGAATCTTAAAACTATGACATATAGACACATAGAAGCAGAGCTTATAGATTTTTTCATTTGCCAGTTTTCAAATAATTTCTCTCCCCCACTTTAGATAAATGATTTCTTGATTACTTGTTTTATTGCCCTAAACAACTGTTGCTAGGCAACTCAAAATTTGCATTTCCAAAGACATGAAACAATGTACAAAATTTACATCTCAAGGCACAGAACCTAGACTTAAACAAAGGTAATGTTTGTTATATGAACTTTGAGCCATTGTCCTTTTTATCCTAAAAAGTTTTTAGTGATTTAGGTGCAGTGGGGGAGGTACCCTTACAAATGGAAATTTTTAAAATTTATTTTACAAGCAGCTAACTGTAGATTGATTTAATTTGATAGGTGGTCTTTTCAATTTAGTTTCTTTATAAATTAAATTCCTGTCTTTAGGATAAAGCCCTTTAACGGAACAACAGAAAGAAAGCTGGTAATTTTAGCACCAGTATAGCTAGGAGGCAGAATACTTAGATCCCAATAATTACTTCAAGTTATTTTCTGTTAACCATTTTTATAGCCTGTGTATATTAGATATACAGCCAATGTGATTAATTATGGCCTCAGTAAAGTCACTCTATGTCTAAACAAATTCCATATCTAAACATGTTTTCTTAAATTTGGGGAAAAAGAGGAAGAAAAGAATTTTAAAACATGGTCCAAGAAACAATCACAATAGTTTTAATTATTACTTTTTTGTGTGTGAGACAGAGTCTCACTCTGTCACCTGTGTAGAGTACAGTAGCATCATCATAGCTCACTGCAACCTCAAACTCCTGGGCTCAAGCAATCCTCCTACTTCAGCACTGTACTCTCACCCCTACCCCACCCCTTGCCATGGCTGGGACTACAGGCTTATGCCACCAAGCCCAGCTAATTTTTTCTATTTTGGGTAGAGAAGGGGTCTTGCTTTTGCTCAAGCTGGTCTCGAACACATGGCCTGAAGAGATCCTCCTGCTTAGCCTCCCAGAGTCCTAGGATTACAGGCGTGAGCCACCCTGCCTGGTCTAATTGTTACTTTTAAACTGAAGAATACCTACCAAGATAACAAAGGTAAATATTCTAGTAAGACTTGCTATTCTAAATAATGTAACAATCTTTAAGTTCTATAAATATAGTAGAGGTTTTAGAACACATCTTACTTAAAGATATTAACTAATTACATTTTTTTAAAATACCGACATCCCAAAATAAAATTTATTGACATGACATCACCTGTCTATAGACTGAATAAACTTCTAACATCAACCCTTATTAGTATTTCAAATGACCCAAAGTCATAACATTTTTACATAAGGATCAAGATAGTGCTATTTTAAAAACAACCTAAATGGTCTCAAACCACTTTTCTACTTAAGTGTAAATTTGAGCACATGTATTAATAGTACTTCCAAAGAGTAAGATTGTTTTGAGATTTTCTTTGGATTCTAAGAATACAAAAATTAACAATTTAGGATTTTTTTTTTCAATTTTCTTAGGCAAAAAGCCTTTGCTATGGCAACACAATGTACACATACATAACAGGCTGGCTTGCAACCAGTACTCAGAAAAAATCAAGAGTGAGCCAGGCCAAAGGGAAGCCTCCAATTTGATTTAAACAGATTTTATGTATCCCTTTCCAGAGACAGTGAAGTCAAGGGGAGAAAATGCATCAACAACTAGAATTAAGAGACCCAAACCAAAATATCTTTATAAGCTTTCGCTCATTTCTGTTTTTATGCTATCATTTACTTAGAGTTTTATTTATTCTAATAGTAGCACTTATTTTTGTTTAAGCATACCTACTATTTACCTAAGCAAGAATCTTAAAGTTAAAAACATAGGTAACTTTGCTGTTAACTCAGGAGATTTAGTTGTTTTCATTTTACTAACTTATCAGAAATCATACAAACTCATATCATTTTGTTTTGGCTGGGTTTATGGTTTTATAACTCGTGTCAAACCCTGACACCTTCAAATATGAAAATGACCACTAAACCCAGGCAAAACTATAAGCCAACAATTTTTAAGACATTCTTATTTTACCAATAATTTTTAAAAACCAGCTTATTTACCAAGGATTACTAAATTCACATGAACTTGAAAAGGCTTTGGGTTTATTAATTTATGAGAGCTCCTTTTATTAGCCAATTTTGGTACCATGTAGACAAAATATATATGTATGTACATAAAACACATCTAAACACATACACATACAATTGAGAACTCCAACCTTGAGGTCCTCTGAAGTGCCATATAAATCTGTATATATTATGTTTCCATACTTCTCTTCCCTTTCCAATAGCAGGCATCCTCACATCTTGACCAGGTTGCCTCTATAGTTGGAGATTTCTTTTAATCTCCTAGACCTTAGGAGAGAGAGGTCTTCTAATCTCCTAGATCTTATCACAGAGGTATCTATTAACCTCTCAGACCTTAGAACCTGCCACAAGAGGAACCTTCAATGGAGGTGTCTTTCAACCTCCCAACCTTGGACTATGCTTGTTATACCATTGACAGCAAATTCCAAGCAGGAAGAAAAGATGATAGAGACAGAGAGCTTAACAGGCTCCACATTTACATACCATACACCAAAACAGGTAAACAGTCAATATAAAAAGAAATTCAAGAAGTTCCAAATAAATGAACTGCAGTTTAAATACGCCCTGGTAGAGTGTCAAATCAAAACAGGTTAGTCCCTACTCTCACAAATGGTTGGAGGCTTATCCAAACCAAAACAAATGGGATTCTCTCAGAATTCCCTAAATTTAGAAGGACATCCCCAACATGTGGTACCTCCAAATAGCATTTACCCATCCAAACACAAATGACATATAGGGGTCATTTAAATTTGTTCGTGGAGATAACTACAATAGGAGACTATGGAGCTGACTGTGGTAGTCAGGTTTGCTCCTAATAATCCCTGCCTCTTGGTCTTCATGCCCTTATATAAGTCTCTTCTCACTTAGGAGTGACTAGGACTATGTTTAGTTAGGTCTAGTCTTGTGTAACCAACAGAATATAGTGGAAATAACAGTATGTCTTCTGAGGCTGGGTTATAAAATAGGCATGGTCTCTTGGATTTCTTACTGATAAGGGAAACCCCCATCTGTTACTTGGTGCATCAAGCACCGGAGACACCCACCCCTCCCACATACAGAAGACCCACGTCAGCATAATAACCATAATAAACCTGTTTCCTGACCCATCAACTAGTCTATTGCCTGGCATCAGCATAACACTAAATGTGTTGGCTGGTGCATCAACACAATATTAACATGTTCCCTGACACATCAACTAACCTACACCTGGTACCCCACCCCTCAGACCCCCCCAACTTAATAAAAGCTGGAAAAATCGGGTAGATGGTACTCAGAATTTGGTGGTGAGGCCCCTCTAAGCCTGCCGGCTTGATTCTCCGACTCTCTGTTCCACTCAGTTTGTCCTCGGGACCACCTGCTGTAACACTTGCTGTAGCATTACTCTGGGTGAAGCTGTCTACCCTGTGGACAATCCAATGAGGAGAGGAACAAAGGTTCCAGCAGCAACCTGTAGTCCTGTGAGCAAAGTCAGTTTTGTGAACAGATCATTCAGCTCAAGCCTTCAGTTGGTTGCAGCTCAGTGCAACATCTGACCGAACCTTTTGAGACAGATACCCTGAGCCAGGATACCCCAGCTGAACTGCTCTTAAATTCCTGAAAGATAAGTAAGTATCATTATTTCAGGACACTCTTAGTGTGATCTTTTAATGGAGTAATAAGTAGTTAGTATATAGATCAGACAGGAAGTCTCTGTAACATGACACATGAAGCAGGGATTTTTAGGACAGTGGTTGTTATTCAGGCAGAGTAGCATAAAACTTTGAAGGGAGTACCTTTTATTTTTCTCCACAAAGAATTAAGGCTCTCGTCCTAGTTCTATGAATATCTTGGGGTATGAATCTTGCTAATCCTTTTGCATTTTTTCAACTAGGACTTTATTAATCTTTAAAAGATAGCAACTACATGATTTTACAGGATCCTTCATAATCTGAAAATACTAGATTTTATAAATCTACCTCAACACATCAAAAAAAATCTTATTAGAAAACTTTTGGCATTGTTTTTCTTTGGGAGATTTGAATGAACTACCATATTTTAGGTCATTTCTTCATCTGTCAGCAGTTGAAATCTTTCACCCAGATTCATTAAATATAAGTACAGTTTCTTTTTCCCCAGTTAAAAATTAAAAATACACTATATCACTAAATTTATTTTTAACTTGAAAAAGACAGCTTGACATTTCAGTTTCACATCAGCAGTAGCTTTAGATTTTGATTTATATTGTTTGAAAATATATTTTAAACCAACTAAATGTTGTAGAAGATATATTTCAAACCAACTAAATATAGAACAGATAAAGGTATCAGTGATAAAATGGAATAAGAATTTTTGGTTGAAAAGATGTGTGGTTAATTCCAGCATCATTATATTAATATTTATAATCTGACCTGGCAGGTTTATTTCAAATTATTCATAGTGTTTATTATGCATATCATGTTTGTAGTCAATGATTAGTAAGTTCTGAAGGTAATTTGGGCATTTAAAAAAATTTCTTCCTTTATATAGCGAGGAAAGGTAATGAAGAAAAACTACTGTCCTTTCATATTAGGATCTCTTTAATTCAGCAATAAATATTCACCAAAGTGCTTGCTATCTTGAGGTAAGGTCACTTTGACCATCTATTCCATTAAAAATATGTTTATTTTACTTACAGGTGTCATCCATTAGGACAGGCAGTTGACATTTTGGCTAGTGGCCTTTGTCAGGGAACTAAAACTTACTTTTAATGGAATGGAAGTTTCTAAATGACCCAATCTCAGTAAGCATGCACTTTTGGTGAATATTTATTTATTATAAACTACTCAGCAGAAAATGTAATTTGTGCTGCTGAAGGTGATCTGGTTATTTATGAATAGTATTATATCAGTAGTGTTCATCTAATTAGAAAAAATATTTGAAGTACTTATAAAATCATGCAGGCATTCAACAATCTCTTTAATTTGTGGCCTTATGTAGCCTTTTCCCCCTCCCAATGATCTTTTTACACCTCTTTCTTCTACTCTCTTTCATTTACTACATCTTTCTCTATTTTGTCCCTATCTCTCTACTTTTTCTTTCTTTTTAAAATAAAAACAGTTATTTTTTCTTCTAGGAAAAATCCAAGAGGCTATAGCATGCACACACTTCCATTATCTCTTTGTATCTTCTCTTTTCTTCTCTTCTACCTCTTCAGATTTCTTCCCATTTCCCCTCCTTGTCAGACAGGGGAGTTTTACACAGCTTCTCCAGGCAGGACACAGTGCCCTCAACTTTTCAAAATGGACCAGCTCAGTCCAAAGAAATATAGGAGGAATATTTTTGCAAAAGAATAAGAGGAAAAAATCTATTATTATTCTACAATCCTCAGCTCATTGAGTAATACTTTAATCTTAGTATTTCATATCTCATTTGATTTTGGTGACAATGTGGCAACACAATGGCCAGAGTTAGATATATCCTTGCTGCTTAAACTCAAACTAACAGTTCACTTGACCAACTTCTTGCTTGATAGCAATTGGGTAGAAATCTTATGTGTGGACTGAATTAGTGGCCAATGGCTACTTCTAGTTCTGTAAAAAGCCTAAAACGAGCTTTCTGCAGTCTACCTGGGCTACAAAAGCTATAGTAACAATAAAAAAAATCCCCCCCAAGTCTCAGTGACATATCATAGTTAGAACCTATTTCTTTATTAACATAATTTTTTTTTTTTTTGAGACAGTCTCACTCTGTTCCCCTGGCTTAGAGTGCAGTGGCATTATCATAGCTCACTGATGGAACCTCAAACTCCTGGGTTCCAGTGATTCTCCTGCCTCAGCCTTCCAAGTAGCTAGGACTACAAGCATGCACCACTGCACCTAGCTAATATTTCTATTTTTTGTAGAGATGGGGTCTCGCTCTTGCTCAGGCTGGTCTCAAACTCCTGAGCTCAAGTAATCCTCCTGCCTTGGCCTCCCAGAGCGCTAGGACCATAGGTGTGAGCCACCACCACACCTGTAAATATTTTTTTCTTTCTCATTGAGGGTTGGCCGGGATACTTTGGCCATTACAGTTACTCAGGGACCCAAGCCAGTGGGTACTTCTGATATTTCTGTGGTGAGGTGCTCTGGCTCTTAACATTTTTCACTCAGAGTGACATATTGTTACTTCTGTTTATATTTCATTGGCCAAACAGAGTCATATACCCTCACCTAACTTCAAATGGGTGGAGGAAGTGATGTCCTATGAGAAGCCTGAGAAAATCTGAGAACAGAAGCGTTAATTCATGGTCCCATTTACTACATGAGATTCTAACATATTCATGGATTCACTAGAATTGGGGCTTATGGGTTCAAATGTCACTGTACCATCAGAATACAAGTTCTTTTATTTGGCTGCACTTTGGGTTATGGATGTTGAATCATATCATTATGTAGCAGTGGCTAAAGGAACCTTGGGACGGTTGAAAGGGAGACACTGTCAGCCAATGAAGTCACCACAAACTGGGACCCATCTTTGCTTAAATAATTTCCCTTTTAAGTTGGACTTTTATGTTGGATCAAATTAATCAAACTCCTTTTGTTTACATGTCAAGTTCTTAGGTTATTTCTTTAGTGTTTGGCAATCCGATGGGAAGAACAAATTCATATGGTATGACAGGAGTAAATAGATAAGATAGAAACCCAATCTCTTAGCAGCTATATAACTAGCACATACAGTAGTACTTCACATTTATTAAAATTATTTCCAATACTGTATATTTTATATAAAATTGATTTTTTTCTGTTTATTTGGACTGGACAGTGCTGATAGCCAGTGAACATATTCATTTCTGTAAATTTATATTGTAGTAGTCCAATCATGAGATACAAATTTTCATCTGAGGTTTTCAATGTAGAAAATTATGTCATTTGTGAAAGATCATTATTTTTAAAACCTACTTTCCAATATATATCTTCATTTCATTATATTGGCCAGAACTTATTAAACCATGTTCAATATGAACTATTAAACATATTTATCTTGCTCTTGATTTTAATAGCTATATTGTTAGCATTTTCCCAAAATGAGTGTTTTAGCTTTAAAGAATTCAAAAATGTTTTCCTTCATTTTTGAATTCTTTAAAATATTAGTAATGTCTACTATATTTCATTAACTTTAAAAAAATTTTTTTTTTTTTAGACTTGTCTTGCCTTGAGCAAAAAAATTTTTTTATTTCAGCATATTATGGGAGTATACAAATGTTTAGTTTACATATATTTCCTTTGCCCTGCCTAAGTCAGAGCTTCAAGCATGTCTATCCTCCAGACAGTTCCCACCACACCCATTAGGTGTGAATATACCCATCCTCTCCTCCCCTCTCCCACCTCCCTGACACCCGATGAATGTTACTACTATATGTGCACATACAAGACATTTTGTCTTATTTTCATCATGGATTAGCATAGTTTTTAAATTTCTTATCACATCTTTTTGTTTTTGTTCTCTTTTCCAATCTTATTTTTGTTTTTTGCTTTCAATTGGGATTAGACTATTGAGTGTTTTGAATGAAGATTTCATTTACTCATATTTTATTCAGAATATTTACTTGTTATTTACAGAATATTTACTTTATTGAGAATATTTACTTGTATGCTATTTTTATGTAATTTTGGTAACTTTGTAGCATTGGGGAGCCACACTTGAAAATGTTTGAGAAACACTGTACTATATAAGGCCAGCATATTAATGCAATGTCTATCATATGGAAAATATAGAGCAGAGACAAGCTTGGAAATAGTTCTCTACTACCAGATAGACTCTAGATCCTGCCAACATATTTCCTGATTGGAAATAATCATAACTTTAAGAGAAAACACATTTTTAGATTTAGAATTAATCTGAAGTCATCCTTGGAGATCAGAGTATGAAGATGCCCACCAAAAGGATGTAGATCTCCTAGCAGGAAATGCTTTCTCAGTTTAAGTTTGTAATTGGCTTGTGAAGAAAGTAAGTCACAGTTTTAATTTCCTTCTCACAGATAATGCAAATTAGTATATGTAATTAAAATCTAATCTTGGCAGTGTTTATGACCAGGGTTTAGTCAATCACCAGGTATTCATGGGTTCTATGTGCCAGCAGTACACAAGGTGTTGGGTAGGAAACCGAGAGGCCAGTGAAAGAAAGTTGTTCCTCACTCTCAGTCAAGAAATCCCCTAACAGTAGGAAGCAAATACTTCTGAGAAAGAACAGGGACTAATGTCAGTATTTTGACAAGAGCTCTAGAGTAATTAGGAAGAAATATAGATTCCCAAGGAGACCAAAGGGAATCCTTAGGAAGACTGATCATTTAGAAATGGATTTTAAGCTCTCTACTTCAAATGAAGAACAGATAGTAGAGCCATAAGGTCTTGTAAATTAAAAGAGCAGTGGTCCTTCAGCTTTACTACATATTAGAATTAGCTGAGGGGCTTGTAAAAATTCAGATTCCCAGACCTCATCACATATCAATTAATTTAGAATCTTTGTTGGTGGGATCCAGGCACCAGTAGTTTTTAAAGCTCCCCAGTTGATTCCAAATTGCAGGCAAGTTTGAGAACCACTCCTCTAGGATTCTTTATCAACTGTACCACATCAGGTTGGGTATAGATAATGGTGGCTTTTACAATTACCCTTGCCTTGGCATCTAATATCTTGTGAATCAGAATTTCTCTATCTATGTGTGAGTCCCATAGTTTGAATCGTTAAAAGAGCAGATATGTTAACTAGAGACCACGTTGTAAATATATTTGTAATTAACTGAGATTCCCATTGGAGCTAAGTTTTCTGGTAAATGCTATGAAATAATGATGAATTTTATTTTTAGGGTTGTATTAACTACTTTGTATAATACATTTGCACACAGATGATTTTGAGCAATGACTACAATTGTTTGCTGAGAGAGTCACCATAAAGATTAGTAGTGTCATTTGCATGGGTGATAAGTAATTAAGATTGTTAGAATTGAAATAACTTGTATAAGAGCAACTCTGGAGACATGCACTAAGGTTTTCTATCTTCTGGGTCATTACCACACCATTTTTAATGCATATATGATTGTGTAACTTCTGAGTTTCTATCATACAACAAGATTGTAACTTACTGTATGTGCTTAGATCTGCCAAGGTTCCTATACCATGGGCAAATTTGTGGTGTTTCGGTAAATCTCCTTTGATCATGTAGGGAGATTATGTATCTTCATTCATCCTTTACTTCTGTGATCTGAGGGTCAGCTGACACACAGTAGTAGTTTCCAAAGGCATTGGCCTTAGTGTGACACAGGAGGGTCAAAATAAAGTTATTGATAATAGCTATTATTTATTGAGGAGCCACTCTGCAAGAGATAGTGATAAGAATTTTCTATATACTAAGATCATTTATTTCTAACAATAATTAGATGAGGAAGTATTACCCCATTTTACAGTTGAAGAAATTGATACTAAGAAGAGGTATTATATCCTTCCCTAAGATCATCAGATATTGGTGGATAAGGGATTCAAATCCAGACCTATTTGATACCAAAGCTGGTGTTCCAACCACTATGCAAACAGCTTCCATCTACTGTTAGCACTTGGATCAGCAGCCCAACTCTTTGTGAGAAAGTACCTGCATATCTTTGCTTAGTGACTAAGGAGAAAGTAGCTATTATCATTGAATTGTTATGATTTCATGGTCAGGGCCCATGTCTTCTTATATATTTATTCATCTTTATGTATCCTCACATAGACCATGATACAGTAAGCCCTCAATAAGGTGGTGGTATCCAAACTTTGATTGGTATCAGAATCACCTGGAGAGCTAATAAAGAACACAAAAGCCCAGGCTTGCTGGCCCCAATAGGATGGGGCCAATGTCTTTGTGTTTTTACTATGTTCTTCAGGTGACTCTGGTACCTACCAAAGTCTGGGAACTACTCTGATGAAGTACTAGTGAATGAATCACTTACATAAGTGTCATTAGTTCTAAAAAGCAGTGCAGAGCTGTAAGTAAAATAAGCAGTGGTAAATATAGAACTGTATATAGATGTGAATATATGCATGTGTGTATATAAAATATGATGCATGATAAATTGTGCTCTATGGGACACAAGTTCTGTGAGCAGTGAACATATAGGCTGTAAACAAACTGTAGCCAATCCAATTGAGAAATGCTATAAGCCAGACCTCCTTCATGAATATTCATAATTCTCAATAGAGTATAAAAAGCTCTAAGAATTCCTGAAGAATGCAAGTTTTTTATTTGATTAATTTTTAGTAGCCCATGTAAACTTACAAACTTTTTACTAACCCAAACTTATTTGAACTTATTTTTACTGCATATCTGTTAACACCCCCAGGGTACCAGGGAAGCATTGGTGTAATAAAGATGGTTTGAAACACAATTTAAGAAAACCCTTTTTTGAAAGATAGATGGTCATTCTGTTATAAACAAAATGTGAAAATGTAATGAAGTTCTGAAATATTAGTGAAGTGTGTGAGGAAGTCAATAAAGAGATACATTAAATAATATTTTAATGAGATGTGCAGTTGTGATGCTGTGACAAGATGCATAAGACAGAAGAGGATAGTGAGATGTGCACCTTCCAAGACTGTAATGAGATTCATGAATAGTTCTATGTAATAAGATGTATATGTTAAAAAGCTATAATGAGGTAACTCCGTGAGATGGTTTAATGAGCCATGTCTCAGGAAGTGTCCTGTAAGATGGGCATCCTTCAGGGCTGAAATGAGATGGGTGAAACGAAAAGTGTAATGAGCTGGTCACATAAAGGAGAGAAGCAGGATAATTAGATGCGTAAAGGAAGGAAGGGAGAGTATATACATTTTCAAAATATGTAAGATATAATGGGAACTAGGTTTTAATGTAATAAGATGCAGAAATGAAATGACAATGAGATACAAAAACAGACTCATGTAATGAGATATGTAAGGACTGTGTAATGAGATGTGCATGTTTAAGGGGTTTGTAATGAGATGCAAGATAGGAAAGGTGTAATGAGATGAGCACGTTAAATAATCTAATGAGGGCCATGAAGGAAATGATGTCATGTCACATGAAAATTGAAGAAAGTAATGAGATGTGCATTTTTAAGAACTGTAATAAAATGGATAAAAGAAACTAAGGAGAATGAAGAGATGCAGAAATCAAATCTTGTTATTAAAATGTGAAAAAAGAACACAAAGTAATGAGAGGAGGTATCTCACATCCATCATTTCTAAGACCATTCTCTTCCACGGGTGTATTCTGACCTGGAAAAACATTTTTTTGCTATCCAGCCACATACTAAGCATTTTCTGTGGCAATATAAAATATACATGATTCCCATTTTAAGGGCTCACAAATACATACAGGTACATATAAAATAAGGTAATATATCACAGATAATAATAGTTCATAAGAGATTATTTTGGGTCAAGATATTTTACACATCATTTGAAAAAAATGTTCCCTTATGTTCTCTTCAAATTTTATAATTCCAATTAATCATTTCTCCATTCCTTTGATCCCTGGATTTTCTCCCTCAAATTATCTATTCTTGCATAAGTAGATATTACCTTTTTAAAAAAAAAAAATCTGGTTCAAATATCCCATCCTTAAAATAGCATATTCTAATCTCTCTTTAGCTTAAAAGAAAAACAAGGTATATTATAATATTTATAATTATGAAATATATCACAATATAGCATATTCTGCTGAGTAATGAATATTAATTATCATCTTAACTATCTGCATGCTCTTCCTGGTGAGGGTTAGTTCAAATTCAACTTTATTTCACCCATTGAGTCAAAAATTTTAACACAATAGGTGCTTAGTAATTGTTGAGTAGTTAGTAAGACTTATACCCTGGCAGACTCTATTCATGAGAAAGCAACTAAGATAGAGTCCTGAGACTGACCCAGTTAATAGAAGTTGCAATCAACCCACTTCAAGAGAAGCCTCCCTTCCAAAGTCAGAATTCAATATGAAAGAAATACTTTCATTCATGAGTTTATTGAGGGGATTTGGTTTTGCCATAAAGACATTGACCCATGTGTGAGTGTGCCCTGCCTTGTTTTCACCAGACATCTGTTTGCTTCATTTACAAGTACTTCAGTATATACAGAAATTCAAGTGCTATTTTAATCAGTCCTGGAGGGGAATAACAGAGCGATTCATTACTGACCTCATCAACCTGAGGAACTATTGTTTTAGATGTCATTCTTGAGTATTCTTCATTACAAGATGGCCTTCACATGATAACAAGCCCACATGAACAGCATTGAGCTAACTTTTTCTTTTACATGTCCTATATTGAATTCACCTAGGAGGTAGGGCCTGGCAAGAAAATCTTGTTCAATTATTTACAAACTGGAAGCTGTGAAGTGCATGCAGCAATCACAATCATTTATATAGGATTCCCCGCCCCCCCCCACAGGTCATGCGTATGATGAAATAACATTCATAACTGATCAAAGCCCTACGGACAGCCACAGATCACAGCACATGAAGCATATGCTTGTCAGAAGGATGAAAAAAATCCATCCTTACTCCATCGGGGCATCGGTCTTCTGTTTTCTCTCACTAGTTCTCTCAGCAAAAACATGCTTGCCAGCTTGGTATTCATGACTTTAGAATTCCTCTAAGTGTCCAGGTATTGATTATTTTTAAAATGGTTTCTCAGGTTTTCCTCTTTACCCTCATTCTCCTTGACCTTTATGTTAAGTCTGATGACACTTAACTAATGTTTCTCCTACTGGCTCTTTTCTGCACAGGCCAGTACTCTCTGGCTTGGGCCGGCCAGGTTTATCCTCTGTTCCTACCATGGGATGGCTCATTTCCTCTCATCACATTGAACAGAAGCTGTAGCATTATAAGTTCTGTGAACTAGGTGTGGTGCAGTGGCTCACTAGAGCTTTGGGAGGCCAAGGCAGAAGGACAGCTTGAAGCCAGGAGTTTGAGTTCAGCCTGGGCAACATTATGGTACCCCATCCCTACAAAAAAATTTAAAATATGGCCAGGCATCATGATATATACTGGTAGTTCCAGCTACTCAGGAGGCTGAAGTAGGGGGATGGCTTGAGCCCAGGAGTTTGAGGTTGCAGTGAGTTATGATTCTACCCCTGCACTCTAGCCTGGGCAATAGAATGAGACCCTGTCTCCAAAAAAAAAAAAAAAAAAAAAAAAATTCTGTGAACTCTATTTTCCCTATGGTTATTTTGCTTTCTTTGTCCAGTTGACCCCTCAACTTATTACAGATATCCACTGAGATGGTACACTTTGACTACTTCTCTCTCTGTACTTCTTGCTACTAGAATGAGAAGGGAAAACTCCAAGATTTTGGGCAAGAGTTATCCATACTACCAGTGGAATTACATCTCACTTGGAAATAATAAACATGCCTGGCCTGTTAAAATAAGGGCTCATCTGCTCTCCAAACCCCAAATACACTGCTTTGTGGTTTTTAGAGTATAATATTATTCTAGAAGAAGACAAAGCCAGTTTAATTATCAGACTTGTGCTACACCTGGATCTTCAGGTGTTCTTCATCTTCTCATTCTCCAAATTGTATTAGTCTATCCTTTAGACAGGAGGCAACAAATCAAACTTCCTAATTGCCTAATTCCAAACTTTGGCTTCTACATTAATGACTGGACTTTTGCCAAATGTTTAGTAGGCTCTCTTACTTTTATTCTAGCTTTGATTACAGTTTTTTAAAAATCATTATAACTCTTGCACATGTTCTTTTCTTAGTAATTTGCTTAGTACTCCAGTCCCTCAGGGAATTGGGACACTGATATTAAACCCTTATAACTAACTGAAAACTTTGCCCAGTGTTAACCGTTTGATATATATTTTAAATCTCGTAGTGTTACCTGCCCTGTACTAACCCCCTGGCAAGATATCTTGTTCTTCCTTTAATTTTTTAAAAAAGATTGGAAATTATTATCTGAGAATTGTAGTTGAAGTCACTGTTGAAACTTGAATTAGGAAAATCTCTGGAAAATCAAGCAATAATCTAAAACACATAAAAAAAAATCAAAGAAACACATATATTGTGGGGAAGATCAGATACTTAGAAAAAAGATAAAGACAACCCAGTATAACAATAATAGGAGTCCCAGAAGAAAAAAGAATGGAATAGATAAAGAAGACAAAATAAATAATTTTAGATAAAAATTTCTCTGAGCCAAATAATTATATATAGAAATGAAGTAGCTCACCAAGTTGCAGGCAAGATGGATAAGAAAATAGATACACATAGACATACCTTGGTAAAATTCTTAACTCAAGAATAAAGAGACACCTGGAGGTTGGACATGCTTGAAGCTCTGGCATAGCGGGGTGGTGGGGGAGGGGCAATATATGAAACCTTAACAATATTTGTACCCCCATAATACAAGGAAATAAAAGGAAAAAAAAGAATAAAGAGTTTTACAAGGTTTAAGATGGAAAGTATGGGCTACTTTAAAATAAAATAAAGGATTCAACTGGCTTGGACTTTTTAAATCTTCAATGGTGGATGTCAGTCAAATGGTGAAATTACATTAAGAACATAGATCAATGGATTATAAATTAAGAATCCTCTACCCAGCCAAGATATTCAGCTACTAAGGTGAAGGACAAATGTTCATGAAAAGAGAATATATCACCTACACATACATATAATCTGATGAAAATACTCAAGAACATATTCTAACTAACACATGACAAATCAGATTTCTCTAGATTGGAAAAGATGAAGTAAAAAAAAAGACACATAGACCCAACTAATCTTCTCCCCCTTGCCCCCTGTAAATGAATAATAAGTGATAGATTATATTTAAGCCAGAAAAAAAGGATTCTTAAAATACGAAAACATGCTGCAAGGGAATAGAGTTGAAGTAAAAGTATCGAACTATCATAACATAACCTAGGATATGAGATGAACTGAGTGATAAGAAAAAACACAACATAGTGTTCTAAAAGTCTCATCCCATTGGCATTAGGATAGGAAACTGGGGGCGAATTGAACATCTTTGTGAAAAAAATAATTGAATAGTTGGTATATTAATAATAGAAAAACATTTGAATATGAGAATTTAAAAATAAGATAACAATAGAGAAAAGAATAAAACAGAGTTTACATATTGTCAAGGGGACAGAAGAATATAATTTTAAAAACACAAAATATCAAGTGAAGGAATAAAATAAAACATCAGTATGTATACTAAATGTTGTGAGGCAGCTGATTTCAGCTAGTAAAAGACAGACGCTATAATACTGTGTTGCAAGTCAAATTCCAGTTATATATGGCTTACAAGAACTATACAGACAGGTTGAAAAATAATGGAATGAGCTAACAGATACTAAGAAATGCAAATAAAAAGAAAACAGGGATTCAGTATGAATATTAAACAGGGTAAAATCTAAGAATAAAAAGACTAAACAGGATAAAGAGATTATGTGATCCCTAGAGCTGTAATTTATAAGGAAGATATGACAGTCATAAATCTTTCAGGGCCAAACAGCAGTACATCTAAATATATAAAGTGAGAAATATTAGAAATATAAAAACTTGATTAATATATCCTTTTACTAGGATACTTTAATTGAAGTCTTTAAATAGTCTAATAGTAGAAATGTATTAGAAAAAAGTAAAAACAGAATTAAATACAATCATCAAGACTATTTTATAAATATTTGTACATCTTAACATCCTTTAAAAAAGGGGATATAATTGTGCCATATGCCATATGGAACATATACACAAATCCACCAATTATTTGGTACAAAGAAAACCTTAATACATTATTAAAGAGAAGAGGCATGGCAAGCTATATTTTTATAATAGTCTAGTAAAATTAAACAAAGATATGACTAAATATTTAAAAATTAATCCTCTTATACCACCTTTTCTCTAAGAGGATACCGAAACTAAAATTCTGACCTATTTACACAGCAATGCAATGAAAACATGTTACAGCAAACTTACCTAGTGAAAAGCTTAATCAGAGGAAGATGTATAGTGTTAAATACCTTTATCCCATAAGAACAAAGATTGATAATAAAGAAATTGAGAAAAAAAGCCTTGTGAACTTAATTATCAAGAAGTATGAAACATGCATAGAAAAATATAGGAAAATTGAATAGGAAAATAATTATAGCAGTGAAAGAGATGACACATTATAAGAATACTGTATTCAACTCAATAGTATGGAATTGGAAAACTCAAATAAAATATACTCAAATTGATCAAAGAAGTAGAAAATGTAAAGAATAATTATCATAGAAGAGATTGGAAAGGTAATTAACGTTCTAAAATTTAAAAATAAAATTAAACATCATGATAAACACTAAGATGATTTTGCAGCTAAGGTCTATCAATCCTTTAAAGATTAGATAGTTCCAGTGTTAACTAAATCAGAAACTGTCCAAATTCGCTTTATGAAGTGACAAGAACCTTTACTCAAACTGTGGTAAAGGGAGCACAAAACTCTATAGGCAGATTTCACCTATGAATAGAGAAGGAAAAATTCTCTATGTAATACAGTATGATCAAGTAAAATTCATCAGCATATAAATACAAAATATAGTGTGAACAAGTAGGGATAATTTGAGTAATGCAAAGATAGTTCAATATCAGGAAATCTGCAGAGATAATTCATTATATCAACACATGAAAGGAGAAAAATCATATGGCAATTTAAACAGATAAAAAGGCATATGGTAAGATTCTACAGGAAGACCTAAAATAAACTTTCAATAAAATTACCTTGAAAGGAAACTTCTTATAAATTAACCTAAATATAATTTACCAAACAAACAGAAAAATCCTTCTAACATAAAACTCTAATGCCATTCCATTAAGAAACATACATAAGACACATGGTCATTCTTGTAAATGCTATTCAATACTATTTGGCATATTTGAGAATTATAATTGGTACCAGGATCTTTAAATGTTCCAGGGATTTTATATGTGAAAACTGTTTACTATTATTACTTCATTCAATGCTAAATTTATTATACATTTATATAATAGAATTCATCTAAAACTTTAAATACTGTTTCCCTGAAAATAAGACAGGGTCTTTTATTTTTTTCAAGAAGACACCCTAGGGCTTATTTTCTGGGGATGTGTTATTTTTTAAGTACGGTACAACCATCTATATTTATTCAAATATAGCTAAGTCGTATTCTCCTGGAACATCACCATAACTCTCCAAACCCTGAATTCCAACCTGAGTTTCTTGTGACTCTATTTCCTTTAGAACCATTGGCTCCAATCTCTCATGTCAAGCAATAGAGCTCTCATGGGGCAGATGAGAAGGGCTGCTCATCTTTACCACTCCACGATGAAATGCATGGGTTCTGCAGATAAGCTGCATAGCCACGCCCATCACTAGGTCTTATTTTTGGGGTAGGGCTATTTTATGGGTAGGTCTTATTTTGGGGGAAACACAGTAGTACTTGTATAATATATCAAAACTCAGATATTAAAAATTATAAAAGAGTACTCATCAACTTTTCCTAAATACTTTAAAGATTAGAAAATAGAGGCAAAATTTTGACTTTACTAAATGTTTCAAATCCTTAAAAATAGATAGAATATGGAGTATTTTGAAACTGATGATATGGCCTTTATTAACAAGTCCCAAAACAATAAATGTTGGCGTGGATGTGGAGAGATAGGAACACTCCTACATTGCTGGTGGGACTGCAAACTAGTTCAACCTCTGTGGAAAGCAATATGGAGATACCTTAAAACGATACAAGTGGATCTACCATTTGATCCAGCAATCCCATTACTGAGCATCTACCCAAAAGAACAAAAGTCACTGTATGAAAAAGACACCTGCACTTGAATGTTTATAGCAGCACAATTCACAATTGCAAAGATGTGGAAACAACCGAAGTGCCCATCAATACATGAGTGGATTAATAAAATGTGGTATATGTATATCATGGAGTACTATTCTTCTATAAGAAACAACGATGACATAGCACATCTTGTGTTTTCCTGGATAGAGCTGGAACCCATTCTATTAAGTGAAGTACCCCAAGAATGGAAAAATAAGCACCACATGTACTCACCAGCAAATTGGTATTAACTGATCAACATCTAAGTAGACATATAGGAATAACATTTATGGGGTGTCAGGCAGATGGGGGAGAGGGGATGGGTATATATATACACACACATATACATGAGGAGTACGATGAGCACCAACTGGGGGATGGACACGCTTGAAGTTCTGACTTGGGGGAGGGAGGGCAAGGCCTATATATGTAACTTTAACATTTGTACTCCCATAATATGCTGAAAAAAAATAAAAATAAAATAAAAGTTTCCTATTATAAGGCACTTAAACTATAATCAAAGTATTGGTACTAGACTGATTGGTTTTCTCATTAGTTTTATAGTGTTTGTGATTAGATACATGCCTAATTGCTTGCAGGAAGCACACGTTCCACTCTGCTCCTTCATCCATGTTTTGCAGGGCGTAGATCCCATGTAGAGAGGCCTGCCTTATTCATGGGTGCTGTGGGTAACTTTGTCTCATTCTTTGGTTCAGTATAATAAAGCCCACTTGCCCATAGATTTAAGCCACATTCAAGAATATTAGTCCTATTTTGTTTCTCATCTTTCATATTTGACTCTTTCTTGATTTTCTTTTAATTAGTTTAGAACCTGCATAAGAAGAAGAAGTGCTACTTATTGGAGACAGAAAACCAATGAGCAGATCCAAACCAATGTGAAATATAAACAACATCAATAGTAATATCTAATTTTGGGGATTAAAAAAGATAGAATTAAAATACTAGAAAAAAATAGAAGATAATTTATGAAGGCAGTCATTGGACTTAAATAGTTATAACTGTGCAATCTAGTAGTAGTATTTGGGAGGGGGTAATATAATGTTTAAATTTTGAAATAGTTAACTTGGCATGTTAAAATGGTAAGGTAAACACCCAAATATTTAATGGAAGCAGAAT
The DNA here is from genome assembly GCF_040939455.1 of Microcebus murinus. NCBI lineage: Eukaryota > Metazoa > Chordata > Mammalia > Primates > Cheirogaleidae > Microcebus > Microcebus murinus. The sequence goes on along the minus strand of NC_134109.1, from coordinate 67,450,348 downwards.
ATTCACTTTCCAAACTAGTATAGGAATATTTTAAAGAGAAGACAACAATAAGAAAGAAACTCAATCTTTCCAAAGGAATATAAGAAATGAGAAAAAAATAGAGAGAAAAGTAAGATATTGTGGTTGAAATTAATCTAAGTAAATAAGTTATCATGGTAAATGTACAAAATTCTTTGAGTAAAAGATAAGAATTTACCTAGACTGAATAAAAATCCTACAAAATCTATCTGTATGCTATTCGTAAGACATCAGCCTAAACCAGAAGAACAAAGAAAGATTGAAAGTTACAAGACAGAAGAAGAAATTGTAGACAAATACTATTCAAAGAAAGATGGTGTGTCTATTTTAATCTTAGACAAAATAGACTTGAGAGCAAATAAAAAGTATTATTGGAAATAAATAGGATCACTACATGTTGATGAAATATTCATCGCCAGGAAGACATAGCAAGCTTAAAATTATATGTACCTGGTGGCTTTAAAAATATATAAATTTGATACAATTATAAGAAAAAAATAAATTCCCATCACATTGAAAGATTATAATTGTCTCATTAATTGATGGATAGAGCAGCCCCAAGTCAGTAAAAGTGGAGATTATTTCAACTATAAAATTAATAAGGTTGAGCAGTACAATTGTATCTTCTGCAAACTTGATGACAAGGCCTACCTGGGAACTAAAACCCAGGTCTCTAAGACATGTGCACTAACTGTAGAAAGGTTAGCTCTCTTTAAATTGGTCTACTGTGCTGCATATTGTGGAGTTTTGTGAGCTTCCTTTCTTGTTTTTATAACCGGTATTCATCCTCATTCTTTTATTTATTTATTTTTATTTCAGCATATTATGGGGCTACAGATTTTAAGGTTTCAATAAATGCCCTTTTCCCCCCTCCCCCCACAAGTCTGAGTTTCCAGCATGACCATCCCTCAGATGGTGCACATGTCACTCCTCATTCTTTTTATGCTTTCCCTTGGTTTTCAGGGACAGGAAATGTGGCAAGCATATTTCCTAAGATTCCTTGCCTTAAGATTTCTGGTTTAGATTCTACCATGAGAAGAAGTCTTATGACATTTTGAAGAGAGGATTAGCAGAAGAATTTACTGCCTTGCAGACAGTGGGTGGGATTTGGTGGGTGGGATTTGGCAGACAGTAGACACATCTGGGTCTTTGGTGAATCACTCACCTCAGGGATATATGAAGCTGAAATAGTTTTCAGTCATTTCCATAGTGTTCTCATTTCCTAAAAACTAGCAATGATTTTTTTTTTTTTTTGGTCTATCATCTGTCAGATCTTCTAATTTTTTTGGAGGTATCTAATTTCCTATGTTTCCATTTCTTTTTGCTTGAAATACCTAGAGACTGCCAAAAGGAGCAAATTTTTTTTTTTCTAATCGAGCAAAAGGGTCTCCTTGAGTAATTTGTCTTCCTTCAAGTCTATATTTTATAATTTGCACATACATATATGTCACTACAACTAATAATTTGATAATATACATTTTTTCAAGCACATCTGAATCATTTATGAAAACTGAACTTACATCAGGCCTAGAAGCAAGTCTCAAAAATATCAAAGAGATAGTATCATATATCAGCTTTCTGACCACAATACAACTAGGTTAGAAATTCATAATAAAAATATTTGAAAGGGAATATAACTAGATATTTAAAACATTTTTCTAAATAATGGGTCCAAGAATAAAATCCTAATGGAAATTAGAAAGTAATAATCATTATAAATAGACTATATATAAAAATATGTGGCATGGATCTGAAGTGTTACTGTATAACTATTTAAAAGGTAACAAAACTATATGAATAATTTCATACAAGTAAGTGATGTGATTTCTTGACATTCCTATCAAGACATCTATGTCTATTGCCTTAATTCTAATAGGGTTCTGTCGTTAGAGTTCACCAGAGGAATGATGATGTGTTCCTTTCTGGACTCAGATGTTAGAAGACTGGGAGCTTCCACTTCCTGTCTCCTGGAACACTTATGCTGGAACCAATCCACCTTGCCTGAGTCCAGGCAATTCTGTGGAGATGCCCACATGGGGAATAACTGAGGCCTCAATCCAATAGCCCAGGCTCAGGTCCCAGCAGCTCTTACCAGCCATGTGAGTGAGCTGTGTTGGAAGTGAGCCATTCAGCTTCAGTCGTCTCCCCGGCTAATGCCCTGTGGAGCAGAAATGAGCCATCCAACTAAACCCTGACCAAATGGAAGATTAGTGAACACAATAAATTATTGTGTTGTTTTAATCCAATAGGTTTTGGGTTGGTTTGTTACATACGTAACAGTTATGGAAGAGTAGAGAACTTGATGAAATTGACAATTCCATAGAAAGCTATAATTTTCTGAAATTTACTCAAGATAAAGTAGAAAGCCAGAATAGCCCCCAATCCTATTAAAGAAATCAAATCAGAAGTTAAAGAAAATGAAATCCAGGTAGTTATACAGATGCCTTTTACCAAATAGTGGACAGATTATTGTTCTCCAGAGGATTTTCTAAAACTATTTGAAAGAATAGTTTCAAATAGAAAAAGAGGAAATATTTTGTTGCATATTTTATTAGTCCAGTATAATTTTGATTACTAAATCAAATGCAGTATGAAAATCATAGACTAACGTCACTTATGATCATAGGTATAAGAGTTCCAAAGAAAATATTTGCAAACCAATTAACAAAGTATGTTAAAACGTTAACAAATCATGACAAAGTTTTATTATCTCAGAAATGAAAGAATGGTTTAAAAATGAAAATTTAGGTGTGTCACTTACCACATTAATATATTAAAGTGGAAAAGTTAACTTGCTTGATCTCAAACCAAAAATACAAAAACAAAATAAAACAAAAACCCTTAAATTATTCAGCATTTATTAAAAAACACTTCAGAAAACCAGGTAGAGAAAGATTTCCTTAACTTGATAAAGGGTATTTATAAGACTTCTAATATTTTATAATATTAATTTTAAAAAATTTATTTAAATATAATTAGTACATTTTGGATCAAAGTTTATAATTTTATAATTTTTATAATTTTCCAAACCATTACCCTGTTATCTAATACCATTCCTGAATAGTTATTTTTAAGTCATTTATGAAGACTTTTTATAATTTGCATATTTTTCTGATACTTTCCAAACTCTTAAACTTATTGTTTGTTAACAGTTTTTTAAATATATGTCAGAAATGTACTTTTAACATTCTTTTATATTTTAAAAAAAATTTCCTTATCAACTTTAGAATTAGATTTCTTGATCCAACACAATAACCTTTATTGGGGAAAATGATACTTTTATGATATTGAGTCTTCATATCAAAGAATGTAGCACCCTTTTTCATTTGTTTATTTTTTAATATTCTTAAGAAGCTACATAGGCTGGGCATGCTGGCTCACATCTATAATCCCAGCAGTTTGGGAAACCAAGACTGGAGGATCTCTTTAGGCCAGGAGTTCAAAATCAACCTGAACAACATGGCAAGATGCTGTCTCAAAAAAAAAAAAAAAAAAAAAAAAAAAAAAAGCTATGTATGTAAAGTTTCTTTCAAGTAGATCACGTTTTTTATTTTTGCAAAATTCTCTGATATTATTCCGTCTATTTCCAGTTTTCTCTACTCTGCTTACACTGGCAGAGAAAATATGTATATAATCTCTATAAACAAATAAACACTTAATAGAATAAATAGAATACCTACACAAATTAACACTCCTTTCTCACTGAAACTATATAAATTAATCAATTCTTATTATATTTACCTTTCTATTTTTCTTTTTGAGTATCATTATAGGTAGATTTTTTTCCCCAAATGCAACCTGTTCCAGTCAACTCACATTTTTATTTTCTTCTGATACTCATGTTGTTCTAATTGGCCAGTGAAAATCCCTTTAGACATTTCTTTGTGTTTTCGGCACTGCCTCAGGCATTTTAAAAGCATTCTTATTTTCTAACAACAACATTTTCTAAGCCTGTCTTGATTTTTCCCCTGCCCCAAAGAACAGGGTGGCTTCTAATGAAAAGTATTATCAAAGATCAACATCTAGGTGCTAGAGGAACTAAACAGCTTGACTCACATAGAGATTTTGGTTGGTGATATGACTCCCCTGATAGATCACATAGAGACCTTGAGGTATTTTTCTTTGTTAAAGTTATTTTATAGTCTATAATAAACTATACAGTTTAAACTTAGCATTGCTAAATCCTCTTATGTTTAATTCTAATATAATTATTTATTTTCTCCATAATATTTCTTTTTATAACTTTAAGTCCTTAACTAAGTTGCAGTTATGCTGCCCTTCATGATGTTGCCCACCAAGACTTTGTACTATATTGACCACACTAAGACAACAAGTGGAAATAAATTTCAATAACTACTAGGAAAAAGAAGGATACAAATATTTTTTATCCTACTGATATGATAGCTTAAAAAAGGAAAAAGTTGAGAAAATTAACAGGTTTAATATGGGAATTTGATACAGTAGCTGGATGTAAGGTTAATAGGCAAAAATTATTAGCTTTATCTTTACTGGCGATAATATGCTAAAAATAGAAATGGGAAAATGGTCCATTTCCAAGAGTGACAAACTATGTGATAAAGCACCCATTTAAAGAAAACTATAAAATTACATTATTGCACATAAAACAATATCTGAATAATGGAAAGACGTGATATAATTAGAAATAGCAATTTAATTGTATGGTTTTTCTTTTTTGTAACCTTTGTATTATAGGTGATATTAAACTTCATATGAAAGAATATACATCTGAGTATAACCAAAAGTACATAAAAAAGAATATGGGTTTCCTTGCTAAATACTAAATTATGTTATAGCCATACTGTACCAATCATATTTTGTTGCTGTAATGAAGCATAATAAACACCCTCAATTTCAGTGGCTTATAGTAACAAACATTTCTTCTTCTTTGCACATCTCTGCAGGTTTCCTGAGGATGTTCTTTCATGTTTTGTATTGACTGGGCTTAGATCTGAGTTTCAAGTTGGTTTTAGATCTAATAGAAGACTTCAAATGTCTCCACATTCTTCTTGGACTAGCAGCAACCAGTTCTTTCATAGGGGTTCATAGGAGGACAAAGACTTTGGCTTGAAACTGGCACATTGTCAGTTCTGCCCATATCCTATGGGCCAAAACAGGTCAAACGCCCAGGCCTTCCCTCTTTGTATACATTGCCATTAATCCTTACAACAACACTACACTTGGATAATGCTATAACCTTTATAAGTTGATTATTCTTATAGAACCTACAGATACTTAAAAAAAGTAGTGATATATGCAAGCATATAATCTCACTATTTGAAAATGCCTGGAAAGCATATGGATCTGAACATTCCTATAATAGTTCAAGGGCCGCCTGGGGATCTACAGTCTTAAAACTGGAAATCGCTGTATAAAATGCTAGCCTCTGTTATTTGTTTTCTTTTCTACCCCTGGTTTGCACAAGCTTTCCCCTTCATCTATATTGATATTTAATGTATTGGTTAGTTTAGCTCCCAATCTCCTTTTGTATTCATTGCATGATCACACCAGCTAAGTGGTCTCCTCAAAACAATAAAACAGGTGATATTGGATGGAGCATCTGTGCCAGTAAGCACTTCTTGGTGTTGGAGCAACCACTGAGCACAGTTAATCTTGTAGACTTTCTTTTCTCCTTCACCTCCCAGCTTTGAGACAACACTCAAACTACTTTCTTCCACCTACCCAACCTCTTGACTATTTCAGAAAAGAGCTCTCTCTCTGTGCCTTTAGTCTCTGACTTGTTTCCCTGGTACATACTATCCATTGATTCACAACCACTTTTTACCAGCTCAATACTAAGCACATAAATGTCTGTCTTGGCATAATCTGGGATTTAGGTAAAGGCAGGAAATGGTAAAGAAATTCTAATAGAGTATCTAAGTTTTGATATGGAACCATGCTTCCTGTTTGTCTACTCTGTGATTCTAACTCAATTGATGCCTTCTGGTTTTTTATTCAATGGGCTTTCTATAATTTTTAGACTTTCTTTTAGTAAAATAACTTTCCTTTAAGGAGACCCATGCTTATAAGAAGGTCCCAAGTCATAAGTCCTAAACCCAAGTTCTATCACCTACAACATCATATGGCTGTGTGGTTCAAGTCACAGTACTAGGAATCTGCTCTGGTCTCCATTCTGGTTAGGTCCCAGAAGCCAACCTATTTTACCTTCTCTCTCACTACCTCATCTCATATTCACATATACACAAATTTTACCTGCCTGTGTTTGCCTTTGGCAGTCTCCTCCACTTTCTGGGATATAGGTTTTTAAGTGATATCCACATATCAGGAAACTTATGCTACTGCTATTTCATTTCAGACCTCCATTCTCCTTGCACAAGTAATGAATCAAGTTTGTCACAATCTTAGAAAATCATCCCTAATATCTCATTATGAGGGAGCATCTCTGAAAAGCAGCAGCAATTTTCACAGTCACTGTAGGTCAATGGGGAGAGATTAATGAAGAGTGAATTCTTAAGAGACTTGTAGCTAAGCTTGGGAATTGATGAAGACCTGATCAATAAATCCAAGATAAGTTAAAAAAAAAAACTTAAAGCCAAGTATGAACAAGCAATAAAAATCCAGGTTATCAGATTGAAGGGAGTCAGATAAAAAAATGGAATTTAGATAAGAGACTAAAAGGAAGCTAAAATAGTGTACTAACGGGGCCATGACTAAATGAGCTGATGTGGAAAATGGGTAATATTCTTATAGAGTCCAATTACTAGACGGTGCTCCAATCTGTCCAGTGGTCATGGATGAATGTGTATGCATAGTAGTCAAAAAGTGTACTAGGAAATGCCTAGCTTGCCTTTCCAGGTGATACCAGCACCTGATTTGCTTTAGTGAGTAGATCCAATGCCAGGTACCATGTTCTGCCTTTCTGTGAGTAAATTGCTATGCTTTACTCATAAATGCTGAGATAAGCTTTTAAATTTTTTGACTGCAACCCATAGTAATATGTTTTCTGTTCCTCCACCACACCTGTCTGTGTGTAGGGGTGTGTGTATATGTGTGTATCTATATCTATATACTTATAAAAACAAGTTTATCAAAACAATACTTACCATTTACATAAGAAATTATAACATTCATTTAATTATTTTTTTCTTTTTATAAATTCTAATTGTGATTTGGTAAATGACTTTAATATTCACTAGTGGGAAAGGATCTTCAGGTTAAAAAAACATTGGTGTATGACTTACTGGAAGTAAAGGAGATATATTTGTACATATGAAAAACTTGCTCTTTTCTTACCATTTTCTCACAAATACTACTTCCAGAGCATATTTCTTTGGTGTATTGATTTCTTTTACTAGAATTTCTTTTGTGACTTAGATTCTGAAACCTGTATTTTCTTCAATGATTTATACTTTCAAATTTAAGATAGACACTTTACTCAGCTAGCAATGGTTTTAAAATTTTTGAATAATATGTTATCACTTCTAAGCTGCTATTATAACTATTAAGAGTTATAATTTTAACTTGTAAACTATCAACTTAAAACAACTGACTGTTACTCCTTTAGATGTTTTAGGGAAATTAAATAAACCTACCACAAATCCACTAGAGTATTTTTCATCCTTTAACACCTATTTGCAATCTCTTTTGTAGGTGAAGAAATGACTTGAACAAAATAATGGAGAATAATCTAATATCTTGTTGAATATTTGCTTAAATAGTATTAATTGATGGACTTAATTCAAGCAAAGTTTTCTAATCTTTCACTAGAAATATTTGCAGTTAGTCCTAGTCAGGATAACTAAGTCCTAGTTAATTTATTGATTGAAGAGATAATTAAACTATTAGGTGAGATAGAACTGGCAATACTTTCTAACTTTTGTCATAATCTAATTAATATTAAAGCATGATCAGTGGACTTAAACCTTAACAATGATAAATATAAAGTCCTACATTTAGGTTTAACCACCTAAAAGCCTAAATACAGAATCTGACCTCTGTGGCTACTATGTGATAAGTAATAGTAAGCTATAATTTCTATTATAAGAACTAGAAAAAGAAAAAAAACAGTGTATTCATTAAATTTATATTTTTAAAGACACAGGAAAGTTTAAGAAGAAAAGATAAACAAGCAGACTAAAAATCTAGAGATGGAAAAGCTTTCTTTGGGGGCATTTGCCATGCCCCGGTATGGACTAAGGATGTGCTTGCTGTAGGGAAAGGGTTCACCAAGGGGAAAGAGAGCTTCTGATGGCCACATGAGCTGGTGTGAGTGACTGGAATCTAGAGGAACCCCAAATTTATGATGTGTTTTCTCCACAGGACATTTTCTGAGTGATAGGTTAGTTTGATGTGAAGGTCTTGAGGGACTAGACTAGAGAGATAGAATGAAATCCCCACAGTTCCATGATGCTTAGGAGGAAAAGTCCCATAGTGGGAGGGGCATGCCACAAATATTCTCCTGAAAACACTTTAAACTAGAGGTGGAATGATTTTAAATAAATTAAAACAGCTTTGACAAAGCTCAACTCATGATAGAATTTATGATCAGCCTGCCTCTCAACTCATCTACCCAACACAGGAAAGAGTAAACTCTTTATTGGAGAAAATCATATAAATATTAGGGTTTGTTTATTTTATATATAATGTATGGTACATAATTTTTGAAAAGACATGTGAAAAGGCAAAAATTTCTGTCCAATAAATAAGAGAAAACCATCAACAGAAGTGGATATATACATACACAAATATTCAGTTGACAAAGACTATAGAATAACTAATTTTTTTCTTTTTTTTGAGACATAGTCTTGCTTTGTTGTTCAGGCTAGAGTGAGTGCCATGGCGTCAGCCGGGCTCACAGCAACCTCAAACTCCTGGGCTCAAAAAATCCTACTGCCTCAGACTCCTGAGTAGCTGGGACTACAGGCATGCACCACCATGCCCAGCTCATTTTTTCTATATATATTAGTTGGCCAATTAATTTCCTTTTATTTATAGTAGAGACGGGGTCTTGCTCTTGCTCAGGATGGTTTCAAACTCTTGACCTTGAGCTATCCTCCCGCCTCGGCCTACCAGAGTGCTAGGATTACAGGCGTGAGCCTGGCCTAGAATAACTATTATAAGTTAATGAGGAGACACAATTGACAAAAGGGTAACAAGATACATGATTTTATTAAATAATTTGAATCTATACAATTGTAAATATTCTATAACTAAAATATTCAATATTTTAAATTTTATCATCAATTTGAATATGTTAAAAGACATTTTTATAGAACTCAAGAACAGGTCAATAAATTACCCAAACTGAAATACAGGGACAAAAAAACTAAAAATAACAATATACAAAGCATAAAGGACATAAGGGATGGCATAGACAAATGGTTTTGTATAGCGTGTAACTAGAGTATCTAGAAAGAGATGAGAAAGAGAATAGTACAGAAGCAATATTTGAAAAGATAATGGTTAAGAATTTTCTGAAATAGATGAAAGGTATCAACCCACAGATTCAAGAAGCACCAACACCAGCAGGATAAATGCAGATAAAACTGATAAATACATCATAATCAATTTGCTGCAAACTAAAGACAAATAGAAATTCTTAAAACCAATCAGAAAAAGGTCTCATTGGCATGCTCAAAGAACAACAAATCAGCAAATGTGGCAGAAGCAGAAAAACTGTGTGTGTGTTTGGGGTAGAGGTGTGTGAGGGTGAAGTCAAAGGCCATACAGGCCAGGTGCAGTGGGAAGGCTTATGTGAGATTATGGTCAACTGGCTTTTTCTCTAAGTTAGATAGGAACCCATTGGAAGGTTTTGAATAGACAGGTGACATAATAGGACTTAAATTTTAACAGGACCACTCTGACTTAATAGCTGGAAAATAGATGGACCCAGAACAGAAGCAGATTCAATAGTTAGGAAGCAATTGAAGTAATAGTGAGATGGTGGTGGTTTGGATCAAGTACGAGTAGTAGAGGTGGTGAAACTGTTGAATTCCTTCAACAGTTGAAGGTGGAGTTGATGAATATGCTGACAGATGGATGTGGGGCATGAAAGGAAGAAGGAATTTCGGGTAACTATAAGGTTTTTGGCCTGAATAATCAGAACAATGGAAAGACCATCCTGAGGGTGGAAAGGAGATTAGGAACACAGTCTCAGGCTTGTTAACTTTCAGATGCCTATTAGACACCCAAGTAGAGATTGGTGGGAGGCAGTTGGATGCAGGCATTGGAATTTATGGGAGAGGTCCTACAATTTTGGGCATCATCAGCATGTGATTGATTTAGAATTCATGATATTAGATTGGTTCTATGAGGGGATTATTTTGGATAGAAAATAAAATATGCTGTGCTAAGGCCTACACTCTGAAGACACTTTAGTCTTAAGAGGTCTGGGAGACAAAGTGGAACCAACAAGGAGAAAAAGGAAAATGAAGGGAGTGCACCATAAAGAAGGTGCTTCAAAGAGGAGGAGTAATAAACTTTGGCATATGTTGCTAATCAGATAAAATAGGGACTGAAAATTGACCATAAGCTTTAACCACCTGGAGGCCATTGGCAATTGTGGGAAGCAGGACCACAGTGGATGTGCAAGTTATACCTTATAGGAAAATGTCCATCTGAATGGGTGAGCGGTGGTAAGGTGCTTCCCGCACTTTGCTGCTGTACTCAGAGAGCACAGCTATTTTTATTTCGTTCATCCAGAAGGACACAATTTTCTAATTTATTTAAAGGAATAATATTTGCATTTGAGTCCCTGTTGACAAAAGCATTTTTTGGACCAAAGCCTGTTTGGAGTGGGTTCAAAAGAGAAGAGGAAGGAAGGAATTGAAGACACCAAGTATGGACAATGCCTACCCATGAGGAGCAGTAGCCAATAAACAGTAGGAGAAAAATGAATTGGTAACTGGAAGGAATATGGGATCAAGCAAATCTTATTATTATTTATTATTATTTTGAAAATAGATGATTTAACCATACATCAAATAATAATAGGAAAGATTCAATACAGAGGGTGCTGTACTCTTGATTTATTATATACAGATATTCCTCAACTTATGGTGGGGTTATATCCCCATAAACCCATCACAAGTTGAAAATATCTTAACTAAAAATGCATTTAATGCACCCAACTTGCCAAACATCATAGCTTAGCCTAACCTACCTTAGATGTACTCAAAAACACTTATATAGCCCTACAGTCAGGCAAATCATCTAGAGGAAAGTCTATTTTATTGTAAAGTGTTAAATTCTGTACACAGATGGGCATATTGTAGACACAATGAGATGGAAAACACGAAACACAATATCCGAAAACTGTTGGCAACACAGTACTCTTTAAGAGTATTGGTTATTTATCCTTATGATCACCTGGCTCACTAGAAACTGAGGCTCACTCTGTTGCTCAGCATTGTGAAACAGTATTGTTTCACATATTGCTAGCCCAGGGAAAGATAAGAACTCAGAATATGGTTTCCGATGAACATGTGTCACATTCACACCATTGTAAAGTTGAACCATCATAAGTCAGCTACTGTACTGGATATAGTATGTTATCTTATTTAATCCTTGGAAGAGTAATAAAACAGGGACAGAGAGACTAAAAGCTATTATATATCCAAGGCTATACACTTGTTTTTTTGCTGCTATATTCTCTGTGCCTAGAACATGTCCAGCACATAGTAGGCAGTCAATTAATATTTGCTGATATTAATCAGGGTTTGACTCACATCACCTAATTCCAATCCTGAAATTTTAAGTGTTGGACTTTGGTACCTTCTTTATGAAGATCTATCCACATAGCAGTTTACTTGGACTTCTTTTTTAAAGAAATAGAAAGAGGGAACATTTATTCACAAGACTAAACTCCCTGAGGACCAGGAACATGCTTCTTCATTTCTGGATGTGACCTAGGACAATGTTTAACACAATTTAAGTATTCAGTATAATCAAGGATTTGTACATTTCCAAGCCACTTGACTATGTGAAGTTGTATTAACATTTATTATCATTCAATAACTTTAAAATTTGTTTTAAATGCTGATAATTTACTGATTATAAAATAATATACGCTTATTGTAGAAAATGTAGAAAATGCAGGAAACTAGCAAGGAGGAGAGTGGTTCCTCTAATCTTAGTATCAAGAGAAAAAAACTTTTGATCAGGCCGGGCGCGGTGGCTCACGCCTGTAATCCTAGCTCTCTGGGAGGCCGAGGCGGGCGGATCGCTCGAGGTCGGGAGTTCGAAACCAGCCTGAGCAAGAGCGAGACCCCCGTCTCTACTATAAATAGAAAGAAACTAATTGGCCAACTAATATATATAGAAAAAATTAGCCGGGCATGGTGGCTCATGCCTGTAGTCCCAGCTACTCAGGAGGCTGAGGCAGGAGGATTGCTTGAGCCCAGGAGTTTGAGGTTGCTGTGAGCTAGGCTGACGCCATGGCACTCACTCTAGCCTAGGCAACAAAGCAAGACTCTGTCTCAAAAAAAAAAAAAAAAAAAAAAACTTTTGATCAATTTGGTGCATTTTCTCCCACCCAGTAATTTTAAGTTCATTTTTCTAGGCACCATTGTAATGACGACGACACTGCTTATGCATATACAAGGTGCATTATCTCACTTGAGCTTCATAACCAATTTGTGAATAAGAAATCCATGTGGCGACATTTTATAAATGAGAAAAACAAGGCTCAGAGAGATCGAGCCACTTGCTTGAGGCTGCAATTGAGGCCATATTAATGCCCTTTAATTCACCCCTCTGATTTCAAGTGCTATTAAGTCTAATTTTCTCTCGGATTGATAAGGATCTGTTCTGCTTTTAAGTGTCTGTCATATACCCTTTAACAATTACACATTCTTCTTGAACGCCTTCATTGATTGAGGCCCTTGAAGATTCAGGCACTTCCTGTGTCTCTGCTCTTGGATCTAAGTAGACTCCTTTGTGTACTTAGAGCTGCTTCCTGGGCCAGTTGTCCTCTTTTGTGACTCTTAAACTCAAGAAAAAATGTTTAATTCTGACTCCTTAGTTATTTATTTTTATTTTCACAGAACCTGATACAAATTCTTGGCACAGTGGAGGTGCTGAATAAAAATAACGGTCTAATTGGTAAGTTCTTCCACATCTAGTGCCTAATCTTTATGCTGCTTTTTCGGTCTACTTTCTCTCTGCCATTGGGGGTCAGCATAAGGTGAAGTGAGAGAAAGAATTGTTGAGGAGCTTCCTTTCTATTTAATAACATCTTTTAAAATTTTATGGGAAAAAAATAAACAGCAGTTTGAAGGCAGAAGGCAGAGGTAGGCATGGTTTGGGCATTTAACGTATTGTGTGGATAATGACAATAGTCAGTTGTTAACAGCATCAGTGGTTCTTGCATTGGAGCGTTTTTTAGGCTTATTTACTGTAAGTGATCCCTGCTGTGTTAAAAAGAGAAATAAATATCCCAGTTTCATTTTAATATTATTTTTGCTAGGGAAGAGAGAATCATTTTCTGAGATACCTAGCTTTTGTGCAGTCTGCCAAAGTTACTATTGCCATCATTTGTTACACTGGCTTTAAAAAACAAAACAAAAAATTCCTATATTCAGTGTGTCTCTTCAGAACCTATTTTATTTTTAACACTCAGTCATGCCTCTTTGCTGATCTTTTGTACTGCTGCTGTGTTGGCATTAGCTTTGCTATTTATGATTTCTGCATTTCCATTATGTTGCTCACATGTTCTGTATTTCAGTGCAAAAATAAATTTGACCTGTTCTAAAAACCCTGCTCATTTAAATCCAAAGCTTTCTGTAGTTTTTTCTGCATATGTTTTCCAAATCTTGGTGACCAAATCCAGATCCGAGAAGGGAGAAGATTCTGTCTCATTTCTAGTCCATTAAAGTAGAGTGTTCGTCATTTCTTCTCAAGTCTCCTAGAGGGCAGCAATCAATTTGGGGGAAATTTCCAAACCATGTTTCACCTTTATGAACCAGTGAAATCTATTTGCATTTTAGGTGAAAACATTGGAGCACAGTCCTGCTCCACTTTCTATATGCCTTCAGGTTGTCCAGCTGTGATCTTGTTTATGCTGTGGGATCCACACAGTCCTCTGCTTGATTAAGCATAAAGACTAGGGTTCACAGTTTGGCTCCACTAATTGCTAGCTTGGACTTCTCTTGCAGAGAGAACAGAGGAGAGGACACATTCATCTTTCTTACTTGTTTTGGTTCCACATGCAACCCTTTTCTTTTTCCATAGGCCCAACCACGGTAGCCTTTCTGTCTCAGTCTCCTGCCTACCCATTTTGTTTCTCTCTCCTCAAGGCTAATGATGGGATGATATGCTAAGTTTTACCCTTTCCTCTCATTGTTTGTACACCTAAAGAACAATATATATTCTTATCAATTTCACATGATTTTTTTGTGCCAAGATGTTTTTATTAGGATAGTGGTTTTCAACCAAGGTGACTTTTGCCTACAAGGGGACATTAGCAATTTTTGGTTGTCATGCCAAGGTATGAAAAGTACTAGTTGGTGTTAGAAGCCAGGGATGCTACTAAACATGCAACAACACACAGGAGAGTCCCTACTGACGCTATCTGGTCCAAAACGTCAGTAATACCAAGGTTGAGAAATCTTGTGCTGAGCCTTGAATATGAAAGTTGCATAAACCACAAGACTTTTAATTAAATAAAGCAAAACATTTTATAGGTGATATAGCATAAGACAGTACTGATTAGGGTCCAGAAGACATAAAATGAGTTATACTAGAACTGGAGTCGGAAGAGATGTCAGAAAATTTTCATTGAAGAGAGAATGCTTTATCTGAGACTAGAAAATGACTGGGATTTTTTCTTGGTGTGTAGTAATGCAGTTAATAGGGTGTTGTAGGCTGAAGCAGTGAGTGAAGTGAAAGCTGGAAGGCAGACCAGCATATCGAGTTTAGAGAAAAATGTAGGGTGAAGGCATGATGTGAACAGCTTTTGGAAATCTTCTCGTGAAGGGTCTCGTATACAATTCTAAATCTTTGGTGCTTTTTCTAGAAAGCATACTTTGCAGCAATGTGTGGAAAGAGGTCTAGTTTGAATATTTGGAGATTAGAGCCAGGAATCCAATTAAGAAATTATTTTAATAGCCTGGTAAGAAATGATGGGGCTGGAGGGAAACTGTCCTGGACTCTCAGCTAATGAAAGTACATGATGAACGTCCAAGGGCATGGAAACTTCCTTTATAACCCTCCCTCCCCCTCCAGACTATGTGGGTAACATGACAGGTTGCTGCAGGTGAAATTAACTATGTCATTTTCTCTTGGGTCAAAGAAACATTTACTAGAAGGCTATAAAGCATGTAGTGAGGCAGGGTTTGTTCTTGCTCAGCTGATTATATTATTCCTCCTAAAAACTAAAGCTGTGACTCCAAAGGCTTCTTACTGTTCCTTGTCCATTATATTAGGAATTGACTCCCAAGTTTCTGGTGAGGGGGTTGAGTGAATGATGGTGTCTTTCAACAAGGAAGGAAATGAATGCAGGCAAGGGGCAATTTTGGGGGACGATGACATGTTCACTGAGATGTTCCTGTGGGACATTTTGGGAGAGATACTCTTTAGCATGCAGAGAAAGAGTCAATGTCACAATATCAGTGATATTAGATTTTGAAATCATCATCTTAGAGGTAATAGATGAATGTAAGATCACACAATAAAGCATATACAGCAATTTAAGGAAATAATTTAGGATAGAATACTGAAGAACACTGCTATTTAGGGGCCAGAAGAATCAGAACTGCCATTGAGGAGTGTGAGGAAGGCTGGTAAAGAACAAGAGTGGCATTAAGGAAGGTGGCAGAGAGGAATCTCTTAACCATTGCTTACTTCAGTGAATTGGATTTTGGGTAGGGTGAGAGTATTAAGTTTTTAATACATTTCTATACTCTGACTTATTGCAATAAGTATATGTAACCTAAAATATGCTCTAACTTTATTAGAGTACAATTTACAAACAATAACATGAAAACCCCTTTTGAAGTGAATAGTCTGATGTTCTTTGACAGATTTTTTCACCCATGTAATCTCACTCTAATAAAAAAAAACTTTTCTGTTATCCTAAAAAGTTCACTTGTGATTCATTGTTATCAAATGTGGAACATGGACTCCTGCCTGAGTTTCCAGCCTGTGGGCCTGCCAACCTGACAATCACATGAACCAATTCTTTACAAATTAAGCATCTTTATGTATAATAGAAATATGATTGTGAGTTTGCTTATCTTTTCAACTCTGGTATTACTTACACGTTTGGGATTGTTATGTTTGATGAGTCAATATTTCTATTAATAAATAGCCATCTTTATCTCTTATAATATTCCTTGTTCTGAATTCTAATTAGTCTGATATTAATATAGCCATACCTACCTACTTGTGGTTAGTGTTTGTATGGTATATCTTTTTATATTCCTTTTTAAAAACATTTTGTTTCTTTATAATTCACATGATTCTTTTAGACAGTTTAGAGTTGTATCATTTTTAAATCATATTTGACAATCTGCCTTTTAATTGGGGTGTTTAGGCAACAATGGTCAATAATATGATTATTAGTATGGCTAGGTTTAAATCTTACCATTTTGCTATTTGTTTTAAATTTGTTACATCTGCTTTTTATTTTCTATTTCTGCTGCCTTTTGGAATCATTGAATATTTTAAAATTGTTGTATCTCCTTTGTTGGATTATTAGCTATAAGAATGTTTTTTGGTTTTTTAGTCTAATGATAGCTTTAGAACTCATAATATACATCTTATCACAGCTTACCTTCGAGTACTGTTATATAGCTCTCTATATAGTATAAGATCTTTATAATGCCATACTTCAATTTCTCTCCTCCCAGCTTCTGTCCTACTTTTATTTATATGTAACAGTAGTTAAATATATTTTACTTTTATACATTTTATACATACAATATTACATTGTTTTTGCATAAATAGTCATTATATTTTAAAGATATTTACACAGAAGAAAATCTTATATATTTACCTATGTAGCTACCATTTCCAGTCTCTTTATATCTTTGTGTAGGTCTATTTTTTCTGGGTATAGAATTTTAGGTTGGCAGTTTTGTTTGCTCAACTGTTTCCTTACTTGCATTGTTTCCAACAGGAAATCTGCTGTCACTGTCATCCATATCTGTCTTTTGCTTCCTATGAAGTGTCTCTCCCCTACCCCCGTTCTGTCACTTTTAAGATTTTCTATTAAGTACATGTCTTGAGCAATCTGGTTATGTGTGTCTTTTGGTGTAGTTTTCTTCATGTTTCTTTTGCTTGAGATTCATTGAGCTTCTTGGATCTATGGGTTTATAGTTTTTCTCAAATTTGAACAAAATTCAGCCATTCTTTAATATTTTTCTCCCTCTCCCTTTTGTATATTCCTGTGACATATATATTAGGGCACTTGAAGTTCTCCTACAGCTGATTGTTTATTTTTATTTTTTTTAAATCTGTTTTTTTTATTTTGCATAAGTTCTATGGCCTTATGTTCAAGGTCATTAGTCTTCTGTAGTGTCTCAACTTCCATTAATCTCATCCAATTTAAGTTTCATCTCATATTAGAATATTCATCTACAAAAGTTTGATTTGGATCTGTTTGTATAGATTTCATACCTTTATTTGTCTTTTTGAACACAAGAAATTAAGTTAAAATAATCACTTTAACGTCCTCTGCTAATTCTTCTATATGTGCCACATCTGTGTCAGTTTCTATTGATTGACTATTCTCTTCATGATAGATTGTATTTTTCTACTTCCCTGTATGCCTTATAGATTTTGACAGGAAGGTAGTCATTGAGAAGTTTACATTACTAGTTGTTGAATAATGAGAGTTTCCAATCTGGCTGATGTGAACAGGCACAATTGTTAGCCTTCTCTGGGTACTTACACTATTGCCTCTAATACTTTTGGGTAGGTCTTTTCCTAACCTTAGGTAGTTTACTTATACACATGTACAAACTAGAACTCTGCTAAATAGCTAAGCATGGTAATGGTCAACTTTTTAAATTCTTTGATCTTGTCCAGGGAATTTGGAAGACTTCTAAAATATTTTCTGATATACAGTGATTACTGATGTCTTAGATGGTCAGGATAAAGGGCTTAGATGCCACTTCCTCCACTCCATGTCACTTGCATTCATTAATATATATTGGGACATAAGATCTCTTGGGATAAAATAAAAATCCTTGGACCTGACCACCAGTGAAGTTCAAGGGTACTCACATATCAAATGGACTTCTATACCTTTAATTGAGGCCTTTTGAGGAAAGAAAATAGGACCCTTGAGAGAGATTTCATGATAAAAGAAGACTGAAATAGTGAGCCAGACAAAGTAGACTAAAGGGAGAAAGGGAGTATTGATTATGGTATAGCTGAGTGGCTCATACCAGGACTCATCTCCATCTAGACATACATGGGATAAGAAGTGAAGTGGGGCAGGGGAATACTTGGGAGAAAATAGTTATACACATATGTAAGCCGGAAGAACTGAATTGAGCTGATATATTTTTTGTTGGTGACCCATTCTAAAGAAATATAAAAGAGAGACATCACCATATCATCTGTGCCCAAGGGAATGAGTGGAGAGCTACATTGCAATGGTTTGGTAGGCAGCTTGATCAAGTAGCACTTCTTCGTGTCAAATGGGCCCAGGGACCACAGAGTGCCCCAGCAAGGCTAATGGCAATGCTAGTGATGCCACTGGCTCACCAGCTCCAGACATGTGGTGGCAGTGGAGGGGAGCAGTGCTGGTGGGAGCAACGGTGACAAGGTTTAAGGCAATCTATCACCCAAAAGCAGCAGCATGACCAGACAGCTGGATATGAGGATCTCTGTGGGACTAACAGAAGCTGGGATATAAAGTCATACTTTTACTAGCTGTGATGTTGAACAAAAGTTACTAACAACTGCTATAAAGTTTTGTAGTTCTGTAGCCTAATTAAAGGGCTCACTGCCACCTCCACCTCCACACCCATCAGTTAAACTTAATGTAGAAAAGGGTTTCTCCTTCTCACTCCAAAAAGCAATGATGAGGATTTATGACCTCTGATCTCCCAGTTGTATCAGTGCCAGCAATAGAATTGGCAGTAGAATTCTAGCCTTGAATAGCTCCTTAGTAGGACTGTAGTGCCTGGGCTGCCTGGTCCCAGCTGGGAAGCAGTTACACTCAGTGACCATCGAGACATATTTATGGGTACATGTCAGAACAGTAGGAGATTATCAGAAATACTGGGGTAAGGGAACTCTGTAAAAGATCAAAACCTTCTTCAGCAGGTAGGGGCTTGGGGAACTGAAATTTAAATGTAAACATTAATGGCAGTACATCTATATTCACTGTAAAGTGCCCAAGAAAGCTAATGGAAATAATCAAGTATCAATACTTACCTGGTAGAGGAGACACCATGATCATGAAGGTGATTTTCCCAGGGTGAGGGTCATCCATTGTACTCTGGATATGCTGACCTCTGCAATTTCCCAAAATGTGGGAAACTGGACTGCATTTGTGCTTTCCCCTGGAGAAAAAAATGCTCACGTATAGAGCTATACAATTTAATTATATTATGAGATAATTCAATAGTTAGATAAATCTTGATTGAGGCCTGTTTTATACAATGCATTGTGATAGGCCTCATAAAGGATTAATGAGTTAATTTATGGCCCCTGTCTAGAAAAAATGTTTATAATTTTATAGAAGAGACTAGATGAGTGTAAAATGTCCATGGTATAAAGCAGAGTACAAGATGAAATCTATGTATTTTTTTTATGAGTACTAACTATGTGCAGGCATTTAATTAGGTCCTTAGGATTTGGTTTCAATAAAGCATGCAATGTGGCGAGAAGTGCAACATTTGGGGTGGAAGCAATTCAATCTATCTCCTGATTCCGAAATGCTTTTTGGAGGAGGTGGGATCTGAGACAGAACTTGAATGGTAGAAAGTATTTTGAATAGCACAGATGAGGCAATGAGACCATTTTAAGGAAAAGAAACCAAGAAAGCACAAAGTAGAAAAGTATAGGCATTTTTTGGGTTGAATGGATTACTAGGTGTATATAGGGGAGTTTTTAGAGACAAGGATAGAAAGGTAGGTTGAGTGACATGGTGAGGATTTCGTTGACAATTAAGGGAAATAAAAAGCCATTGAGTGTTTTTGAGCAGAGAAATAATAGGGTTATCAGCCTCTACATTATTTCTCTAGTTCCACAAGATTGGACTTACTTAACTTCCTCTCTGACAATACAATCCTTCCCAGTTTTTCACCAGGCTAAATGAAAAGCAGGGAGACTTTGAACAGACTCAGTTTCTCTGTCTTTAACTCCAGTGGAACATAGTGTTGATCACCTTTCATGATCCCTGGAGTTACCTATCATTCCCATTTTTACTTCTAATGCCTCACATTGGGAATCTGATTGTTCTTCAGAATTCTGGTATTGTCTGTGGCCTGAACCCTGACTGAGCGTGCCATGCCCTTGGAACACCATGGACATTGTGATCTTCTCAGTAACTGTGGTGTCCTGTCTTGCTTTTGGTGACTAAATTCCAGTTGCAATTTTTCTTCTTCTTTTTTCCATCTTTTTGGTAAGGAATCATTCATCTTTGGGTCAGGTTCATAAAATAGAAAAATAATGAGGGATATTGATTTGTCAGCAGTGCAGGGGATGGTTTGATACAAAGAGAGACAGTTGGGAAGGTAATTAAGAAATCCAAGGAGAAGAAAGTTCAGAAAGGTCTGAAATGTAGCAGCATCCAGGAGAAGGAAAAGATGAGAAGGAACAGCAAGTAATGAGAGTGGCACATAGAAAACACTATTGCTGAATTAATAAAAGAAAGAAAGAGATTTGTGTAAAGAAAGTGATTCAGGATTTGGTAACAAGGTGCAGGGGATGGTGAGGCAGAAATTGTAAATAACTTGAATGAAGGTCCACTCTCAGGGGATTAGAAGAGGGGTGGTATAATCCATCAGACCACAGCTCACTCAGAGATACATACAATGGGAGAGCCATACAATGGGCCTTGGATTGAACCACTCTCTGCTCCTGTAAACAAGAAACTAGAGAGTTTGGAATGGGACATATTGAACTTAATGATAAAACTGATAAAAATAAAAAGCCAGAAGGAATATGGGTCTATAAGTGTACATACATATTGATTTGGATATCTCAGATTTTGATGTGATAGTTAAAGTCATTGTGGTAGAAGAAGGGATATATAGAAAGAAAATAATAGGTTTGAAGGCAAAACCTTGGGGCATACCTGCTTTCAGTCATGTTTGTTATAGAAAGAGCTAGAAAGTTGGTTGGGATCAGTAGCTGTAGCAAGAATGGCTGGGGTGAGGGCAGGAGGAGGGGAGCATTCCAAATAAACAATCTCAGTAAAAGTACTATGATGTTAGGCAAATGAAGTTTCACTGTAAGTTCTTTAGGTATCTTCTCCTACCTCTACCAGAATACCTCTTCTAAGTCCTTCTTATATATACATTCTGTAGCCATCACTGTCTGGCTTCCAAAATCCCAAAGTAGTCTATTATGCTAGATGACACAATATTACCATTTTTTTTTTTTTTTTTTTTTTTTTTTGAGACAGAGTCTCACTTTGTTGCCCAGGCTAGAGTGAGTGCCGTGGCGTCAGCCTAGCTCACAGCAACCTCAGACTCCTGGGCTCGAGCGATCCTTCTGCCTCAGCCTCCCGAGTAGCTGGGACTACAGGCATGCACCACCATGCCCGGCTAATTTTTTTTATATATATCAGTTGGCCAATTAATTTCTTTCTATTTATAGTAGAGATGGGGTCTTGCTCTTGCTTAGGCTGGTTTTGAACTCCTGACCTTGAGCAATCCGCCCGCCTCGGATTACAGGCAATATTACCATTTTAATAGGCAAAAAATGTTTGAACATTTGAAATTTTGTGTGGTTCAGCCTGCTACTACAGTGAATTTCCAATATAGATATGCATAGTGAACACTCTAGGCAAGTAAATATTCTTGGTTCTCAAACCCCAACTAAGTATTCTACCTTAACAAACTGAGCTTGGAGTAGTTGTAGATTCTAAGAACTTCTTTTTCATGAAAGGACAAAACACTTCCTTGGGTCAAGTGGTTTTCTAACTGGTTCTATTCATCGCTGCCCATCCCACACAACTTCCTGTATGCCAACACCTGTGCCTGTCTTGAGCTGTCAGATGCTCAGGGTCCTAGTGGCATGTGTGGAGAATGGTCGGGTTTACACCAGCTAAGTCTAATGTAGACCCAGCACATTCTGGGGTGTAGACAAGCATAACTGAATCTGGATGACCTGTGGGCAAATCGTTGTTTGGAAGTAAAGGGAAATCCTCTCCAGAAATAATAGAAAGTACAGCCAGTCTGACACCTGGGTGCATGTGGTGGCTGGGTGATGTGCTCTGTTGACCTAGTTCCCAGACGGTTTCTGGTGCTCACGCAGTGTCTTTCAGGGAGCTGTGATGCTTCCTGTAGGTCATGCTGTGAAACCAGCCTCAACCAGGGTGGCTTATTTTCTGAGATATACCACAGCAGCCCTGTCTCTGTCTCTTCTCCTTTTCTGAGCCAGGTAGAATCTTTTGAAAAGGAAGTTCATCTCCTGTCTGCTTTTGTCCAAGACATTGAGCAGGTTTCCCAGATCCTTTCTCTTTTGCCTGCTCCATAATACCTCACTATTCCTCAGGCTCTTTTGCAACAGGTCTTGTTGATCCTTTATAGCCAAAGTTAATCTACCAAAAAATAAATTTCCTTCTCCTTGAAGACAAAAAAAGACTTAACTTGAAACTTAAACTTCTGCAGAAAAAGATGGAAAAAAAGTTAAATTTCCATATGAAAATAATTTTGAATATTCATAACCTGCCACAATAGGTTGTCTAAAATTGGTGGTATTGTATCTTCATAACTCCATGAAAGAGGGTGCATTTGAGATAAGTTCCCTTGCACTCATGACAGCTACATAGCTAGAAAAAGTTTCCTATAAAGGTTTACTAAGCAGGGAACAAAAGGTTCCTTGCTTGTGCTAAACTGTGTTTATCACATAAAGTTTGGAAAGATTATGATCTGCTTATTGAAGGGACTTGTCATTCTTTTTGCTTCTTTTGTCTGTTGGACCATTAGATGATGTCTTCTGAAATAAATGGAAATTTTCAAAATTATAGTACTTAAAAGAATTGCTGGGTATTTTTACTACAAACCTGACAAAATACAAGCCATTGTGTAAGTACTCATTCTTTGAAGAAATGTACAGTCCTGGGTATTTGGGCTACAAGGGCTGAGAGGCAAATTGTTTTCATCTACTGCTATAAATTTAAACATGCCTACCATGATGTGTTTCCTTAGAGAGAGAAAGAAAGTGGCATTTTATTTCTGGCCGGTTATCTGAACAAAAAGGCAAGATTTCTATGGAGGGAGATAATGTCTGCTTTGTACATTATGAAGAATGGAGATTTAAGCAGTTTAGCTATACTTCTTGTTGTCTGGGGACAAAGGAGAGCTGCAGTTTTGTTGGAAAGCAAGGTGGCCCTCACCTTTTGCTATTCCCTCGCTGACTTACTTGTTCCTGTAAAATACACACATATGTGCCTTCAGGCCACTTGTGTCGTCCTCTCAGCCAGGCAGTAAGTTTGAGTGTCTGTTATGGACTGAACATTCGTGTGCCCCTCAAAAATTCACATGTTGAAATCTAATCCCCAATGTGATGGTATTTGGAGGTGACACCTTTCAGAGGCAATTAAGTCATGAGGATGGAGACCTTATGAATGGGATTAATGCCCTTATGCGAGGCCAGAGAGCTAGCTCATTCTCTTTCCATTATGTGAGGATACAATGAGAAGGTGGCCAGTCTGCAATCCAGAAGAGAGCATTCACCAGAACTCTGCCATGCTGGCACCCTAATTCCAGACTTCTAGCTTCTATGACTGTGAGAAATACATTTCTGTTGTTCACAACCATCCAGCCCATGCTGATTTGCCAGAACTAAGACAGGACCTTTTATGGAAAGCTAGATATGCAGTGTTCATTATTATTAGCAAAAGCAATTGATTCTAATCCACCCAGATTGATCCTGAGGGTAATTGGCTGACTTCAGAGCAGCTGGTCGCTGCGCGAAGGTAACTATCAGAAACCACCAAGACACTTGCTTGGCGCTGTCTTTCTTTTTCCACCTTGTCAGGCAGACAGTTCACACTCTGAGGCCTTCCCACATATTTTCTGTGTGATTGAAAGTTATAGTACTTTTTCTCAATAACATTTATGATTTTCTCTTGGTCCTTAAATATTTCATCTCCCAGGAGGGAGCGAGGAAAAGAGGGAGTTGGAGACATTGAGGTAAGACAGAATTAAAGAAGAGATATTTCCACAGCTGAAACTCAAAATTCTCCATCAAGCCTAGTGCAGTTACTAAAACACCAATCAAGTTTCACAGCTGAAACAGGCCATAGAAATCTAATAAACTATATTAAAGCCATTAATGGGACAGATTTCTGAAATAGATTTTTTTGGAAGTGGGAGAGATGATTTGTGATTAATCAAACTACCCATTTCTCATACAAAAACAAAGCATTTGTTTTTTTCAAAGCAAGAAAGTGGCTTATTTTGTTTTTTCTAATATTTACATATTCTTATTGGAGGCTGAATTCCAAATACTGAGTTTACAAACGGACTTTCCTGAAGAGCAACTAAATAATCCTTTTGAAAAAAAAATAAAAAAAAAGAAGGACTAGCAAATTGTAGATCTTTTGCTGTAAAAAGCAGCTCCTACTAAATGAAATGAAGCTGTGTAAGTGGAGGTAGGACCCTACTGAGGGAGATTCCTTCAGCCTGTGTCATAGCCGTATGGTAGTCAAACAATCGCAATCTAGCCATGTCTCTGAGGATGCCTTACTTTGGCATAGATCCCTCTGGAACCTCTAGACATTCTCTGTTCTCTGTGTGGAGTGTATTAATTAATCTCAGAGCTAAATTTTAATCTTAAAATGAAACAGGCATTTCAGGATGTCCGTATATTTGTAAAATATTTGGCTTCTCTCATGTCTTGAAATTTTCTTTCAAACAAAATGTAATTTGATATGTGTGTGTGTGCTGTGTATGCTTGCATACATGTGTATACGTGTGTTGGAGAAGAGAGAGGCGGTAACTGAAGAAAGTAGTCCCTGTCCTTGTTTCCAGGATGTTAGTGGTGACTGGTTATTCATCCCTGAATAGTGTGGTGTATAAGGAAGATTGTGAAATAAGGAAAAATCATACTAGAAGAGGCTATAGAAAATTTCTAGTCTGTATAAAGTTGAACAAACCAAGGAAACCAAAGAGGTTAGGAGCCTTGGCTAGTAGTCTCGCCTGTTGTTCATAGTAGAGCCACTACAAAACAGCAGTCTGTTTTCTCACAGGCCAATTATTATTATTATTTTTTAAAACTCTAATATCCTACCTGGATAAAGGTAAGGAAAATGAGAGCTGGCACCACTACTGTGAATGAAATGCTCTCAGGCAAAACACTTAGCTTCTCTGAGGTTGTGCTTCTGTCTGTGAGATGGAAATTATAGCTATCTTAGTGATTTCTTGGCACTGTTGTGAAGATCGAATGAGACGATGTGAGTAAAAGCTTTTTGAAGAATTCATAATGCTGTACGAATATTAGAATCTTCTGCCTCAATTAAAACTTTTTGTAGCCTGTACTTTGGGAATAGGGTGGTGACTATGTTTAAGATTTTGAAGCAGAATCTTAGACATTATGTGTAAGAAGCATCAGTGTTGAATATTTGCTTTGATTAATATTCCAGGGTGTGTGTGTGTTCAGGATCAAAAGTCTCAATCCAGCCTTGCTATACTATAGAGATGGGCAGTTGGAGTCTATGTGTCACTAAAATGAAAAACTCATTTAAAAATATGGGGTGATGAAACACAGGTCTCGGTTCTTTCCTGGCTGGATGGGTTGACATTCTGCCTGTGAGTGTCCTGGAAGCCGCGCTTCCCAGCGGCCATCCGCACAGCAGCAGCGGCTGCGAGCACAGACGCTGGCACGTCCCAGACGCCGAGCGCTCTGCACAAGCACCAGAGTGCAGGTGCTGAGAGCCGAGGAAAGGGAGGCAATAAAAGGATTCGGAAACGTTTTAGTTTACTCAGTGTCACTTCAAGCAGTGTTCTTTGCCTGCATTTAGAATCAAAATCCAGGAACAGATTATAATCCCCAATGCTAAATCACTATGCTGATACCCACTACAGCTGTCCTCCCCACGCTGTGGTTTCACTTTCTGCTGTTTCAGATAACCACGGTCAACAGTGGTCAGAAAATGAGATTATTTTGAGAGAGAGCACATTCATACAACTTTTATTACAGTATATTATTATAATTGTTCTATTTTATTATTGTTTATCTTTTACTATGCCTAATTTGTAAATTAGACTTTATCATAGCCACATATATGTGGGAAAAAGCATACAGTACACAGGGTTCTGTACTATCTGTGGTTTCAGGCACCCACTGAGGATCCTGGCATGTATCCCCCACAGATTAGGGGAGACTGCTGTATAGACTAAAGGAGGAGGAGAAGGGCATCTTTCAAGCAAACTGCTTTTATACCTTTGCAGCAAGTATCTCACATGAAAACCTTATGATATATGGTATTTGTTTACATCTAAACAAGCAGCATGGCATTCCACCCATGAACGGATGGAATAAACGGCAGGAATGGACAGGCCAGTGCAACGCTATTGCAGCAATCAGGTAATACGTAAAATATTTCCAGATATCAGTTCTCTTTGAAAGTCTCAAATTCAGAAGATTGATTATTTGGGGGAGATGAATACTACTGGAAGAAAACAGAGTCAGTAAAACAATAGAGAAGGAAGGAATGCTATTAAAAAGAAATAAAGTCAGAAAAACAATATTACAATATTTTGTTCTCTAAATTTAGACTACCACATCTGTACACGAACAGAAAACAGAAAAGATGGCATGCAGAAAGCAAGCATTTGTCCTCATATCCTGATACATTCGATATAAGAAAGCACCAGCTACATGCCATAAGATCTAATTACCAAGAATTGCCTTTCCTGCCCCACAGCAATCATTTTGATGACAGGCTTCTCTGCACTGTAAAACAAAATGGGGAACCTGTGCTGTATAAACTGCCTCGGTGCTTCCTTTCCTTCCTCTGCTATCAGCCTCCCCATCTCATTTATTTTCCACACATTAATGGTAGCAGTCACCTTGAGCCGGTGATGCAGAGTAATTTTCACAGAAACCTTGATCAGAAACCATAAATCAGCCTGATGTGCTTTTATGGTCTAATAACATTCTGGTTGCTCCTACAGGCCTGTATGTAAAACTGCATTGCAGTGAGTCCTTTGGATTTTTTTTTTTTTGGTATAGTCTCTCTCTCTCCCTCTCTCTCTCTCTCTCTTTATTCCTCTCTCTCTCTTTCCTCCCTCCCTGTACCCTCCTCCCTCCCTCCTCTCCCACTTCCCTTTTCCTCTCACTTTCTTTTGTTCTGACTCTTGCTCTCTCTCTCCTTCCCTTCTTTCTCTTTTCACTCTCTACTTCTCTAGGTATAGTATTTCTAGGCAACCATGTGCATGTGCACTTCACATGGATACAGTTCATTTCTAACAAAACCACATTTAAATGGCATTGTATATGCATTGTCATGGTGGCAGGGGAGACACATTCTTTCAGGAGGATAAAATGATGCATTCATTGGATTCTCAGTGGTCTGTCTTCACAAATGAACTGTCTGTTGCCAGAAAATAAAATGCTATAACTATTTTAGGGGCTATTGAGTCTGTTAAATGATTCAATTATTTTTCCCCGTTAGGACAACTGGTTACTGCCCCCATATTGGCTCTCGCCCTGTTCCGTAGGGCCACACTGCGGCTTGGTTGACTTGAAGCTGAGTTGTACCTGACACTTTGTACCACAGCCCATGGTCTGCAGTGCCAGTGACTGCCTGATGATCTTGCACTCCCATTCCATTCCCTTAGAGAGTGAAATGATATGGAATGGGATTTAGTGGAGTGGCAGGAGGCAGAAGGATGGGTTTGAAGCAAGGAGAGGAGTGAGGGCTGGGTGAACGCAGCACACAAGCAATGAGGAGAGGAGTTGGATTGGCAGTTTAGGAGGCTCTATTGAAAGACGAAGTGCTGAGCTTGTCATGGGGCTGACAGCAATGCTGGGGCTTGTCTAATTGTACTGGTGTGGGATTAGGGTTGGAATCAGCCCAGGCATCTCAGTTAACGATACTTCCCACCCAGGCTGCCCCCAAAATCTGAAGAGATCCATGCACTTCAGCTCAAGAGCTAACAACAGCAAAAGCAAACTGGCTAATGGTTAATCAACACAGCCTTTACCTACCTATGAGCCTACCAGCTAGACACGCCCCAAGTGTGTGCCCTTCCTGGAGCACACAGCAATTTCTGTTTTAGAATGAAGAGCCTCTTACACCCGTGTTTCCAGAGAATGGAAGCATCTGCAACGGAAGGCTGTGTCACTCTTTCATGGCCACTTGGTGAATTAGTGCAAGAAATTAACAGAGGCCATTTGACTCAGTCTGGGAGAACGTTTAGCTTACCTTTGGAAGTGAGAAAAGCTGGCAACAATCTCTGATTTTTTACTGCTAATGCATTGAGTGATAATTACTCCCCACTAGACCTACATAAATTCCAACATTCTTAGCTGGTGCTTCATGAATATACCAAGGGAAAAAAAGTACCCTGGAGCATTAATCAAATTTTCCGAGATACTACTCCTTGCTCAGTTAAAAGATACATGCACAATTATTTATCCATATATCTATTTTTATGTCTAGTAACATTGTTCACATGTGTACATGTACGTGCACTCACATATTTGGCATAATAACATAGCAAGCATTTTTAAGGATATTTAAATGGCAATGTAAGAATAACTGCAGAACGTGGATCTTGGCTTCATATGTAGGGCTCTTTGTTTTCAACTATAAATCGTGATGTCTAATTTCCTCACCTTGCAGGCAGTGGTACTCGGGTTCAGTAGCAGTAGCCATGGTCTTATTTGTTAAAATTCATTTCCTGTAGGGTTGGAAAGTTTTTTCACCACCAATATCTCAGAGCTGCAACCAGTCCTGCACCCTGAATCTTCAGTAACAGCTCCGTGTTGAATTTTCAGAAATTGACAGGCAATTTCTCTTTTTGCAATACCGTGAGCTTTTCAGCACTGGAGTAGCAAAGGCTAAATGTGAAAAGGAAATGGGGGTGAGCAAAAGACCTTTCTCTCCACAGTGTCCACTGCCCTTCGATTCACAGTCCAGCATTTGTTGTCTGTTTAGGAGCTATTTCTAAACCCTCCTAGCTGGAGGCAATGTACACCAGACCAGTGGGGTGGGAGCAATAAAGAAGAAATGCAGTAAAGAACAAATTCTTTTCAGATTAGCTGATTGGCAGTTGTGAATAATGCAGCTACAGCACTAAAGCAAGAAAGAGCAGCCTCAACCTTGGCACTCATTATTTAGCTGTGAGCCTTTTTTGCTAGGAACATTTTTCTCTTTCAAGTCTTAAACTATGTTAACTCCTTGTGATCCAATCATTTGTCCAAAAATGTGAACTATAAAGACCCCTTGTGCAAATCTCTAACTGTGAATGTGATGGCAAGAATGGCATTCTCAAACAACTTTTTCACTTGCTCTGAAAATATGACAGAAAAACTTACCCAGTGGGTTAAATGGCATTAATGCTGCATCAGACCTGATAGGCATTTTGAAAACAAGAAATTAAAGAAGTAAGCACATATGTGTATGGATACATAAATAATTCAGGCCATTAAAAATGGGAAGAGAAAATATGAGACGGTCTTTTAGTGATTCTAAAGCTATCTCCATTCTTGATAGACACGAGGATACAAACAGAGCGACATAATTTCTTAAATCCTCTGGCTCAGATCTGAAAGAAAATTATCTGATCAATAATATGGATTTATTTCAAATTGTTTAAAATAAACAAAACATAAATTGGCATTTTTCTTAATTCTATGATTTAACAATAATTGTTTATGTTCAATTATGACTTTGAGGGACAACAAATGGGATTTTTTAATCATTTGTCTCTCTACATATTTCCCTTGATTATTTTATTGAGTTAATTCTTTAGATATTTTTAACCAAATATTTTTAGGCCCAAGATGGCATTATAATTTTTAAAATATTGCAGCTATATTATTTCTTATTATAAAACCAATAAATGTTTTAATAAAATACTAAATGGCTAAATATAGAGTTTATCTAAAAAATTTGCTCTGTCAGACCCTATAATTGTCAAAAATAAGTGACTACTTAGTTTCAGTGCTGTCAGTGGCAGTATTTGGGGAAGGAATCAATGGCTTCTTATTAGCAAAACCTCTCCCACCATTCATTTTCTTTCTCACACTCTAGGTTGTATATCTTTATGAGCAGGGATACAGTTTTAGTCATTTGCACAGTCACCTCAACATTGTTTAAAGCCTGACTCATATTTGGTGATCAATATGCATGTTTTGAATAAATACATACATAAATAATATAGGTAATTAATTAATAAGCTATATTCTTAAAGTATGCTGGCTTTCTTAATTATACAATAAAATAACATATTACTAGATATCTTTATATTAAATTCAATTTGGAGAAAAACAATCTGACTTTTCTGAAACTATCTGCATATACTTTGATCAGGTCCTTACTTAATATACTTGGTGGTTAAAAAGCTCTGCTTTTGTAGGCTAATGTGCAAATATCAGTGAAGGGTATGCACTTATTTTTTGTCTGTAGCTAAAGTATAGAATATGTTATAAGGCTCAGTAGTCTGTCAGTGAATAATTATTGAGCACTGAATATATACCCTAAATTTCTTTATGAATAATGCTTGAGATATGAGACAATTGATTCAAACTCTTTCCTTGCAAAGAAATCCATCTGGGTCTCTAACCATTCGATTGCTCTCCTCTATGTGCTTCCATATGTAGGTAGAGATATGTTTCTTAAGGTTTAATGGTGACTTAACCTCTGAAACTCTGGCCTTAATGGTGTCCCCTCAGTGAATCTTCTACTCCAATCACCTGGCCAAATTAAGGAATTTAAAGTACAAAAAAAATCTTTCCCCCTCTTCCTCTCTGTACTTTGATAATAGTAGTTGTTCTCCTTCCTACAGGTAATCCTATATTCCTGTCTTTTCTTGATAACATTCTACCCATCTGTACAGGACCATCTAAAATAATATCTCTCCCAAGAAAGCCATTCTAGTCCATCCCTGCAGCCAAATGTGTGCCATTCCTTGCTTTGAGCTCCAAAAATTTCTCATTACATACTTACAGCTCATGTGCATGGGCCTGTGGTGCAGTCATAGTAGGTCTTTGATCTTTTTGACATTCATTGTCAATGTTGTCCTTCACATATTTGTTTATAACAATACAGGGAAGTGAAAAGTGGCTCATGATATAATTCTTATGCCTATCGATGTATATGGTCCAATCTGTGTGTTTATTGCTGCTCCCAAAACCTAAACTTTTGCCTACTTAAAATTAGCTTACATTCATTTTATTTTTCTCTTCTGTCCTTTCTGAAGGCAGGAAATTTATTTTTTTCTTTTTTCTTTTGTTTTTGTTTGGAGCAGAAAGCACAATCTTATATATAGCTGAGGTTCTATAAAGATTTGAATTTAAATAATTGTAGAAGATACAAGGTAGAAAAGGGAAGACATTAGTTCTTCATTTATGAATTATTTACCAGTCACCCACTTTGGTGGTTAGATGGTTAAAAGTACAGGGATACATGGAATATAGCCTTTTCCCTCCAAGAACTATATAATAGAGACAGACTGATAATTATAGGCAATTACAATTCAATGTAAATATTAAAATGCTGTGGATAAACACAGTCTTATGGAAACTCATAGAGGCACATCTATTGGAAGGATTTTTATTTGCTTTCCTCTTCCAAACCTTCTAAAGGTGCTTCAGGCTTATGAGAAATAGAAGTGGAAGGTAACTAGAAAAAAAAAAAAAAACAAAGGAAAAATAATAAGGGAAACAATAAAAGGAGGACGAATGAATGAAGGGTACTCTAGAGAGACTGTGCACATTAAATACATACATGGGGAGCAAGCCTTGAGTGCTGAAAGGTGAACCTCTAAGCCGGATTCTGTGGAGCACTGTAGAAGGAAGCTCTTCTCCCAGAACTCACCGAGGACCAGCAAGCAGATCAGCTATTGCACTGTGATTTTGCATTCCTTGTGTCAGTATTAGTTGCCAATAACAAACCACTCAGAATGGTGCAATCTGTGCCCTATGAAGAGTTGACATGGGATGAAAAGCATTGTTAACTTTCCAAATGCTTCTAAATTCTACCTGGAAAAGAAAAAACGCTTTATTTATTTATTTATTTTCATCGTATTTATGTGTAGTGTTTTGTTTAGCTTAATTTCTATAGCAGCCATAGCAAATTCAGCCCCTTGCCCAGTGCCTCATACTAGCGTCACTTCCTAAATACTTGTTGAAAAAATAAATAAATGAACGTGAAGATGAGACATGTCAGCCTATTAAAAAGGGTGATCGATACATTTTCCACCTCAGGACAATTCAGGTTGTAGGATAAAGGAATTCAGCGTTCTTTATAATTCACCAAACAGTCATTATTATCCCAGGCAAGTGAGCATGTGGCCATTTCTCAGGATGAATCAGGCTGTATTTTAATAGTTAGTTCCGGCAGTTCAAAGTGGAATGGATTTATTTCAAGAGGCTCAAGGAAACCTCATTTTGAAGGCTCTAATAAAAAGTAAAGATGATAAAGAACACTGTTTTTCATGATAAGGAAAATTCTGCCTTTCAAGAGAGACATCATAATTTCTTCTAATTATAAGAAAAATGTTGCTGCCTTGAGTGCTCTTATTCATGTGTACAGCCAAAGGGATTTTCTGCATAAAAGAATAATTAGGTTCTATCCCTTCATACTTAAAAAAAAGAAGAAGAAAAAAAGAAAAAAAGAAATCAGTTATCTTACTTTTCTTTTATACCTTCCCCCCCCTCATATTCTTTGACCTTTCTGCTGAATCTTTCATATGTCATGGAAGGAAATTTTTAGAGGGGCTTTGATTTCTCCAATTCCTTTGGCAGCTGGCAGGGTTTGCTGTGCTGAATTTGGAAGTGCCTAATTTGGGAGTTCTGTTCATGTCAGGCTGTAAACTGATCAGATTTTATTTTATGTGTGAAGATCATTTTCAGTCCATGGTTTTAAACATTTTATTTGCCTAAAATACATTTTAAAGAATGCATTGTGGGCTTTTATTTAGGAAAACTCTTAAGCAACTTCATTTTATAGACAAAGGATGTTCTAGAAAAATTTGTCCTTTACACCATGTGAATAAGTAAAAGAGAGACTAGGGGTACTGATGGGCTGGAGTCACCCAGCAGTTTTAAGATGGAGACTTCAGATCACATCTGGAGTTACTAAATTACAAAAGTAGGTGTATACAGAAGAGAGCAGAGCACAATTAGATCTTTGCATTGATCTGATTTGTATGATCCATAATTCTCAATTGCATAGATAACTGCTATGAGAGGAAGGACATGCAGCTGTAATGAAATAAATTCAAACCAAAATGTCAGCAAAATAGGAAGAAGAACTACTCAGACTCATATTGAATGATAATATTGTTTGAACCTTCTGTGAGATTAGAATTTTTTAGGCTTAAAAATGAAATATCAAATGGAAAGATCAATGATAAATATGAATAGAAAAAGAAGTCTTAAGGATTGAATTTTTCTAAGAAAGCTTAGTGGCTTTTTGAAATAATAATGACAATAGTCACCATATATTGAATGTCAATTTGGGGACAGACAGGTGTGGTTTTAAGGATTTAAGAATATTATCTCTACTCCATACAGCACCCCAGGGAAGTGGAGAAACTGAGAGAAAGGTAAAGTGATTGATTGGTTTAACATCACATGATCAGAAAGTGGTGGTCTGACCTCACACCCAAGCAGTTTTACATCAATATGCTATCCAGCCTGGCACTGAAAGAAAACCAGGGCAGACTGTTTTTTTTAATAGAGTTTTATTACAAGATGTAGATACTAGCATATAGTTACAAAGTTAACAGGTTTATATGGGCTTGATGACTCTTTGAAACAGCAACTGCCTATGGCCAATAGTAGACTGAGTCACCTCATTGAGCTCAGTCATGAAGACAAGCTATGCACTTGTTTGGTGAGGGGCAAGTTCCAATAAATGGTTGAGGAAGGGAAGATCCTCTGCTGCACCTTTCATAAGCTGGCCTTTAAAATCTTTTATTCAACTACTTCACTGATTTTTTTTCTTATTATGCTGTTATCTATGGAGTTTCAAAGCCCATCTCTATCACATCAGAAGAGGCAATTGAAATTGCTTTGCACACAAAAAAGTGCAATACCCACTTAGAAAGGAAAGTAACAGTCTTAATGTACCTGTGTGCTGTGCTTAGCGTGATGGTGCACAATGGCAGCCGAGAGCAGGGACTGGGGAGCTAGAGCAGTGTAAGCTGCCTTACTACATGGGTGGGTTTGGATAAGTTAGATAACCTCATTAGGCCTCAGTTTTCTCACCTGTAAAATGAGGATAATGATAAAAATATTGCCTATCTCATGTTTATTGGAAGGCTTGAATGTGTTCGTATGTATAAAGCACTGAGAACAGTGATGACAGAGTAAGTACTACATAAATGTGGACAAAGTATTTCAGGTACATTCTTTCATTGGATCCTCACCATATTCCTGTATGGAAGGTCATGTATATTTATTTTGTAGATCAATACATGAATCTTAGATTAACTTGTCCATAGTCACTCACCACGTAAGTATTCGAACCTAGGCAGTTGGAGTTCTAAGCCAAGTTAGGACATGAACCCAGGCTTGTGAGATGGTGTGATTTCATTCCTTATATTCCTGGATGACAAGAATTTTGCCTTTAAATTATTAGCATATCACATATAATATATATTATATGCATATATTTTCTATCTATCTATCTATGAGAAATATTAGGAGTCTTGGATCCTGACCCTATGACAGTCAAGAGTCATGCCTTAGAGCTCACAGCTTTATCCAAGGGACTTTACTAAGTCCCTTGCCTTGTAATCCACACCTTTCATAGTATAGTGATTAAATGCATACTCTCTGATTCCAGATAGCCTGAATTTGTCATTGGGGGGTCATTTAACTTCTCCATACCTTAGTTTCTTTATTTATAAAATAGAGATAGTATAATACCAATAACCTTTGTCATAGGATGTGATCTTTGAATAAATTTATGTATTTAAAGCACTTGAAGTGGCATACATTAAGTGATATTAAGCATTCAGTTATTACTACTACTCAATGATTTCAGATTAATAGTTTTAAGAAGTCTTGGTTGACATCTAAAACAACAACATGAAAGAATTAAAGAATGTTCCCATGGGTAATACCTGAAAGACTATAAAAGAAGGGGGGGATTTAATTTTTATAGGGTTAGAATAAATGTCATATTTATGTTTCTTTTCTGGTTAGGAATTTTATTCATTTTAAGCATTTCAAGTGCCTCTTCCCTTTACCAAAATTTAAAGGACCAAACAATTAAATTGAGTCAATATAATTTCAGGAGATTTTTGTAGATTTTTATCAAGTATATTTAAGAGGAATCTCAGATTCTTTATAGCTAATCAAAGAGGTAGTTATGAGCTGAGAGATGAGGTATGATAGGCTAGCTAATAGAAATATATGCATTCTATCTTTGGAGTTTCCTGGTAAAGATAAAGACTACTATCCTCTGGACTTGGCTACCTACAAACCCTACATATGTGAAACTAAACATATTCCATGCTCTTCTCTTTACCTCTTCTCTTGCTTTTTTCTTGGTAATTCTCTAGCTTTTTGAATACCCTAACACTCTCCTTCTCTTGTACAAGAAAATTGGAATATAATCCTAAATTTTTCTTCCCCCTCACCTGCCATATCCAATCAGTGATCAAGTCTTTTTCTCTAGTAAAGCTTGTCTCTGTGGAGTTTCTCTTTCTCCACTGGCATGACTTTATATTAGGGCCTCATTACTTCTCACCTGGATCTACCCTCAGTATTGTTCTATTCCAAAAGATATCCAAGGTAAATTGTATTCTCATCATGTGGACTATAGTAGTCAAACTATTTCAATAGTAAGACTTCCATGTATGTCTCTTCTTTACCTATTTTTCAATCTCTGGACCTATTCTCACTTCTTCTCTCTGTCCTACCATTTCCCCTCCCCAAACAAATGCTAACCAATTCTATTGAAATCCTGATAATTTCTCAAATGTGTCAACACCTTTGCCTTTGTCACTGCAGCACCTTCTGCCTGGAATAGCTTCAGAACATTCCCTTCCATTCATATATGGTTACCTGGATAATGTCTTCTAATCATCCTTCCTTCAAAATTCAACATCCTGTCATTTCCTCTGAGATTTTCCTGATCCTCTCAGCCTTGACTGTCTGCATATCTATTAAATCCACAAATCTTATCACTATATATGGTAATTATTTATTTGACTATCTTCATTCAAGGCTGCAAACTTCTGAAAGTCAGGTATTAGATATTTACTCTCTATATCCTAGAGCCAGGCACAGAGCCTTCGCTGAGTAAATGCTCAATAAATGTAGACTAGTTAAAACCCATAGTAATAAAAAAATTAATCTTCCTAAGTCTTTTTTGTCAGTGCAACTTTTTCTGGACAATTCAGATAATTAAACGGAAACAAATATATTTCTGTTCTCAAGTTCGGAATGTCTAATATGTTCACATACCAATATTTAAAAGAAAAGTTTGTGAATATCTCCTATGAGTAAAGCAATAATGCTTGAGAGAATATTTTTGTATTTTTAAAGAACTTTCTAGTTTTCAAAGTGCTGTCACATGCATTATCTTTGAGGTTCATTATAACTGTGAAGTAAATAACACAGGTATTATTATCCTCATTTTACAAATGAGAAAACTGAAGCTTGAAAGGAGAACTGGCATACGTAAAATCACTCACACAGAAGTAAGGTAATTTGAAACCCATTTTAGGACTCTAAAAATATAAACATTTAAGCATTTACTACATGCAGTTGTTATTTCCACTGTATCATACTGCTCTCACATTACTTACAATCAAGCTGGGGAAAATATAGAAAGAAGTAAAATGTATTAATTTACAGAGAAGTGAGAAGTGCCAGGAACTTTATGTGCATGTTCTCATTCAATCTTCAAAATAACCCTGGCAGGTAGGAATTATTTATCCATTTTATAGATAGGAAAAAAAATGAGGTTCACAAAGAGTAATTTGCCAAAGGTTGCAAAGTTATTAAGTAGTAGAGTCAGATTTTGCACTGGGATTTGTCTGACTCCAAAGTTCAAATATGCTTAATATTGGAATGAGGTGCCCAGAAGGCCAAAAAGGAATGACAGTCTTTAGCCTAATCCAGAATGGTGTTCGTATCCAATGAATCTGATCTGGTACATGGAAGGGACCAAATACTAGGAGTCTTCAGAGAGAGCCCGAAAGGAGCTTCATCCCAGGAGAATATTGGATAAAACAGGATTGTAGTCACTAGCTGCTGATAAAGGAACAGTGTTTAATCTTCTCTGAAAAGGGGTTTGTTAAATAAGGTTTTATAGACTTTCTAGGCACCAAACAAGTGATCTTGGGATTTGGAGCAGGGCTATGATCACAGCAGTAAACTGGAATGGGAAGCAGGAGCTGAACAGAAGACAAATGACACACAGAGTGGAGGAAGATGCAGCTCATTTTCTTGAGATGGGCTCTTTCTCTGAACATCCCTTAAGCTTTCTTCTGGTATGATTCTCTGGGGTGAATTACTGAGTGTCAGGACTTCACTCACCATCTCTATGGTGATGACTCCAAATGCCTATTGTCCAGACCTGTCTCCTGAGTTCCAGAACTCTATAACCACTGCATGCTGGACAGCTCCATGAGGAGGTTCTACAGACACACTCACTCCAATATTCACAAATTTGAACTTACAGGCCACCTTCCAGAAAGTCTACTTTTCATATAATCTCTATTTCAGTAATTTACATCACCATTTGCCCATCTGCCCAGGCAAGATACTTGAGTGTTATCCTTTGCTTCCATATCTCATTAACTTCCCTCTGCCCTTATCTGGTCAATTCCCATATCTTATGATTTCTCTCTCCTTAACAGCACCTGAAACTGCTCCATCCCAACTCTTCGTGTCTGATCTCAGGTTTTTAATACCTCTAGACTCGATGATTGAGTCCAGCCTTACTCAGCTCCATACCATGCTCCACAGTGAACTCAGAGGTATTCCTAATATGTCCATCTGGTCATGGCCTTCTTGTGCTTAAAATCTTCTAATGATTTCTATTGCCTTAAGGATTAAAGTCTGACCTCTTAACTATGGAGAGCAAGGACTTTTCTCACTTGGTGTTCATCAACCTTTCTAACCTCACACTTCCTTCCCTACCACAGCACTTACTTATATCTTCTGTGCTCCAGTAAAACATTTTAAAGCCCCTGAAAGTCATCTCTGACCCTATCTCCACCTGGATTTGATAAGTATCCTTTGTACTCCTTTGCACCCTTTGTCATATTTACCTTTAACATAGCGCTTACCATATTTTATTGAAATTGTTTAAATTTTTATCTACTCAATGAACCATAAACTCATTAAGAGAAAGAATGATGTGCTTTTTCACTGTTGTTTCCTCAGCACCTCTCAAGGCAGTTGGCACACATTAACATGATCAACCAATATTAGTTGAGCAAACGAAATGAGTCCCAGGGGGATCACACTAGCTTGAGGGTCATGGGCCAATTCCAAACTCACTGTCTGTAGGGGGATAATAAGTCGGATGATAGACGTGGTTCTCACTGCCTTGGGGTCTTAGAGAGATTGAAATTACAGCTTGAAGATGTTCAGTACCAGCAGTTGGCCAGAGCTGCAGCAGGCAGGCACAGCTGATTTTAGACCAAAGACTGGTATCTATCTCTGCCCTAACTTAGACTTTTATTCCTTTGTGCTTATCTCTCAAAAAACTGAAGCAGAGACTTGCTGCCTTCTTTAGGTTCCAGTCTACGTGCATCTTAAAAGCTTGCTTGGACTTCCCTTGGCTGTCTCATCCTTCATAAGCCTCATTTGTAATGATTTCATGGGCTGAAATAAAAGACTAGATGATGTATCAGACAAAATGAAATAAGTTTACAGATCTTATGGTATTTTATTAGGATACTTTTCATATTTGTTTATGTTGATTTCCAATTAGTGAATTAGTGGATTCACTTAAAATAACAGATTGATATTTCTAGTTTATTAGTGGGTTCACTTAAAACCCACCTCCAAACCCATGTCTTAGTAAGTATAAAAGCATCATGGAAAAAATCCACCCATTGGCACACTGGGCAGATTCTGTTTCTTTTTTTGCCACATAATCCCTTGGCTGTTCCTTTGATCAGCAGTGCAAATCCTAATTAAGGTTTCATCTGATAATTTGATTTCACGATAAAG
This sequence comes from Microcebus murinus, assembly GCF_040939455.1. Taxonomy (NCBI): domain Eukaryota; kingdom Metazoa; phylum Chordata; class Mammalia; order Primates; family Cheirogaleidae; genus Microcebus; species Microcebus murinus. The sequence continues at coordinate 67,410,847 of NC_134109.1, read as the reverse complement.
ATCTATTCTCAGTCAGGGGCTTTGCCTTCTTAAATTCCTGAGGTTAATGAAAATCACTAATCCAATGGATAAACAGGCAATGGAAAAGTCAAATCATAACTTTCATGTTTTCAGAAATACTGTGATTTAAGGGTTTTTGGAGCCTCTTATAACGAAGAAAGATTAAGATGCAAATTTCACTGAGAGGGAAGAGAAAACTTCCTAAGTAGGAAAGGAAATTATGAAAATGACATTGCTGTATTAAAAGTACAGTAATTTCTAGTGCCACAAATTTCCCAGGTGTTGATATGGTTTTCCTCCTAAATGACAGGAGAGGACAAGAAGCTGTAGTTGAACCTTACAGAATAAAAACAGTGCAATGGATTTTAAAAATGAAACCTAGCCTCTTGCATCCCAGCCACCTGCCATCTGGCCCCTGCCATGTGGCCCCATAAGGCAGACCCCTTAACTCTGAGTCTGATCAATGCCAAGTTCATCAAGAAAAGGTTACATTCTTCCATCAAGAAATGAACAATGAACAAACTGAGGAAGTAAATTGATAGAACTAATAGAATTCTGAAAAGAAAAATCTGAGAAAATTCCAAAAGACTTTTATAACATTCCCCAAATGTCCAGAGCTAATAGCGGAGTTCAATGTATTAAAATTCAGCAAGATGAATCCATATTTATTTCATGATATTTAATTATATACCAAAAAAAAAAAAAGAAGAAGACAGACATAGAAGAGATAATACCAATGTACTGAAAAAATAGGAAAAAGACAACAGTTTCACAGGTAGCTGAGAGGCAGCAAGAAAGAGGACAAAATAGAGGCTAAATTTAAATATACCTAAGACCATTTGTTTTGAATATTACTATGAAACATTGGAAAGACCTAATGAATTTAGGAAAATTTGTTCTATTCGTTTTCATTTCATTTTATTCAAACATTGAAAATCATTGAAACACATATTTGCCTTATGCCATCTAATTATAGCAAATTATCTGTGAAGAAAAACACACATGGAACACATTTGCACAAACATACCCTCAAAGTAAGATAAAAAGTAAATAAGTCTGCATTTGTACACTTTGCCCTGAAAAGTTGCTGGCTCTAATGTTTCTAATCTTTTCTTATAAAAATGTATTTAAATTACTCCAACTCCTTTATGGGAAAACTTTTTTTCTTTCTGATCAGAGGCACTGGGAAATATGATATGGAGTACAATTTCTAGTTAGAATTATAGAAAGATCAGTAAGGATGGCAAAGTCGCTGCCTACTGCAAGCCCTCCGGTGCACTTTGTGAAAGAAGTTTGTGGCTGGAGGCTATTTTGAAGTAAATGTAAATCATCAGTCATTGAAAAATCTAACACTAATTGAGTCTCTTGTCAAAGTGTTCTGTTAAGAATCTCACTACTTTTTTATTTAAAAACTGTGGCTGTTTCCTTGTAAAAGGAAGGAGGAAGAATAATACCAAGGAAACAGGACATGACCCAATAATGAAAAGAAATTTATACTCCATTGTTGTCATTCCTCAAGCTGAAGAAATAACCTTCACTATGACCTGAAGACAAGGCGTGTTGAGCCAGGGTAGTGGAGGATATTTATGCCTATATACCCTTTAGAGCCAAGCACCTAGTGTTCTATCTTTTGAGGAAAGAAAGCCACAATTGTTATTCAAACAACACATCTAGAAGGTTAGTGTACCTTCTTTTAAAAAGTGGTTTTATTTGTTTGTTTTTCTTTATCAGACATAGCCCAGGTTCCATCTAAATCTTAATGGCTTAAATCCCCGTACAGTGGACTCTAAATGGAGTACATCTAAATGCAAAGTGGTTACAGGAATAGAACAATTGGGTTGTATAATAGACTCTTTATTTCAATCCAGAAGTAAACAACTCCTGTGTAAATAACCGCTTTGTGAGAAACATTCTCCCCACCCTTGAATAAAATATCTTTAATTTTAGATCCAAGAATATTTGCAGATTGAAGAAGTTTTATAAAATCCAAATGATCAATAAAATTACTGTGTATTGATGTCAAAGTGAAGTGAAATAACAAATGTTCATTGAAATTTTTCTATGGACAGGTATGTTGGTAGGGTAAGATAAGATTCAGTGTGATATCAAGGACTCAGTCCTCTAACAATACAAATGTCTATTCTAAAGCAAACACTATTCCCAGTTTATAATAACCACACAAATAAAGAGAAAAACTATATATTAGATAGCAGATAGATAAGTAGAAGCACAGATACATATCTACATAAAAGCTACATAACTGAGAGGCAGTGTGGTATAGTTGTTGAGGATGCAGACTTGACCCAAACTGCCTATGTTTGAACACCAGCTCAACAGCTTCCTAGCTACGTGATCTCAGGCAAGTTATTTAACCTTTGAGCATCTTAGTTTTCTCATCTGTAAATCAGACATAATAATATCTATGACAAAAGGATATTATATATAAATGAGTTAATCCCTCATATGAAGTACTTATCTCAGTACCTGGGAAATGTAAATCCTCTATGAGTATGTGCCAATATGATAATTATAAAACTCATGACAAAAACCATGAACATATACATAGATTATATATATGAAAAATATATAACATACAAAAGCATTTATGATAGTTTACCTGTTTTTCAGGGGGTTAAATTAGGAAAGATACAGGTATTAAAAAGATAGATATAGGTATTAAAAAGATATAGGTTAAAAAATTGAATTAAATATGCTAGAATGAACTTTTGCATTCATCTCTATACCCTCCCCAAAACTTATTAAAATGAGTATAAAGTATTTCTAAAAAATTATTAACCAACAATGAACAAGAGCAGAGAAATGGAAGATATCCGTATAAGTGGAAAACAACAATAGTAGGCCAGCTCGTACAGCAGAACCCCAGGAAAACTCTAGAACTGGGAAAACTATAGACATAGGAGAGAGAAGAACTGACCAAAAGTATGTGTAAGGAACATTAGGAGCTCCCTTTTCTACTCCCCAGCTCTTGAAAATAGGTCACTAGTCCTTCCCTCTGTTTTTCCCCTAGGACACACACACACACACACACACACACACACACACACACAAGGCAAAAGACATTCATGCTGGAAAATAGAACCAGAGAAGACCTGGATTTAGCAGTATCAAACATATTGAAATATAAACTGAAAACATACATTAAATCAGCCTCTGTATTGAATCATTAGTGTCCTAGTCTCCTATACTCACTCCCACCCTCAACACCCAGAATCAGGTCTCTAGGCTTGTACCCATAGGCAGGAGGTTATCGGATTTCTCATTGATAAAATGGAATTGAAGATAATACAGTTTAGAAGTCCTGTAATGAAATGGGCACATTCAGTTGATGGAGAGCTCTAAGGGAACACACACAGCTTCCCATTCACCTTTTTTTAGTGCCTTATTTTTAAATGGGAAGGGGGAGCCAGACTTTACCAGTTTGTTGAAGAAAGACTGTACAATGCATGGGAGAAAAGAACACAGACAACCATAATAAACTTGGACAAAATAGAGCCAATTCAAAAAGTTGATGAAAACTTCAGAAAAAAATATAAATATTCTCAGCTTAAGAAAAGATATTTCATTTATGAAATAGTAACTGAAACTTCAGAACATGGAAGACAAAACAATAAATCAAACAGAAAACAAGGCAATTATGGAATTAGAATCTGAGGATTAGTAGTGTTAGGTCCGGAGCCAAGAGAAAGATGCAGGAAGCCTCTGTGTAGTAAAATGCTGTTTATTTTGAGCATCTGGGTGCAGATGTGTAGAGGCTGAAAAAGTGTCCATGAGAGAAAAGGGGAGAGCCTTGGGTTCTACAGAGGGTTTTTCTGGGAAGAGTAAATACTTTTCAAGCAACTGGAGGGCTAAGGAAAGTAAGTTCCCTTCTTGCATTCCATTCTTTTGTCTCCCTGGAACAATGGGGGGAGGGGATAAGTTTAATCCTGATCAGTAATTATAAGGAAAGTAAGTTTCCCTTTTCCATTTCATTCCCTTATCTCCTTAGAGGTCTGGCAAAGGCTATGTGCCTGATAAACCCCTAGGAAGGGGAGAGGGGTGGGTTTTATAGGAAGTTTGAATGGAAGTTTGGGGAGGGTGAATTCTTTAAGCCTAGCAAGTACTTAATGTATTTAGGTGGTAACTTTTCCTGCGATACCAAAAATTAATTTTACACTAAAAATGTATACCCTTTCTCTCCCTTTAATTCCCACACATATAGCCAAAAAGTGAGAATGTAGAAATCTAAATCAAAATATCTGTCCTAAAGTTTCTGGTGAGCCAAAAACACTCTTACATGTACCTCCAAACAAAAGGCTTAAATCCCAAGGCAGTGGTAGAAAGACATTTTAAATGATGAGAATATTAGTAGAACTCCTTTCTTTGCAAAGGATAGGAACCCAACTTCTTAAACAAAGGGAAATGCTTTAGGGATTAAGCAAGGGACTAATGTAGGTGCACCAATAACCCATGTGCATAGCACTTCCTAGAAAAGGGGTGGCAGGCAATCTTAGGTCTTTATTGCAGTGACAAAATAGGGAAGTATAATTTTCTTTTTAAATTAAGATTGTGGCTATGTCAAAGTGAGAGCTTTCAAATTGCATGAGTAATCCAGGACTCATTAAAAATCATAATAGCTACTTCTATAGTTGTCATTACATAATTACTTTATACTTTTTGGCAGCAACTTGACTTTAATCAATTAAAATTATTTTACTTTTTCACATAAATTTGTAAAAGAAATATTCTACCAAACAAGTTAAATAGATAAAGAAGGCTTTATTCAAGACTATTCCAATGGGGAAAAGAGACTATAGCAATAGTGAAGAGTGATTGAACTCAGCTCCATTGAAACAAAAGGCAGGAGAGATTTTCAGTGCTAGAGTGAACTAGTGGAAAAGTTCTGGAGGGTGCTAGTGGGGAGGTTGGCCAATGTGATGAAGCTATCTGTATTTGCTAATTGGCACTTATTGTAGTTGGGCTCTGACCCTCTCACAGAGACTCAGAAATAGGGGCTCTATCTTTTTTAATGATTGCATTTTAAAGGGATGGCCCCTAGGCCCACGAGAAAAACATTTCTGGATGGTAAAACTGGCAAGAGCCTAGGAGATTTACATCTCAAAGGGTCAGAGAAAGAATTTATTGCTGTGGCCTGTTTGCAGGATGAGGGATGAACACAGAACACAAAAAGACACATAGACACACACAAAGATGGTTACAAGACTGCAGTGCACCTGTCGTTTTATTTTTATACCCTAAAAAATCGAAGTTACTTCCTTGTATGTGACCACTCAGGCATTGCAGCAATGGCCATAAATTCCAGAACACGTAGCCAAGGGTACAGATGTCCCTGGCTTAAGGTTTCCAGGCAGTTGCTCAAAGCATAGGTCACAGGCTGAGATAAGCAAGGTTAAGCAAGGCAGCCACAGGGGGAATTTTCTGTCCCCAGTTCCTCCTGGCTGCCCCCCCCCCCCTGTGTGGCTGTGTCTGTCTTAGATTGTTCCTCCTTGAGGAATCTTACCTGTCATTGACTATCCAGCCACCTTACAGGGCCAAGCAGCAATGTAGGAACAATATGCTTATTGTGTGGCCTCCAGGCCTCCACTTATCATGGGGCTGGAACTATTGCCTCAATGCAGGAACTCAGGCCTATTGTTATGCCTCTAGGCAGCAACCTTCTCCAGAGCACATTACTCTTAAATGTTCTGGGCAGAGCACCTACATTACTTACTAAATTTAATTCTTAAACCAAGAAAGTATAATGTCAGTCCCTAACAATTTATAATAAGTTTTCTAAACTAAATGCTTTAAGAAAAAGGACAACAGGGGCCTATAGTCAGGAAGAAACCTATCTATAGCATAGTCAAGCTGTTGTGAATGTTAAGTCCAATTTCATCAAAGTTAAAAATGAAGACTTAATCACTCCTTTGATTATAAGTAAAATAGAAAAAGCATGGCATTTGGAGTCAAAAAGACAAGGGGTTCAAATTCTGGATCTTGGTCCCGTTTTATCCGAAATGATCTCTTCTTCCTTGTCCTGTTTGATCTCTTCTTCCCTGTCTGGTCTCATCTTCTCTTCTGGTCTGGTCTCCTCTTCCTCATCTAGTCTCCTCCCTTCTAACTTTGTTCATCGTTAGGGCAACATTGCTCTGAGTGCCTAATCGGCCTTCTCATCTAAAATACGGGCAGGGAGAAGATACTTTCTTCTCAAGAGTTTTCATTTTTAACACGGAAAGAAAGCTATAGATGTGAAGACTTGCCACAGTGCCTAAGTTATGTTAGGCATTTAATATGCATTGGATGTCATTATTAGTGTTTTTTTTTTTTTTTTTTTTTTACCATTTTTCAAAGTAAATTTATTACCAGGTACCAACTTACTGCCTGTACAAACAGCAACTTTTGTTTGTCTTTAGCTCTACAGACTAGGGATGTTCTGTAGCAGTATAATTATTCAGGCAAAAAAAAAAATTCCACTACCAGGAAAATATTCACCTACATTTGCCCAAACTAAAAATGAAGACAGATTAAACAGAATATCTTCTGATTTGTAAAATTATTTGTATGAAATGTCTTACCAAGATATAAAATTAAATTACACTTATACATTTAATTAATTATTGAAAAGAATAAAATTATATGAAATGAGAACTATTCCAGAAATTCAGGACATATGGTTATTGTCCAATGAAAACCAATATAATGGGATTTTACTTGCATTTCTTGCCAAAGAATAGCTTTTTTGGCTTGTGGACATCATTTAGAGTTTGAAGACAACAAAAGAATGTCTTGCTGAGGAACATTCTGGAATCTCTTTTCCTGTAAATTTTCAGTTCCACCATGTCTATAGAATCAAAGCGTCTCCTACTGAGATTCCCATCACAGGCCTCTTCTGGTCTTAGCAGCTCTCCCATTTGAAAAGACATCCCTACAAGCTACAAATATCTAATAAGATCTAGTACATCAAAGAAGCATGGTATGGTGGGCAGAACAATGATCCCCCTAAAGATGTCTACATCCCAATCTTCCAAACTTATGAATATATTATATTACTACATGAGATATAGGAGGGATGTCCAGAAAGTATCCAGCCATTGTTAATATAACAAGAACAGTTACGTGGCTAAATACTTTATGGACAGCTCTCTGACATATTTATAAAATAATATATATTTGTATACACACACACACACACACACGACAGCCCTCTGACATATTTATAAAATAATATATATTTGTATACACATACACACACATACGAAATAAGGTTATAATCAGTTAACCTTGAAATGGGGAGATTTGCCTATCCTGACTTACCCAGGTTGGCCAAATGTATTCATAAAGGTTGTTACAAGCAAAAATGGAAAGCAAGAGAGTGAGGATCAGAGTCAGAGACCGACTGGAGAAGGCCACCCTGCTGGCTTTGAAGTCAGACGAAGGGGCCACAAACTAAGAAAGGTGGGCCACCTCTAGAAGCTGAAGGAAGGTAAGGAAGCAGTTTCTCCCATAGAGCCTTCAGAAAGGAGCACCCCTCTGTGGACTTATTAATTTTAAGCTGAGTAAGACTCATTGCAAATTTCTGACTTCCAGAACTGTTAAGAGAATAAATTCATGTTGTTTTAAGCATCCTCCTGCAAAAAGAAAACAAACCCACAGATTCTGGATCTTTATTTACCAGTTATATGACTTCCCATATAGTTATAGTGAACAGAAATGTGCTAAATTAAATTAGATAATAATATGTGGAGTGTTTGGTATGGATCCAGATATACAGCAAGAATTCAGTAAATGTTAGGCCTTCCTATTATGAAACAGAGACTGAAAACTAGATCCAGCTGAAGTTTTTGGGGTCTCCGGATATGATGCACTGAAAAGAACACATTTTCACCTTTGTAACATTTCTGCCAAAATGGCATAAACTGAATATAATCCTGAGAAAACATCACATAAACCCCAATTGAGGGACATTTTACAAAATAACTGACTTTTGCTCTCAAAAGTTATCCATGTCATTAAAGAAAGAATAAGGAACTGTTTCAGATTAAAGGAGCCTAAAGAGACATGACAGCCAGTACAACATATGATCTAAGATTTTCTTTAGCTGTCAAGGATATTACTGTGACAATTGGCAGAATCTGAAAAAAGATCTGTAGACAAGCTAATACAGTAGTATTTTACCCCTGTCAGTTTTCTGATTTGGATAAATTTTATGGTGATTAAGAGAATGAGCTTGCTTTTAGAAAGTACACTGAGTATTTAGGGGTAAAAAGGCTTCAAGTCTATGATATACTCTCAAAAGTTTCAGAAAGATATGACACACACACACACACACACAGAGAGAAAGAAAAAAGGGAATTATAGAGCAGATGTGGTAAAGTGTTAACAATTGGGGGCTATATGTGAAGGATATATAAACATTCTTTATACTATTTGTAGTAACAGAATAATGCCCCCCCCCAAAAAAAAGTCCATGTGCTAATCCTTAAAACCTATGAATATCTTAACTTGCATGGCAAAAAGAGACTTTGCAGATGGAATAAGATTTATTATGAATCATCCAGGCAGACCCAATGTAATCACAAACATCCTCATGAGAGAAAGGAGGAGGCAGGAGGGTTAAAGTCATAGAGATTTGAAGATGCTACACTGCTGGCTTTGAGAGAGAGGAAGACATGAGCACAGGAGTGCAGGTGGGTTCTAGAAGCTGGAAAGGCAAGTCAATGGATTCTCCTCTTGAGCCCCCAGATGGAACATAGCCCTGTCAACACCTTGATTTTAACCCAGTAAAACTAAATTTATGATGTTATGAGGCCACAAATTCATGGTTATTTGTTACAATAGCAATAGAAAACTAACATACTATTCTTTAACTCTTTTTACACATCTGAAAGCATTTCAAAATAAGTTTTTTTTTTTTTTTTTTTGAGACAGAGTCTCGCTTTCTTGCCTAGGCTAGAGTGAGTGCCGTGGCGTCAGCCTCGCTCACAGCAACCTCAAACTCCTGGGCTCAAGCGATCCTCCTCCCTCAGCCTCCCGAGTAGCTGGGACTACAGGCACGAGCCACCATGCCCGGCTGATTTTTATATTATATATATTAGTTGGCCAATTAATTTCTTTCTATTTTTATGGTAGAGACAGGGTCTCGCTCAGGCTGGTTTTGATCTCCTGACCTTGAGCAATCCGCCCACCTCGGCCTCCCAGAGTGCTAGGATTACAGGCGTGAGCCACCTCGCCCGGCTCAAAATAAGTTTTAAAAGAAGTTTCTGGGGGATATTTCCTAAAAAGGGAGTCATCTTTCAGCTATTTTAGCCTTAATGTTCAGAGGTATGATTTCAGTTAAAATTGTAAAATAGCCATACAAAACTAAAAGGTAATTACATGAGAATCTCAGTAGGCTATTCAGTAAAAATCAGCATTAACATGCAGTACTGAGCATATTTAGTAACTATTTTTAACTTATTTTAATAAAAGCCAGCATTCCAAAGATTATGGACAATGAATATTAGCATTCTAATTAGCATATTAGAGGTATTTATAACTATCACACTTTACATTTTCTATTTCTTTCAAAAGAGAAATCAATTGGAATGAAGTTCTGTTTTGTTATTATCCAATTCTTCTTCCCATACCAAACTCCTCTATCATTTTTTTGGGCAATCATTTAAAGCTGTCTTCTTTAGCACCAATTAAAACAAAGTAATTGCTGACCACCTATCTTCAACCAAATGGGGGAGATAAGATAATCAAAACTACACAGATGAAGACTAAAGAGATAAATGGATACAAGGGTAAAATAATTATTTCAATGTGTTAAAAGCTGTGTAATGACTCAGAAGTTGAGGGTAAATTGCTATAATGGGCAGGGCTTCTTTAAAATGTTTGCCTTGACTTCTGACTTGAAATGGATGAAGAATATGGTTTATCATTTAATAATATAGTAAATTGGTGAAATTTATATAGGTCTGGAAAAAGGCTGAGGGGTGGCTGAAAGAATTGAGTGTGGGAGAAGACAAAATCAGTGATTTTAGGGTTTTATAAACATATATCAAAAGATGAAAGCAAAGGTGGGGTGAGATTAATGCCAAAAGAGACTTAAACATTAGAGAAATTAGGATTGAGTTAGATTTCAATGGGAATTTAAATCCTAGAGATCATTTTAGCATCTGAAATCATACTGAAGTATTGACTGCCTTATGCTATTTTGTTTCAGTAAAAATCTAAATCATTTGGCATTTTGCTGCTATTTCCCAAAGCCACAGCTAATTACATATTAATCACAGGGGACTGAGATAAAAGCATTTATCAAATCTGGTTTGTGCTGAGTATCAGGCAAGAGAAACAGTCTACACCTTCCTTCTGTCATGCATAATTAAATTCTATCATGTTAAAAACTGCACAGGCTCTGCCTTAGTCCTTTTGTGGTGCCATCTCAGAATGCCACAGACTGGGTAATATGTAAAGAAAAGAAATTTATTGTCTCTTACAGCTCTAGAGGCTGGGAAGCTCAAGTTCGAGGGGTCCTCATCTAGTGAGGGATCTTCTTGCTGAGTCATCCCATGAGAGAAGGCAGCAGGGAGAAAGAGAGAGATCCCTGAACTCAGTTTTATAACAAGTCCACTCTCAAAATAGCTAACCTCCTCCTGCAATAATGACATCAATCCTTGCATGAGGCGTTGGCCCTCATGAGCCAGTCACCCCTGATTAGGCCTCGTCTCCCAACACTGTTGCATTGGGCATTAAGTTTTCAACACATGAACTGGTGCAGATCATAGCAGACTCTCAAGAGTACCTGAGACCTCTGAAAATAACCCTGCCCCTGAAAAGCAAGTGTGGGGAGGAACATGCCAGCTTTCTATGGGGATGTTTGAGTCTTTGTTGGTTTAGGCTAGACCCTTGATATTATTTAACATGGTTTATTGTACATAATTAGATTCTAATTTCTGGAGAGAGAGACATTTATTTTCAGCACTGAATTGGTAATTCGAGTGAGGGTAGTTTTAAATCCAGCGTGAGCGTTATTCATGCTGTATACTAACATACTTTAGAGGTAATTGTTTCTACTGCTTTTTAGGACACAGCTTGATGAATAAAATAAATTTGGAAAAGGAGAGACACAAAATGCAGAAATATAGACCATTAAAAAGCTTATAAACCCACAACAAATACTTTAATTACATTGGATGAATGTAAATCATGAATGCCGAGCAGCTGGATGCTATGAAAATGTAAATGCAAACTAATCAGTGGAAGTAGAATAAAGCTGGAAGCCTTATAAATCAAAATATCCATTGGGGAAAATGGGGGCTGGCTATCAGGCATTTTTATATAACCGCATACCATACTGGACATTTCAGGACATATATACACACATACTGGATAATAGAAAGATTTTGGATTGGGCATCAGCCTTAAAATGGCTCTATGGATTCTTATTTCCATAATGAGCTTACTTGAAATGTGTGCCTGATTTAATTTTTATGAAGCCACTAAGCCACTGTAGCTGTTTTAATGATTTGGCTGGACCTGAGATTTAAAAGTTGAGTTTTACTGGTGGTGTTTTCAACAGTGTGTGAGGTGAACAAAGGAAGAAAGTGGAAGGGTGTGAGAATATTCTTGACCTCGTTAGCCAACTTACGATAAATGTTAGTAGTAAGGGTAAGTAAATATGAAGGTTACCAGGATTCTTGTTATTATTTCTTGTGTCATTTTAACTTTCAATACAAATTCCAGTTTTTCAAAACCCAAATGAGATCCTTACTGTGAGCCCATAACTTTAAAACCTTGTCTCTCCTCAGTTTTTGAATTTAAACCTTCACCTTTCTGCTGCACTCCAAATCTCCATTTTCTCTACTAGTTTTCCTGTTGCAACCAATCACACCTTTCCTGCTATCAGTCCCTCAGCCCTGAATTAAATACATAACGAGGTAGAAGTTTAAAAAATAGCAAAACCTGTTAGATTCAGCACAATAAAAATCCTTTTGTATATTTCTACAAGTACTTATGCTGCCTAGTGATTCTCAAACCTGGCTGTACAGTAGAGTCACCTCGTGCACTTTTACAGATGCTTGGGCCCTTTCAAGTAGAGATTCTGTTATTAATTGGTCTGTCGTAGGGCCTAGGAATTAAAACATATATTTTTAAAAACTCCCAATGTGATTCTAATGTGCACCAGAGTTAAGAAAGCCGTTCTAGGTCTTGTGTGTTATAGACATGCTTATGAGAAGTACCTGTTTGCAGTGCTTACAGAGAAGAGAAACTTCATCTTCATTTGATTTACTCAAGAGGTTCTCTCCTGTTCTTAGGGGGAAAAAAAATCTGTATCTAGTCCCAAGACCTAAACCTTGATCTTTGCTTGTGATCCTGGCAAACAAGTTTTGACTCCACCTGCACAAGTGATTTTTTTTTTTTTTTTTTTTTTTTTTGCTAAGCTCATCTTTAGCCAGTACCTATAGAAACAGCCACAGATACTACCACAAATCTAGCTATCATGAGTCAATGCCACCTAAATCCATTTTAGTGCCTGCAGATACCTATTACCGCAACAATCCTAGGGGCCTTGTTTCCCGAGTCACTTGGTTCATAAATCCTAATAAGGGTGTAGGAATTGAGATGGCTTTCATTCTTCTTCCCTTCCAGAGTCCTGACCAAAAGGGTATCAAAATTTTTATTAATATCCAGGTGAATGCCTAATAACTCCTTAAATGCTATGCTTCTGCTAAATTTTGTTGAGTTGAGAAAATCAGTCTTAAGATTATTATGGGGTCTTGCCCTTATTATTTTGAATCTGGGTATTCATTCGACATTGGATATTAGCAGAAGTGTTCTTCTCTATGGGCTAAGATGAAAAGGTACAGGACAGAAGGACCATCTGACTAATACAGGGGAAAGCCAGGGTATTCATTTTGAAGCACATGAAACATTCAGCACACGTGGACATGTAACAGGCACTTCTATCAGAGAACTTAGAGACATTGATAAAACAGGGAAAGTAATCCTTTGAGCCCAAGATATGAGACTTTAAAGTCATAATAAATTAGTCCTGAGAGAGACCTTAATATTATCTGTTTCAGTGACTTTTCAATCTGATCCACTCAGCTTTAGGGATTCCAAGAAATTCATTCCAGGACCTCTGGATGAGGGGGCACAGGGGAGTAGCTGATGAAGTTCCAGGCCCCGAACCCTCTGTTTCAATCAACGTTGCTCAAACTTTATTAAGATCTCTTACAAACACTGAGGTATCTTTTGAAAGGAATTTGGAAGACCTTCATTGAAGAGTGTGCCTACCAAGAAAATTAGAGAATGAATTACTATACAAGTAGCTGTGGAAAGCCTTGAGGGTCTTTGCAGTACATGACCTAAAAGGTTCAGTACCTAAAAGGAAGTGATTCTGCTTCAGTAAGGAGAGAACCACTTATCAACTTAGGTCAGAGAACAATAAAAAGGCAAGATAGAAGGTCTCCTGAGGTGCCATACCCCTATTACTTTCTGATTGAGGGATCAAGGGGGACTTTTACCTAGATTAAATCATAAAAGGTTTTTATTTATAGCTCTGTTAATACAGAGAAAACTTACAGAACAAAGCTCCCTCTGTCTAGAAATATTCTCTTCTTTTGGTTTATAGTGTGCCATCTTGGTTGGCTTTTACCTTGTCTTGCTATAATCAGAATAAGCCATGGCTTATTTAAAATATGAGGATTCCAGGTGATGCTTCTGGGGCATCATTTATATCAGAGATCAGCAAACTTCTTCCTTAAAAGGCCAGATAGTAAGTATTTCAGCTTTGCAGGCTGTATGGTCTCTATAGCAACTCTATAATAGGAGAGTGAAAATAGCTGTAGACAATGCAAGAAAATCGGCATGGCAGAATTTGACCCACGGCCTGCAGTTTGCTAACTTCTAATGCACACAAGTGGGCTATTTTGTTCATTAAACTTTTCCATTTTATGCTCCAGTGATTACACAGCTGGCACCAATATTTTATAGAGGGACATGCCTCATAAATCCTTACATGTCCAACTTGCTTACCATTAGCAAACCTAGACATGCCAGGTACATGCTGCCTAAAGCATATACCATAGGTAGGGATTCTCCATTAGTAAATACCACCAGGAAATCTGATTGGCACATTTGCAAAAATATTGGGCCTCTTTCCCTGACCCTCCTTCCTTTGCCCTTTCCTTTTCTTAATTTTCTCCCTCCACCCGTCTCCAGGATAAGAAGGCCGTATTACAGGTCAGTTACTGATTCTTCCCATGCTGCTGCAATGGGAGCACTGTGAGAGCAGGGGTTTCTATTTGCTTTTGTAAAAAGTTATGTGATGCTAGTTAAGGTCTGTGGACAGGAAAGGCAAATTCATATCTGGTATATGAGTTAGTTCCATTAAAGATGTATCATTGCCTTTTCCATAGTAGAAGATGTATAATAGAATCAACTTTCCAACAAGTAGCTAGTTGGCCTCCTTGAGAGATTATGACATAACTGTAGAGAAGTTCAGATTTAGTTGTTGCCAGGTTGGACATTTGGCAGTAGCAATAGCTCAATCATCCTTGGTGAGTGGGATCCCATGCTGCTTTGCCCATGACAACTCCATTGATGCAACCAATGTGTCAGTACTGGAGTGGCTGATGGCAAAAGCTGGCTAACATTAACTGGGCAAGACAGTCTTTGGTCTCATTGGCTGTTTAGTGCCGCTTCTATGGTGGTGTTAAATCCTGTATCATAGAAGAATGATTTACTGTTGATAAACTCTCCCTTATTCAACTTAATGTCTGCCCTTGTTGATCTAGCAATCTCAGGATTCAATCCCATCATGTGCTTTCTTAGTTCTTGCTGATACATGTTGCTTAGATACTATAAATTCTTCAGATTATAGTCCCTCCCCTACCTTAGCCAGTCCAGTGCTTCCCTGGCTAGTTATGGCTGCAACTTGACCTCAGATATTGGTTTGGTGGCAAGGAGATCAGATTTAGATAGATCCTGTGATTAGGAGGAGAGGCTCCACATTTTCATTAAAGACGGACATCTCTGCATCATTTTTAAGGAAGATAGAAGAATGTTATCCTTTAAGGGAGGAAATTAGGACACTTCTGCAGCTTCAGAGGGCTCAGGGAGTCAACATATTTGAGTGTATTGATTAGATAGTTCAATTCCAAGTCTCAGGGCCCCACTGCTCCTCAACCAGTGCCTTAATTTTGCCATGGCAGATTTGTTATGGCCAGAAATTCAACCTCCTTTGAGCACTGCTACCTTTATAATTGGTTCTAACCTGATACATAGATTATCTTCCCTTCAGCTGCAAGAGATAAGAATCTGTTGATAGGTTTCAAAGAAGACCTTCAGATTTTAACACTTTGTCTTAAATTGGTAACTAATCACTCCCAGGCTTAGTTTGTTTTAATTAAAAAATAAGGCATCAGCAATAGATATTCAATTTCATTGTCCTTAGTGTGATTAATTCCCATGAAACTGTAAAATACTGGAGATATTGCAACTGCTAATGTCTTCCCTTCTACAACTATACCACCTGAGTTCAGCACTGGTGAAAGTTTTAACAACTTAGACATTACAGCATGTCAGAGACTATCAGACTTAACCTACCATTAATGATAATCATTCTTAGTAGACTTGCCAGATAGGTGATTCAGCTTCAAAATTTTGTTTCCTTGGTCTACTGTTAGCATCAACTATCTTCATGTCTTCAATCATCTTTCCCAGGAAATAAATAATGAGATGGAGAATCGCATGCAGTAAGTTATCAGAAGTCTTCTTTGGCAACAACACCTGTGAGGGAATGAAGGCATTGGGATTGGGAATGTAACAAGTCCTTAGCTGAACCCATGGAGAGCTCTGGCACTGGAATGGCTGTTTACAGTTGTCTCAGATTGTGGAAAGTGAGCCAAATTTTGGTACCCCTGCACCAATTAGTAGTCATTGAATGTGAGTTGCTCCTGGGGAGGAGAAATAAGAGATGTAACCTCAGGTAAGGCTATTCTCTTTGAGAAAAATTCTTGGTTGGAGAGGATTCAGCTATCACCACCCATCAGCAGGCAATGTCCTAGCAGCTGGAAGGAATGAATTTCTTGATCTTTAATATAGAACTGAGCTGTGAACCATAGCATTTAATTAAGTAATAGTGGAAATGAAAACAAGGGGACATATTTGAGATTTATTTAGAAAAAATAGGGCATAGACACTGGGTTTGAGGAATTAGGGAGAGGAAAGAATCTGAAGTGACACTAAATTTTCAACCAGGGTGATCAGTAGAAGAGAGACACCTTTTAGGAAAAAGCAAATACGACAGGATTAGTAGATTTTTTGGTGGAAAGATGATACTTAAATTTTGAATGTTTTTGATATGTGTAGTGCATTTAATGAAGATGTCTACAAGATATTTGGAGATTAGAATCTGGCAGTTATGAAAGATTGTAACTGGGGAATTGTCACCGTCAATATGGAAAACTTAGTTTGTAAAGAACACACACACACAAACACACACATGTGCACATGCTTGCACGTTCCAAGGATGGAATCTGAAGCATTTAAAATGCAGATGAAGAAAGAGAAGACAATAAGACAGTGAAACTGCTCTAACCTAAGGTCATTGGTACCTCCTATTTACAGACCTAATGGATGTTTTAGAGTTCTCTTCTCCCTTGCACTTCTTGACTGGCCAAGCTGGCTTATTACACTTGTCACACTTGGATGAATCCAGAGCTCCCCATGAAGAGAAGCAGGTGTTTGAAGTTCAAGGTCAGTAGATTAATATTATGGGCACATTTAAGTTGTACAATTTTTCTCTTTTTCTTTTTCCTTCTCTTCATTTCATGGACAATTCATTCCTAAAGGCATTAGGTGGGACAAAGCATGGTAACCCTTCTTGCCTGGAGCAAGGAGGAGTTGTAAGCCAGAATGCAGTACAGGAGTCCAATTAAGGAGGAGGATGTCAGCAGAGGAGAGTGGCACAGTGACTTGGGTGGGGATTGTGGGGGAAGACCTGTCATGGGGAGTCAGAATCCAAGCATGGAGAGGAGAGGATCCATTCATGGATGTGGCATGGCATGGAGTATTAGAGAGCAAGCAGAGTGAAAAGGGGGCCCTTTCTATGGAAAATGTTTTTATTAATCACAAATATCTAATAGAGTGTTTGTTTATGTACATATATGTTAATATTTCATTTCCATGTCACACTTGATACTGTTGATAATTGTCATTCTTGAGCCATTTTCCTTGCTTGGCTTCTAGGGCAGCTTTCCTTCCTAATTCTTTTATTTCCTTCACATCCTCTGCAGATTTCTATTCTACTTATTCCTCTTTAAATGATGGCTTAATTCTCAACCCTTTATTACTCTTATTCCATCTACTTTCCCTGAGTGATCTTATCAACTACCAACTATATTCTAGTGATTTACAAGTCATTACATATACCAATTAACAGTTCCCTGCATCTAAGAACAAAGATTTATAATTAAATAAATATAAAAGCCTACAGAGCAGACTTTTCTCTCCTGATTTCCAGACCAAAATATTCCAAACAACTGTGTCAAGCATGTGGTTGGTCGGATGCTTCCAAGATTCTCCAACTCATCTTTGTCATCCCTAAACTGCCACTTCCTTGTTTTTATTTTTTTATTCTGTTAGATGGCACCAATCCCTATCCAATCCCCAAAGCCAGAAGCCATGTGAATCATAACTATGCCCTCTTCCTCTCATGCTTTGTCACTCAGCAATTCCTGTTGATTCTAATTTGCATATCTTTTTTAAACCTATGTTATCTTCTCTATTGCTACACCTCAATGCAGACTCTTTTCTTACTGAAATTATTACGAAAGATGTCTTGGTCTCTAATCTTATTTCCTCCAATTCATATTCTATACTGCTTTTAGTGATCTTTTCAGCTGAAAATATTATCATGCTGTTCCCCTGCTTAAAATTCTTCGAGAGGTTCCCATTACCTAAACAAAACATCCAAACTTCTGGCATTGCATGCACGACTCTTTATCATCTCACCCCTGACCGCCTTTCCCTGACAATTTTCCACTCATCTCCAATAACACTCAACACATTTGGATTTGAATGTGATGATTTGAAACAAGTTTGTACTGAGGTACGTCTGAGTTCTGCCAGGAGTTTTTAAAGATAATTAATTGTCTTCGTTTGTCTGCAAGAAAATTTGCCCTTGAAACAAACGTGAAAAGTGCACAAAACATTTATATCCTACAGTCATTGAGTTTCTAAAATAACTAGAATTGTGTTCTAGGAGCAGGAGATGAAACATAGCACAATGACTGCAAATCTACCAATCTCTTGGAATTTAATTTTGTGAACTTGATTTTATAGACAAGAAAGCAAAAAGCTTTCAAATCATTTTTTATAAAAGAAAATAGTACTTCTGCAGTAAAAAATAGACAGTGGGGAGGAGTAGGAAGATATGTTTGAGGCATCTCCTCAGTCCTCTTCAGGGCCTAGATGAATTTTGAAATCCAAAATATCTTCTTTTGAATATTACCTCCTCCTGTGGGATGTGTGCTGCCTCTTAAATTCATGAAATAGCTTAAAGGAAAAAAATAAGCCTGTCATATGTTTTATAGGCAGGACAGACAGGCAGAATATTGGGACTTCTAATCATTTAATAATGTTAGAATTTGCATTAAAACTCTTGACGGTTAAGTAACATTAACAACACTTCAGTACAAAGTTAAGGAAAAACAACAATCCATTTATGAGTTTTTGGGTTTTTTTCATACCTAAATATTTCTCAGTGGATTGCTACCTCACCACTCTGCTATCTGAATATAGTAAGGCCACAGGGAAGTAGAATTTGAGCCCCTAAATGTACTTTCCATCTGTTTATAGGCATATTTTTAAAATCTTTGAATCCATATTTATAAAATTATATTTTCTTAAGTGGTGGGATATTAGCATCCACTGAAAGCTAGTTGATGAAGGACTGTAAGTTCATTTCACTGTATCCTGCACAGACAATATTACATTGCCTTGAGCCTAGTAGATGTTCAATAAATAATAAATACTTGTGGATTCAAGTTTAATTATATTTCATGTTGTTCTGTAGGAGATGTTTGACATTTGGCATTCTAGCTGCAAAACTAATCCTTCCATTAGTGAATTGCTATTATTCTTATCCCTGTGGGTGCACAGAGAATATAACAACATATTTGATATCTTTACACTTCCCCTTTAAAGTCAATATTAGAATTCACAGTGTTGCAAAAAAAAAAGTTCTGCCTTTCAAAAAATATATATAGTATTTCTACTTTATTGATAACTTGACAAGCTGCATGAAATCAAAGAAATAGAACTATGCAATGGCATTTGAAGGAGCCCACTCAAGGAAAATGTCTATTCAAACAAGCACCCAGATTACCTAAGTACGGATACTGAAATAGTGCATACACTTACATAACAAACCACAGATGATGATAATGGAGGACCAGTGGTTCAGGAGAATGTGTCTGACCATTCTCTGCCCATAGATACATCCAAGGTGCTGATTAGGCTTCATGAAAGACAGCCGTTCTCCTTGAATCTTTTCTTTAACCTTAATTATGCTCCTTCAACTTGCATTTTCACTGTATTTGACTAGACAATGACAATCTAAGCACATTTCCACAAAATGTGCAATTTCCATAGAAATTGAAAGTGCACTTGTAAATTTAAAGTTCAGCTTCTTGCTGATCATTTGATACTTTATTTCCCACATGGACTTAAAGTGTCCCACTTGATGTGGAGCTGGGAATGAGAACACTGAGACCAAAAATCCTTTTGTCATTATAAGAAAATACCCAGTTACTGGGAAAAATACCATTGAAACTTTTAGTTCTTTTATTTAAATGACCTCTATAAAACTCGATTTTTCTTCTTAAGTTTTATGCTCTGTACTTTGAAAGACTATGTGTAATTATTTAAGAGTAAATTAAAATATGACAAAATTTTTAGAACATAGCTTATTAAGGTCATGTATTAAAAATAGTATTTCAGACAACTTAAACATTCACACCAAATTCTCTAGAATTGTTGCCTAAGAAAAAAGGAAGTCTAACCCTCTAGATTTTCTTTTAAATTACTTTGTTTATAAACACAGCCATTCTCTTCCATCATGACATGACTACCCTGGTTTTTCCTCATCTTTTCTCCACTAGAACATATCCAAAGTAGATTTAGAAATATCTATTAACACAATAAATGTGCAATTATAAATCTAGGATGAATCTAGGATAGTTACTTGCTATACCATGAAACCTAAAAAACAGTTATCTTAGAAAATATACTGTAACATACTGGATAAGACAGATTACTTCACTGAAGTATCCAAAGGTCCTCAGTTCCATCTGTGAGGCAATTCCCTAACTTAGTTCTTTTTTATTATTATTATTTCAGCATATTACGGGGGTACAAATGTTTAGGTTACATGTATTGCCTTTGCCCCACCCAACTCAGAGCTTCAAGTGTGTCTATCCCCCAGATACCTGTTAGGTGCGAATACACCCGTCCCCTCCTCCTCCTTCCCATCTGCCCAACACCCAGTGAATGTTACTACTATATGTATATGTAAGTGTTGATTCAGTTAATACCAATTTGATGATAAGTACATGTTGTGCTTGTTATTTCATTCTTGTGATACTTCACTTAGTAGAATGGGCTTCAGCTCTATCCAGGATAATGCAAGAGGTGCTAGATCCCAGTTGTTTTTTGTGGCTGGGTAAAACTCCATGATATACATATACCACATTTTATTAATCCACTCATGTATTGATGGGCACTTGGGTTGTTTCCATATCTTTGCAATTGTGAATTTTGCTGTTATAAACATTTGAGTGCAGATGTCATTTTTATAGAATGTTGTTTTTTGCTCTTTGGGTAGATGCCCAGTAATGGGATTGCTGGATCAAATAGTAGTTCTACTTTTAGCTCTTTGAGATATCTCTATATTACTTTCCATAGAGGTTGTACTAGTTTGCAGTCCCACCAGCAGTACCTAACTTAGTTCTAAGAAGAGCATTTGTTACTCAATAGATATTACTGAACATTTGTTTTATAACTAGGTACCATTCATGGAGTTCACATTTAATCGAAGACAAGGAGGAAAGAGATGAGATATATATATGTGTGCGTGTGTGTGTGTATGTGTGTGTGTACACACATATATACACACACACATACATACACACATTTTTTTTAGCACTCTTCTTTGTTCTAAAGGAAGGAGATGACCCTTGCAGGTTGAGACATGTCATATAAACTAAAATGAACAGGATGATGTATAAAAAATGTCCTGATTTTCAATTGGTGCCCAACAAATCAACCTACATTTTGTGGTTTAAAACAACCATAATCATTTATTTTGCTCACTAATTGCAATTTGGTCAGAACTTCATTGGGATAGCATATCCCTACTCAAAATGGTGTCAGCTGAGGTGACTTCATACACATGGATTACAATTTGGTACTGGCTGTTGGCAACTGTTGGCTGTTCTTCTCTACATGAACCTCTTCATGGCATTGCTTTAGCTTCCTTATAGCATGGCAACTGGCTCTATGATCTGCACATGTTCCAAGAAACAAGATGAGGAAGCTGCCAGTCTCTAACAGCTTGAACCTGAAACCTAGGAAACCATAATGTATGCTGTGTCCCACTGGGTAAGCAGTCAAGAGCCTGCTCAGATTCAAGGGAAAGGGATTAGAATCATCTCTTGATGTGAGGAGTAGCAAATGATTTAACTTAATCTTTAATCTACCCCATATAGTAATTGAAAGGAGTGGTCAAAAGAGAACTCTTTGAGGAGTTGACATTTAGGCTGAGACCTGATGGGAAAAATGGAGCTTGAGGATAGGGCTCGTTAAACATTAATTCCATGATAATTATTGAATACTTCTCACTCACAGGTACTTTTAAAGATACCAGATATACAAGCATAAATAAAGTATTTCTCTTGGAATGCTTATATTCAAATGACAGAGTAACATATATGTGAAAGAACAATGATAAGGCAATGTGGTAAGTGATCTAAAGCATGAGTAGATATGTGTGGCATTGTAAAAGGAGGAATTTTTAAATCTGCTTGGGAAAATCAGAGATGACATCTCAGAGGAGATAAACTCTGACCTAAATTTTGAAAAGCAAAGTGCATCAGACAGATAGGGAAGAGAAAAAGTGTGGTATGTGGGAACTACAGGCAAGGGATGAGTATTTGCAAAAAACGAGGAGGCATAGGGGATTAAATTAAAATAGCTTGATTAGAGGCTCGAGTGTGAGGAGTGTCTGCAGCTGAGGCTGACAGTGGAGGATGTGGCTGGATCACCGGAAGAACTTGAAAATGTAGAGTGCCTGCTAAAGAGCTAGGATTTCATCCTGCAGATTAATGAAGGCCACAGCAAGTTCAAGTTCTAGTTTTATTATGTCACTGGAATAAGTATAGCAGACAGAATTATATGCATTTAAAATGTCTGTTTTTCCTTTATGTTATTTTTTCATATTGAGTTCTCAGTTGAGCCCACAGCCCCTGGAACCAAAATGTTTGAGTTAGAATTCTGGTACCATGACTTTTTCAGTGTGACTTTGGGGCAACTCACTTCATTTCTCTGTGTTTCAGTTTCCTCCTCCATAAGATAGAAACAGGAATAGCCCCTCTTCTCGTTGATTTATTGTGAGAAGATAAGGAAATCATTATATGTAAAGCAGTGGATAGAACAGCGCTTGGTGTGCAGTAAACCCTTCACGCTATTATTCTTACAAGTCTGCTTTCCTTCCCGAGGCTGTGCCACGCCCACCTCCTTGTCCCCTCCTCTGAGTTAAGGCAAAGCCTGCTGGAGGGCCCACACCACTGAAATGGTCACCTCATGTTTTTGGAATTAAAATTTGCCATTGTAAAGAGTCAATTATAAATATAAATGGAAACATTTATCTATCTCTACCACATTTAACATAAACAAAGATATTGTTTTGCCCTTTAGAAAACCTTCTGGGATGAATTATATTCTTCCAAATACCAATTCAATTTAAGCACAGCTGGTAAAATAGACAAAGAAGTAGCACCTCAAAAAGTCTCTTTTTTCCCCCTACCTGCCCTCTGAATACTTCTCCCTCTAACCACATCATCTCCTACCTTTTCCTCCCTTGCTCTTCTGCCCCAGTCCCCAGACTCCTTCTTTCCTCCCCTCCTTCATATGCATTTTCTTTTCTTATATTTGGTTAAAGAAAATCTATTATCTTCAACTAAAAGAAAAAACAAGATGCCCACTGGCCCTGTAGTCAGTTTTTAATTGATAGCATCTATTTTAACTGGAAGCTAAACTGCTCTCTCTCAGTTGCCAAGTGGCATTTCTAATAAAAAGAAATCCTTTCTTATGAAGGAAAACTACCATCTTGAAAGAAAAAAAAAGGCATTAAAAACTAGTTCAACCTCTGTGGAAAGCAATATGGAGATACCTTAAAGCGATACAAGTGAATCTACCATTTGATCCAGCAATCCCATTGCTGGGCATCTACCCAAATGATCCAGTGACACTCTACAAAAAAGACACCTGCACTCGAATGTTTATAGCAGCACAATTCATAATTGCAAGGCTGTGGAAACAGCCCAAGTGCCCATCAATCCAAGAATGGATTAATAAAATGTGGTATATGTACACCATGGAGTACTATTCAGCTCTAAGAAACAATGGTGATATAGCACACCTTATATTTTCCTGGTTAGAGCTGGAACCCATACTACTAAGTGAAGTATCCCAAGAATGGAAAAACAAGCACCAGATATATTCTCCAGCAAACTGGTATTAACTGAGTAGCACCTAAGTAGACACATAGGTGCTACAGTAATAGGGTATTGGGCAGGTGGGAGGGGGGAGGGGGGCGGGTATATACATACATAGTGAGTGAGATGTGCACCATCTGGGGGATGGTCATGATGGAGACTCAGACTTTTGGGGGGAGGGGGGGAATGGGCATTTATTGAAACCTTAAAATCTGTACCCCCATAATATGCCAAAATAAAAAAAAAAAATCCATTTCAACTCAACAATTTTAAGTAAATTCTGATTACTGGGCTGAACTTTGGCTAGCTTGCTGGTCATGGTTAGTGACCAGACAGGGCTATAAAAGAATTCGTGGTCTTTCCTTATTACAACCATCCAGTACACTTTTGTGCTTAAACAGGTGGCACACTCACCGGAGGTGACATTCCAGGGCCATAACATGTATCAGACAGAGCCTCTCTTTTGAGGGCAGTGGCTTTTTGTTGTTGTTCTTTGTGTTTACATGTGTGTATGCATGCATACAGTTGTCAATCTCCAAGAGCTGGTTGCCTCTTGACCCTTGCAGCAGCTGGTTATGACGGTTAGCTAGTACCAGCTGCTTTGTAGAGTATACAAGGCATGGCAGCCAGCTGGAGTCAGATAGTGTTGGGAGGGGGAAAAGGCATCAGAAGACACTGCCATTAGTATGGAGATTCAAAACACCAATTTCTACCTCACTTGTTGAAATTAGAGGCTCTATATGATGTTATTAGTATTTAACATTTATTGAATGCCACCTGTGAAGAAGGCTCTGAATGGAATAGTAAGAAGCTGCATTCTCTGCTTAGCAATTTAATACAACATGACGATAAGCAAATGGGGGAGGGGGCTGGCTCATATCAACAGAGGGCATTGCTAACTGATTTTTCTGCATGAGTCCTTAGACTTTGCATGTTATTCTTCCATCTTCCTTCAGTCACCTTGATGGTGTGTGCATGCACTTCCGGCATCACTCCTTGTGTATCAGCCACAGTGAACGGGTGCTCTAAAGGAAAGTGGAACTCTTCAACGCTGCAGGGGCTTGAAGTGCTGACACTGGCTTTCTAGGGAACACATTCCGTGTTGATACATGGAAAACCCCAAAGAACAAATTTAATTCGAAAGAATTCCAAATTTGACTTCCCCAGACAATGGCATAACACCCAACTTCACTGAAGAGTATGTAGATGGAGCCTAATAATAAGAGTACAAGTGTTTAATAATCTTGAAAATATTCAAAGGCAGTCTACTCATGGCTCATCATTAGCCATTTTGACAATTTTTGTTGTTGTTTGTTTTCAGTTAAATCTCCCTTCATGTTTGCTTTGTTTGCTTGAATTTGAGATATTTGTTCAAGCAGAAATGGCACGTTTATTTAATGCAAAGCAAACTGACTTCTCATATTTATTATTTAGATCAATAAAAGGACACCCTATATACTCTTTGCCAAAGGGCACAAGTGCAAATTTTAAAACACTGGAGTCAGCAGCATTACAGAAATCCTATTTCAAAAGCAATTCCCTCAAAGTAGACCCCTCTCAAGGATCACCAGTTTGGAAAGTTATGCCCTGGGCTTTTCAGGTCACTTGACTGAGGCTCTACCAAATTGAAAGGAAATTTCCATAAAAAAATGAAAATGTAAGATATAAAGTAAGGATGGTTGTTTGGATATGAACATTTAATCCTTTTTAGAAATGAGGAAACTAGGTTATGTCTTGAAATACAGCTTTTAAAGCTGTTATGTATAGAACTGATGGGTTTCCGAGGCTTGTCTGCAATCCTGATGGTAGCGGTGATAGTGATTGAGGTGGGAACCTGCGAGTTGTGCAGAATGAGCTTAATAAGTGTCTACCATATAAAATTAGAGGCCTCTTCTGAGGCATGAAAAATTAACATAGAAAAGCATTTTATCCTAAATAAAAAAATCAAAAGGTAGCCGACACTTTGCAAAAGGGGAGAAGAATATGGCAGGGACTCTAAGTACTGCATTCTTACAGGAAAGTTAAATTATAATCACAGGTTTCCTTTACCATACCTCAGGCATAGAAGTCACACAAAGGAGTTATGATCAATGACCATGTGGGTGACCCTCTCCACCCCTAATATTTCCGATGCCATGCCCCTCTTAAGTCATTCACCTCCTTGGCCATACCGTCGTTTCTTTTTCTGACTTTGAAATAGAATTCCACAGAGCCATTTCTTCACCCAGAACTGTTTCATCCTTGAAACCATAAGCCCACATTTATCTCCTTTCAGCTTGTTCACTCCTTTATTCCTTCTGGGATCGCGCCTCAGCCTCATCAAGACCTGTCTTTCTTTGACTCTTGCTTATTCTTCCAATTGTCTTGTCCTCAAAGCTACTCATTTTCTGTGGATTTTTCCCACACCACATTTAAACACACTTAAGTTTTTCTCAAAATTAAAAAATAAAAATTCTTTCAATCACATGCATCTCCCTATGTGTTGTCTACATTTCCCCCTTCCCCAAACTAGTATCTTGAAAGAGACGTCTACATGCACCATTGTCACCTTCTCACCTGTGGAACTCATTGCCATGGCTCCACTGGAATTATTCTTTGGCCAGTGTCACTGACACCCTTTTAGTGACTAAGAGGTATCAACCTAAAAGGTTTCTAACATAGGCTGACAGCTCTACTGGTCTATTTGGTGCGGTGCACTGAGCCTCATCACCATCTGTGAAGGTAGTAAGCAGCCCCTAATATAAAGAGACCCCACTGTATACACCAGGGCCTCTGGAAGGCTCTCCTGGCTCTCTCCTTGACAGGTGCCCCTTGTTAGACAGCTTATTCTGCTCAGCAGCCTAGGTTTCAGACCAGTACCACCCTACCTCTCTGCTGAGTCTGCATAGATTACAGCCTTCATTTTAACCACGGTGGCATTTAATACACCTTCATCCATCTCAAAATTCTCTCCTCCCTTAGCTTCCATTGATGTCTTTTAGTCATGGTTTTCTTCACTTTTCCTTGGTTGCATCTCATTATGGGGATAACATCTAAAAGTAATGTGTAAAGAAAAACTTGCAAATAGTAAAAATGTATCCTTCATAATTGCTAAAATTATCAATGAAGTGCAAATATGTCAAGATTATAAGGGTCACGGAAGAATTGAAACCTACTGAGAGAATATTCATGTCTTTCACTTATGGTTAAGACTACTTAGTGGAATTACCCCACTATTTATATTACTGTCTCCCTCCTCCCTCCCTCCCTTCCTTCTTCCCTTCCCTCCTTCCTTTCCTTCCTTCCTTTTTTGCCTATGTACAGTAGAATTTTTATAATATTTGGATTGATTTCAAACTTACAGACAGCTTGCATTTATATTATTTTTTTCCCTGAATGACATGAAAGTAAATTGTCTACATGATACTTCATCATCCTATGTGATACTTCATGATACTTGGTTTCAT
This sequence comes from Microcebus murinus, assembly GCF_040939455.1. Lineage (NCBI taxonomy): Eukaryota > Metazoa > Chordata > Mammalia > Primates > Cheirogaleidae > Microcebus > Microcebus murinus. The sequence goes on along the minus strand of NC_134109.1, from coordinate 67,383,639 downwards.
ACAAACCAAGGCATTTTCCTGTATAACCAAAATATGGCCATCAATATCAAAAAGTTGTGGTAGCATCATACTTTAGTCTCTATGGGTACCAGAGTTTCCCCATACAGTCAATTAAATATAACTTCTGGTTGGGAAACCTAATTATAGTAGGATATAGAAGCCTGAAAAACCAGTAATGAGACTCGTCAGAATTCATCATAACTGGAGTCACAAAATAAAGTTTTGGAAAGAGAAGAAAACTAATTCCACACGAACTAATAAAAAATAAATTGGTCTAAGTATTAAAAAAAAAAAAGCTTGATTCTAGGCATTGTATTCACATATTTTGACCATTTTTTATTACTTTGTAGGTACTGTAGAAGCTTTAATTGAGTTTTAGTATATTTTTGTTCTTTTTCCCAGACTTAAAATTTTCAAGATTCTCATTTATCTTTCAGTCAATTATGTCTGCTGTGCTTATTTGATTAATGAATCTGAGTTTTGAAATTTTGTCTTTACTTTAAATGGATTGCTTTGAATTAGTAGACTTCAACTGAGGGCAATTTTGCCCCCCAGAGATACCAGACATTTTAGAATGTCTGAAGACATTTTTAGTTATCACAGCTTGAGGGTGCACTACTACTTGTATGTAGTGGGTAGAGACCAGAGATGCTACGAAACATCCTCCAATGTACAAGGCTGTCCTCTGCAACAGAGAATTCCTCAGCCCACAATGTCAACCGTGCTGAAGTTACGAAATCTTACTCTAAAGCACATTGGTTCAAGCTAAAGATTTTTCAACCTCAATGTGATATATTGATAACCTAAATACCTCTAGGGTACAACTTTATAATCATTTTCAAATGAATCTTACTGCTTTCTAAGTTATTGTTATTTTAAAAAAATGCTTAGAGTACAGGTTCCATAGAGCTTATGTTGGCCAAACTTGAGCACTCACAGGTGGAGCCCATGTGGCAAACCAGGAATCTACAGCTATTCCAGTAAGACTTGATTGGATTTACATATATTTTTGGTCTAAGTCAAAAAAAAGAGGGTAGATATTTGAATCAGGGGTGAGGCCAATCCTTAAAAATAGACTGTGCTTCTATCAAGGAAATTTTCAAATTTGCACATCAGCAAATGGCAAAAGAATGGAACAGATTTAGGCATTGCAACATTGTCACTCATATAAAGTCTATCAAACTGCTATTCTTCTGTAAAGATGAAGACCCCAAACACCTAGAAAAAATATTTCCCTGTGGAATGGTTACCATTAGCAACTACATTCTGTTGCTAGGCAAGTTCAGGTCAGTTCCGGGAGTGAGTTAACAGTCTCCAGTTATAAGAGGCATGGAAAAGAAGATGAACAGCTCCTCATGACCTGTGAAGTGTATTTCAGTAGCCATTGGTTTGTTAGGGGAGAGGAAGATGTTCTTTAGAGGTCCAAACTGGATTACACTCACCCACACTTTCAAATGTGAGCTGGCTTTGACGACATCAAAAGTTGTTTTTATACAGAGTCTTTTGTTGGCTGAAACTAAATTTAAATGCTGAATTTAAAGCAGTAATGAGAAACCATTTTTCATTTATCAAATAGCTAATACATAGTTTTAAAAATATGGAAAATCTTGAGAAGTCAGCATGAAAAAGAGTGAGAAACTTCAGCATTATGGCTCCTAAGGCAAACTATGACTTGGAAGATCAATAATAGTTTACTTGGGGGAAAAATAAAATTTTAATGGCAGTGGCCAAGCTGTGAGTAAGCCTATACATGAGACTATCTGTCTTCATGTTACTAATGGGGAAGCTATTTTGAAATACCGTGATAGGCTAGGGCAGACTGTCAGAAGTCCATCATAATTTTCCTAGTTTCACTCCTCTCCTCCCCCAGGAAACTTAGGCTTTAGCAAAGCAGAATGTTAAGATTCCTGCGATATACCATATGTTATTGCACCTATATATTTTGTATATATTGGTTCTTCTCTTGATTGGCCAACTCCATTTATTCTTTAGAATACATTTTAGTTCATTTAATAAGATATAAGGAACCATGGCCACTTCCTCCATGAAGTAGTTCTTGGTAGTCATCCCCCTTTTTTTTTTTTTGTTTTCTTTTTTTCTTTTTTTTCAGACAGGGTTTCCCTCTGTCACCCAGGCTGGAACACAGTGGCACAATCACAGAGCATTGCAGCCTTGAATTCCTGGGCTCTCAAGTGATCTTCCTATCTCAGCACCCCCAGCAGCTGGGACTATAGGCAGGCACCACTGTGCCTGGTTAATTGTTTATTTTTATTTTTTGTAGAGATGGGTTCTGGCTCAAACTGGTGGGCTGAGGTAGGAGGATAGCTTAAGCCTAGGTCTCAAACTCCTAGGCTTAAGCTATCCTCCTACCTCAGCCCACCAAAGTGCTGGGATTATAGGCATGAGCCACTGCACCTGGCCCTCATCCATTCTTTTATGTTTGAATATAATTTACTTCTAGTGCAGGACTAGAACATGGACTATATCCATTCTTTTATGTTTGAATATAATTTACTTCTAGTGCAGGACTAGAACATGGACTATATCTGTCCATCTTTGAGGCATTGGGCATTATTTGTCCAATGCCTCAAATAAAACTGGATACAGAACCAACTGTTGCTATCCAAAGTTTTATTGGGATCTTAGATATATTACTGAATAGATGACTATGTAACTGCACATTCTTATCTTATTCTAGTTCTTAGGAGGAATGCTTTCAATTTTTCCCTAGTCAGTATGAGGTTGACCAGGGGTTTTTCATCTAGAGCTTTTATTATTTTAAGGTATATTCCTTCCATCCTTAGTTTGGTGCGAGTTTTTATCATGAAGGCTACTGTATTTTTTTCAAACACTCTTTCTGCATCTGTTGAGATGATGATATGATCTTTGCTTTTCATTCTGTTTAGGTGGTGGATCAAAGTTATTTATTTGCATATTGAACCATCCTTGCATCACTGGGATGCATCCCACTTGATCATGGTGAATTATTTTTTGATGTACTGTTGAATTCAGTTTGCTAGTATTTTGTTGACAATTTTTGCATCTATGTTCAGGAGAGATATTAATCCATAGTTTTCTTTTTGTTGTTGTTGTGTTCTTTCCTGGCTTTGGTATCAGGGTAATACTATCATTATAATACCCACAAAGAAAATAAAATACCTAGGAATATACTTAACCAAGGAGGTGAAAGATCTCTAAAAAGACAACTACAAAACATTGATGAAAGAAACTATGGATGACACAGACAAATGGAAAGCATCCCATGGTCAGAAGAATCAACATTATTTAAATGTCCATACTGCCCAATGTGGTTTACAGATTCAATGCAATTCCCATGAAAATTCCAACATCATTTCTCATGGATCTAGAAAATATAATTCTAAAATTCATATGGAACAACAACAATCATCCCAAATAGCCAAAGCAATTCTAAGCAAAAATAACAAATCTGGAGATATCATATTACCAAACTTCAAATTAAACTGCAAGGCTATAGTAACCAAAACAGCATGGGATTGGTACAAAGGTAGACACAGAGACCAAAGAAATAGAGTAGAGAACCAAGAACCACAACTGGTTTTTGATAAAGCAGACAAAAACATATAGTGGGAAAAGGATACCTTATTCAATAAATGGTGCTGAGAAAACTGGATCACTATCTCTCACCATATAAAAAAAAATTGACTCAAGATGGATTAAAGACTTAAATGTAGTACCTGAAACTGTAAAAATTCTAGAAGAAAACATAGGAAAAACTCTTCTAGACATTGGCCTAGGCAAAGAATTCACAAGTAAGGCCCCCAAAGCAAATATAACAACAAAAATAAATAAATGAGACTTAATTATACTAAAAGGTTTCTGCACAGCAAATAATCAACAGAGTAAACAGACAACCTACAGAATGGGAGAAAATATTTGCACACTATACATCTGACAAAGACCTAATATACAGAATCTACCAAGAACTCAAACAAATCAGAAAGAAAAACCCAAATAACCCATGAAAAAATGGGCAAATGACATGAACAGATTCTTCTTGAAAGAAGATACACAAATGCCCAACAAACATATAAAAAAATGTTCAACATCACTAATTATCAAGGAAATTAAAATTAAAATTAAAACCACAATAAGATACTTCCTTACCCATGTCAGAATCTCCATTATTAAAAAGTCAAAAAATAATAAAATGTTTGTGCAGTTGTGATGAAATGGGAACACTTATACGCTGTTGGTGGGAAAGTAAACTTGTACAATTCCTATGGAAAGTGGTATGGAGATTCCTTGAACAACTAAAAGTAGACCTACCATTTGATCCAGCAATCCCACTATTGGGTATCTACCCAAAGGAAATTAAGTCATTTTATCAAAAAGACACCTGCACCAGAATATTTATCGCAGAACAATTTGTAATTGCTAAGACATAGGATCAACCTAAATACTCATCAACTGATGAGTAGATTAAAAAAATGTGGTACTAGTATACCATGGAGTACTACTCAGTAATAAAAAGGAATGAAATATTGTCTTTTGCAGCAACTTGGATCTGATTGGACACCATTATCATAAAATTTCTCAAGAATGGAAAAACAGATAACACATGTTTTCATTTATAAGCAGGAGCTAAATGAAGGACACATATGATCATGAAGAGCTGTAATGTTTATTGGAAAATAAGAAGAGAGAAAGGTGAAACCGGAGTGAAGGACAAAAATCTACCTGTGGAGTACAATGTATACATTCTGATGATGAGTACATTGTGAAAGCTGTGACTTCAGCATGATACCATTTATCCACAGAACAAATAACTTGTACACCCTAAATTTTTTGAAATAAAAAAATATGTGAGGAAGCAATGATAGAAAAACCAACATATTGATAGCCAATAGTGAAATAATTGTTTTATGAAAAATTTGTTGATGGAGGAAACCATTAGATTGAAAATGAAGAGAAAGTTTGAAATGTAGGGATTAGGCTGTCATAATCTAAACCTGACATTGTATGCCTACTTATAAGAGATCCAACATAACACATTCACATACTACTTATTAAGTATTCTGGTCAAAGAATTTTACTTGAATCTAAGCAATCCTTTAGAGCCAGCTAACACTTAAGGAAAGATAAAGTAACAAGCTCAATGACACCATCAAAGCAAATAAATGAAATCATAATGTGGGAAATTTTACAGGACATTGACTCAGTTTCTGCAAATAGCCATTGCTGTGAAAAACAGTGAAGTGGGTGGTAGATCTAGGTTAAAAGAGATTTTAGAGACATAGCTCTTTGAATATAATGTGTGAATACTGTTTGTATTCTACTTTGAACAAACCAATTTTAAAGGATATTTTTGAGAAAATAGCTAATGTTAATTGCTGGATAAGAGCTTAATGACACCAAGGCATTTTTGTTAATTTTGTTATGTGTGGTAATGATGTTATAATGAAATATGATGATGTAAAACTATGTTTATATTAGTTTAGAAGTGCTTACTGAAATATGTAAGGATAAAATGACATAATAACTGAAATGTTCTTTAAGTGTAGTCCATGATGGATAAAACAAAAAACTAAATTATGGCAATGAGAGGCAAGATAAGTTAAATTTGAATGATGTACATAGAAGGCTTTATTATGACATTCTCTCTACTTCTGAGTATGTTTAGATTTTTTAAATATAAATTTACATTTTAAATTATATTTAATATATAAAATTAAATTACATTTTAAAATGTTTGAATGTAGTTGCTGATAGCATTCTTTATAATCTCTAGTTTAGCTATAATTATGTTACTTAGACTCTCAATTTGGAGTATCCGTGACTACATTTCCCTTGAAATATCTCTTTTATTGCATTCCATAGGTTAACTTGTGGAATATGTAACGGTATCTTATTTTATTGTTTGTTTTTATATTAACCAATAACTAGTTGTTGAGATATATATGTATATGTGTGTGTGTGTGTGTGTGTGTGTGTGTGTATATATAGACATACACATGCACACGTATTTGTATCTGTTAGCTCTTTCTATCCCTCCTTCTTTCTCTTTCTCTTTTTCCACACACCTTATTGCCCAGAACTCTCTATAATAAGTAAATTAGATGAAATGTTTAAATATGGTCTACTGACCTATTGATCACCATGAGAAGTATGTTAATATTCTGTTGAGATTACTATGATGGTATTTATAAATACTCTGAATTTTTTTTTCATTTCTTCATAAATGTTTAAGGCTACTTTATTGGCCATAAAAATATTTCCAATTGCTATATCTTTTTGGTAAATTGAAATTTTACCATGATCCTCTGCAACCATAATAATTATTTTTGTTCAAAACTCAATTTTGTCTGATATTAATTAGGTTGCAGTAGCTTTCTTTAGGTGAGCATTCATCTGATGTAAGTTATTTTCTACATTTTCCCTTTGAGTCCTTAGGCTTTAAGTCTGCCTTATGTAAATAGCTGTATTAAGTGAATTCAGTTCATTGATATTTATGATACTTTATATAATAATTAACTATTTGGATGCCTGAGTTTGCTAGTCCCCACCTATTTTTCTCAGCTCCTTATAAACACTGAGCTTCTACACTGCTCTGATATTACTCTTGAACATACCTGGCCTAGAGATCTGGGTCCACAGATCTCCAGTCAAGTGTGTTGTTAGGCACTTCTTTGTCTTAAGGTAAGGGGTGGAGGAGAAGCAAGAGATTGACTCCAGTGATTCTTTTCTTCCTGTGCTCCACAGCCTTTCCTTGCTGCCTCTCACCTCTGGTCAAAGCTGTATCCTTCCAAAACTGGGTCAAAATAGCCCCTTCTTCATCATTGGATTTCTCACAGTTGTGTTATGTTTCTTACTGTGTTCCTCAACTTAACCTTGGTGGAGGAAGGCAGCCATTCTGCTACTTTAGCATCTTGGCATATTAAAAAAAAAGTTCTTCCTCACTTGAGACCAAAAAATGAAATTTAAAAATATAACAGAGCACCATTCTTATCTATCATATTGGCAAGCATTCTTTTAGAATGTTAATTCCCAAATTTAACAGATTTGACTAAATGGGCATTCTCAGACACTGCTGATGAGGTCTAAGAAGAAACCACCTATTTTATAATATGTATCGAAAACCTTAAAGTGCATTAATCCTTTGATATAGTGACTCTACATTTGCATTGAACTACAAAAATATCTATTGCTTTATTATTTATGACAGTTAAAAATGGAAAGTAATTTCAAATTTTAATATCAGGCAATATATTGCTATTTATGGTATATCCAGAACGTGGGATACTTTGCAGCCACTTAAAAGTATTATTTTAAAGATCACATATAAAATATAAAATTAGGTATATTAAAATATTAACACCCCATATAGGGGGTGATAAAGGTATGAATGCTTTTAATTTTTTCTTCTTACTCATGTTTTAAAAATATTTTCTAATAAATATGCATTATTATGTCGTTTTAACAAATTACCTCCTGTATATCACTTTCTTTTAAAGCTCTTCTACCCTTAGACAATAGAATTAATATATTTAACTACTTGAGCAAAAGTGCTAATGGATTAGCCCTGCAGCATCCTTTTTTTCATTTTAACTGATACCTTATTGTCCTGACACAAGAAGAAACTCTGAAAATATTAGACATACCCAGAACTGTCAGGAAATGGAATAACTCTCACATTCCTGAATTATTTCATACTTCATGCACCATCTATGAAGATTTGTTCTATTCTGGAGAGATGGCTCTCTCTCCTCAAAAAATATGTTTACACACACACACACACACACACATTCCAGAGACAGAGAGATAGAGACAGAGACCCTGAGACTCTCTAGCTATTAATGAGGCACCAAAAGATCTCAGAAAGCAGTACTGCTTGAAAAAAACATCGAAGCACATGTCCTATATGATTCCTATCATGACAGTCTTTTAAATTTAACACAGCCGACCTGGGAATCTGGTATTCAATCATTACCCCTCTCTTGTCTTGGAGCAGAGGTTTTTAAACAGTATTCTTTGGATCCCCTTACTAGGTACACGGGCATCAAGATGTCTACAGACCACTAAATTTATAGATTAACTAATAACTTTAGACTATAAGAACACTGGTTTATCTTCTACTTTAAATATATCTATCTTCTTTACTAAGAATTTTGCTTAACAAAAGGCAATCTAGGACATTGTGGGGGGGAAAATCTAGATTAACTAATCCAAGCAGACAGCTGCCACATTTATAGTATATCCACTACAGAGAGCTGCAAAATATTTGTGTTCCCTTTCACAGCCAATATGGCTGGATTTAACCTAGAGAGGCAATAAAATCATTACATGAGAAATCTAAGGGATACAGAGAGGTGGACCTCTCCGGGGTTCTCCCTAATCAGGCCATGATCATTTCTGGATGGGGCCACTGCAAGGAACACCTTAGGACCTCTCTACAGCTAGTCTTGTTACCCTGTACTTTATCCTTTATAAACCAGCCAGAAATGCAACTCTGATTGTCTTACTCCTCAGTTTAAAATCCTTTAATAGCTATCTCTTGCTGTAGGATGAAATATAAATTCCTTCATTTGTGTTACAAAACTTGGCTTCCAAGATATGACTTCTGCCTACATTTGCACTGACTGTCACCCAATCCCTCTCTGCCCATATCAGACTTACTAATTAGTTCTCATGGCATACCCTGCTCACTCATGTGTTGGTGCTCACTTCCCTGACTGGTGATGGCCAGTGTGATAAGAGCGAAAATCAAGGTACATAACAGACTATAAGCAGAGAAGGGAGATGATTGCGAGAAGAAGCTGAGGGAAGAATCAGAAAACAGCATTGGAGAGGTTCGTAAAGGTCCTGTTAATACTGTACCTAATTCAATGCCAACATTTTTCTTAAAAGATTCACAGACTGCAAATTAAGTAACATGCATTTCATACGTCTTTTTTGCACAATATAAAGAATTAAGGTCAGGGCAGTTGTGAGTATGTTTATTCAACATTTCTTTAACAAATACTTACCAAGTGCTGCTAATATGCCAGTGCTATTTTAAGTCCTGGAGATGAGATATAATCTTGAACATGAAGTCCCTGACCTCACAGATCTTACATTCTAGGGTAGAGATAATCAATAAACAAACAAATAGATACATAGCATAAATCGAGTGGTGAAATTGTTATGAAGATAAACAAAACTGGGTAACGGAAGCAATAAAATAATGTATGAGAAAGGTTAGTATTTTGGATGGAATATCAGGGAAGGGGCCTCTGAGAAACCCATTTGAAGGGAGACCAGAATGAAGACAAGGATGGAGCCAGGAAGCTGTGTGGGAGAGTGTTCAAGGCCAAGAAACTTTCAGCTATTCTGAGCCTGATCTTACTTGACAAGCTGAAGAAGAGCAAGGAGAACAGGGAGAGACAGGAAGAGTGGTAGACCAAGGTTGGAAAAGAAGCCGGCGTCAGATTCTCTAGGGCTGTGCAGTTCTTGGTAAGGACATTAGATTTTACTCTAAGGCTGACGAAAAGCCAGTGGAGCCTTGAAAGAAGAATGCATCTTGATCTGATTACTCAGCCATGAATACAGTTTGCAAATGGCAGACCTGATACTAGAGCTAGGATACACGTATGTCCAGGTTTTCCAGGGACAGTCCCCATTTACACATATTGTCTTGGCATAATTAGTAAAAACACCCCCTTTCACTCTCAATGATGTCCTGGTATGAACTATAGATTATGTGGTTACCCTGCCTAGCACTCAACTGTCCCTGTTTCATGGCTACTGAGCTTTCTACAAGACTGTGCAGTGCATCTTAACATATTCTTCACCAAAATTTCAGTCTATTGGAAGATTTTTATTTTTTGAATGAATCCATTTCTAAATGTACACGGTAGAATTATGAGAATAATATATGCTTTATAGAGAATAGAACTTTTGACTAATTTGGATGGAATGTATCTGTTCTGTAAAGTGAAGGATGTCTACTGTGAGGAGTAGATTGACTATACATACGTCATGACTAGACCCGTCACCTACCATCATACTGCCTTTGCCAGGTGGAATCGGTCTTAAGAAAATTCATGATTACAACCTGCAGAATCTGTCTGCTCCTGAATGTGGAAGACCACATTGAATACATTGTTTGTCCCTCTGAGCCAGGCACCTTGGTAGGCATGGAACAATATTTCACTCAATATTTTTTAATAAATGGTTAAACAGCCTGAATAATATCACACCCTGAAATTTAAAGATACTGAATAAAGTTTCAACACCGATTTAATTAGGTTGACACAGTACAATAAGTAGAGGGTTAAAATGTAATATAAAATATTTTATTTCATTCTATCATTTTAATGATATAACACTGTTTATGCACCTGGTGTTTTCTCCCCTTAAATGTGATTAATCTTTCAACTAATAATTAATAACAGTTAATGAGCCACACTTCCTAGACATAAAGGTAACTAATATAATTATAAAATTACAGAGATGGCATTTTGCTTATGTGAAATTATTATGACACTAATTTCTAACCTGATTATTACATGTTTGTATTTACATTTAATGGTTGGTCATATTACATAGAACAGTAGGATATGGAGGTGTCTGAATAGTACTTTATGATATGTATGATCACAAATTTAGTTGAACATGAAATGTAATAACCTAATGTGGGTCTTTACAGATAGTCTCTAAAATATAGCTATTTTTCCTTATATTGGCAATCTCTGGTTTTTCATGAATTGCAAACTTTCCCCTAAGTTTTATATAAGTGAAAATGGCTTCTAAAATGAGGTTCTCAAAGTATTACAGATCCAGTTTCAACTTAACACACCACTGTAGTTTTCTTTCTGCTTCACTAAGTTTTCTTAATTAATGTCATCGACACTTGTTCAGAATGAAACATGTCTCTTTGCACAGACTCTTGGAATAAACAGAGCAACAAAAACAATGGCACCACCACCACCCTGGGCAACTTTATCCTTCTTTGTATATCTCCAATGTGGGCTAATAACCCATAATGTTGGATTTAGAAAATTTGCTGGAATGATTTGCCTCTTGATAAAACAAAGACATTTTTCCCTGAGTATTTTAAAGTCCAGGCCTCAGGTTCAAGGCAGTGGCCATTCTGCTAGCCCCTCCCACAAACGTGCTTTC